>NW_024425341.1:29729688-29853560 GCF_017311325.1 Ursus maritimus | reverse complement strand
TTTTTTATGAGTCACTGACCCTTACAGAAGCCCTTGTGTTCTCTTCTCACCCAGGCTGTCAGGAAATATCTGCTGATACCTTTAACTCTCCCTCTTCTATAAATGCCTAGATTCTTGGTTGTTTTTTCTTTTTTCAGTTCTTTATTTAGATATATTTTTTAACGATTTGAAATGCTTCAAATTCATTCTTCATTTGTGTAGTGTGTTAATTCTGAATGGATTTTTTACTGAAGTGAAGTTACATGTGCATATATGTATATACATATAAACTACTATTATAAATTATCACTTGCCAGTTATGTAGAATAATAGGTAAATTTTGCTTAGAAAAATACTGTTAACTTATTTTAAAAAGTTGTATCTGTTGGTAAGACCCTAGATTGAAGAAAAATAAACATAATAATTTAGGATTCCAAGTAACTTTGTGAATTACTTGAGTTTTTTTTTTTTAATGGAAAAACCGTATTATAGTTTTCTCTGTTATCCTCCCAACACACAACACGAGATATTGTGAACAGCAATTACTTAGCAGAAATAAAATGAGTGAATCCCTACTCTTCACATTATCACCTACCTCCATCACAGGATAAATCCTAGTATTCTCTTCCTTCTTATTTTCTTTCTTCTCATATTGTTTCTTTCTGTCAGCATAATGTTTATGTTACTATCCAGATAGCATTCTAAAACTCTATTCTGGTTATAGTACTCCAGTAATTAAAAATAATTGTGATTCAATAAAATTTATCAGTACAGAAAGTGATAGTTTATTTATGAAATATCCTAAACCATAATTCTTTTCTAGTTATTCTCTCTCAGTAATTCTGACTTCCCATTCTCTCAGAACGCCTTTGATTCTGTTCCTTCCCAGACATTCCCCAATAAAGAAATAGAAAGTCTATTTTCTAGTTGTTCACATACAAAAATTAGAATCAATCTTGATTTTTCTCCTTTCTTCACACCTGAAAAATCAATCTATCATAATATACTTTGGGCACAACTTTCAATATATATTTACCATTAATGTCTTTTCAACTCTTTTTGGAGTAACTCTGGAGCAATGCTTACTTCATTTTGAATTATTTCACAGAGTATACATTTGACTTTTTTGGTATAGATATTTTTTTTACATCATTACTTTTATTTACTGCTTAATATTCAAGTAGGTGGAGCTATCAAAATATGGAACCAGATTCAACTTTTTAAATTTTTGTTATTGCATGAGCAGATATTGTTCATGTCATTGGAATTCTTTACCTTATTTATGATTTGCATGTTCTATAAATATATTTTACCAAAATGGAATATTGTTTCTTGGGTCAGTCAAACAGTATTTATCATTGATTACGTTTTACCAGTTATGAGCAGTATGTTCAGAATTTTTACAAATATTAGCTTGTTGAATACTCATACCCTCCTCCAATAAGTACTATTATTAATGACAATTTTACTTAAGAAAACACAAAATTAAAAGTTATTAAGCATTTCACACAAGGTTATTGCTAATGTTAGTTTCCATAAGTGTGTTCTAAAGTTAGTGTTAATTTGTCTGTGTACATAACTACTGTGAAATAACTTAAAGGCCTTATTTTGTAATGCTAGGGCCCACCTGCCAAGACAGGACTGCTTAAAATATATATAATTTTCAAATTTCCTTGCAAAGCTCTAAAATAATGAAAAAAATTGTCCCATGGCTCTATAAGTGAAATAAACAAAACTCAGAATTAAATTTTTAGATCCTACATTTCCTAGAATGTTAGATTCTTCCCCACCACCCAACAGAACCTATGCCTTTTAAACAATGAGGATATCATAAATCACCTAGTCTTTAAGTATAACAGCAAAAACTTCTGTGCTATAGTGCAGTTCATATCTGCCACATAATATTTAAAAAGATTTATATAGAGTTATGAATTTTCTATAAACATCAGAAGATAATGTGCACCATTGGTTTCCAAAGCATTGAGGTTTATAATATAAAATATCAGTTTCTCTACAATTCTTAACTAGTGGTAACATTTCTTAATCTAATTGAAGCCCAAATTCTCTGTTTCGGAAACAATTGATAATCTACATTTCCTTGTCAGACTGAGCACTAGATAGTATCTTATCGTCTATTTATTTAGCTAATGGGAGAGTGGAATAAACTATGCAGCCAGGTCACTTAACTCCTGTTTCTTGTGGACAAAATGATAAATTTTGAGGCTTGAATCATCGTTTAGGGTCCTATTTCATTATTTTGAAATATATCATTAAATTGCACTGAGTGTTTTGAAAGTTTTCCAGAACACAATTAGTGATATTACAAACACTACTGATAATATACCATGATCTTAGGGGGCGAAAAAAAGAAGGAAAGAAAGAAAGAAAAGGAAAAAGGTGACTTAAAGTCATGGAACAGTAAATAACATGGTCTTACCAGAAAAGCCATCCATCCATCCACTTCCTCATTTGTAAAGTGCTTGATGCCACTATATTATATTACTATAATAAGATGCTATATGAATGTGGGTCCAGGAGTTTTACCAGCAATGCAAGAATGTTTTACACTTGAGAGCAGGGATCCCAGTGTAGCCAGGAGGCAAATATTGAACATCAACTAATTATCAGAGACTATGAACTGTGATTGTACTATAAACATCAGACAGAACCCCAGTATTTGAAACTCACTGCCAGGGACAGTGGCTAATACATAAACAAATTATGTAAACTATAATATGTATAAGAGGTCTGATGAAGCATTTTGAGAGTTTTGAGGCTGAGATATGAAAGAAATGCCTAGAGCTGGGCTCCTTTAATCAAGGTTCTATTCACTTCTCTCATATTCAGTAAAGGCAGTGGTAAGTGAAATATTAAATTTTAAAAATGTGAAATCTAACTGTGATGAGTTTGATTGCATTCCTAGCCCAGGATCTCTGTCAACAAAGGAGAAAATAAAAAAATATATAAAATATTTATCAAGATTGTCCTTAAGCACCTATTAAATAGGTGGCATTTATAAATGATATCTGCGTATTGACTTTTCAATATTTTTCCTTTTTAGTCCCCATTCCTAGAAAAAGAAAAAAAAGAAAGAAAATAAATGGAATAAAATATAGTAGAATTGAATAAGAAACAAATATGCCAAGGATGATGATACACGTATTTATATTCAGTCTACTATTGTTAACTTCAATTTCTTTGAAGCCAGTTTAAAAAAAAGAAAGACAGAAAGAAAGAAATATACATTTTCCATGAACAGATTAAGGAAAATGTACTATCACCTTTTTGTTAAAAGGTTTTTACTTTAAGTATAATATGTATAAGGAAATGTACACAAATATTGTTTGATTTCTAAGAAAATGTGCACACACATGTAAGCAGCTCAAATTACACACCCAGAGTCTCCATCAGGTACACTGCTGTCTCTCATCCCCAAGTGTAATCACCGTTCTCACTTTTACAGTACTGACAATCTTAGAACCATATAGCAAATACCCTGTGTCTACCTTCTTTCTCTCATCATTGTGTCTGTAAGGTTTATCCATTTCATGGCATGGTATTTACTTTATTTTTATTGTCATTTGGTGTTCCACTGAACATATGACTTTGTCCACAAACGTCCCTGATCTCAGATCATTATGTGGATCAATCATGGGGCAAGAGAGGCAGTGGAGTGTAACAGTGAGGAACACCCGTTCTGAAGAGTGAATCTGATCTGCCACTTACTGTCTGTGTGGCTTTGGAAAGTTAACTTTTTGTTGCTGTTAAGTTTTTTTTCTTCTTTATTTTTATTATGTTCAATTTAAAATGGGGATGGTTTGGGGGTAACTAATTGCAAAACAAACAAAAAACAAAAAAACAAAAAACCCAAAAAGTTTTGTTCTGTTTTCCTGTACAAATTCAAAGCAGTCTACCAAATATAAGCGGTCTACCAAATAAGGGCAAAGATAAGCCCCATTAATAGCTATATGTGGAAAGCAAGTGATGCATTCCATTAATTAGAACTTTATCACAAACTTAATCTGGAACTTTAAGTGAAAAGTATGCTATTAAGAACTGAAATAATTTCCTTCTTTTTAAATTCTTTAATTTGATATTGTCTCAAATTAAAATAATACAGTTTTCTAAAAAAGCATATACAGAAGTTAAAGACATTTGTAAACATGTCCTTCTGTTATCTTAGTTTTCCTTTTTAATGTTAATACAAGTGATATTGAAAATTTATCATCAGCTTTTTAAAAAGTATTAAAACATATTTAAATACTATGCCTAGTCATAACATCCTGTTTTCACCACAGATCATCTCATCAAATCTTTCTTGTTTATCTTTATGAATCCTTAGTACATTCATATATGTGCACACACATATTTATTTGTAAATATATTTCTGTCCCTTGCATTTTTTTAGTGAATTATCTGAGAGTCATGCCCCTGTTTTTTATTATGATTTTGAAATATTTACTATATTTTAATTACAAAGCAAATATACATTCATTGGAGGAAATTTGTAGACAACACTGAAAACAGTAGGCAACAGTAGGTATCATAATTTCAATTAGGAAAAAGAGAGATTGAAAAAAAGAGAGAAGAGGAAGAGAGAGGAAGAGAACAAGTGAGAACAGGAGAGAAAGAAATAGGTAAACAAAAAGGTAAAAATGTTGTTTGAAGCAGAAATCTAAGACAGACCCCAAAATTCCTGGTCTCAGGTGTGCACACGCATCCCAGCACTCAAACATTACTTAGGTCGTTCTGTGTTCTGTGAAAAGACTTTACAGATGTAACTAAATTTTTTGTTAATTTGTTACACAAAAATAGAAAACCAATACATTTGCTGTCCAGGCAGTCTTTTTTCATATTAAACACTTTAAAAAATCAAAGGATATTTAAATGAAAAGTTCAATTTTTTCTCAACCCAGATCTCTCTTCCCACACAAGGATAATTCATAGACTCTATCCACTTTATAGGTTATGCTTTAAATAAAAGATACTCCATAGAAAATATTTTACAGGTTGTTTCTTTTTAACCTATTGCTATCTCTGGGAGATAACTACATTGCAGAAATAGAAAGAAATATATCTTTTTGATATATGTTTATCATATCATTTTATATATTTTTGTGCTTTAATTAACCAGTCCTCCATTGTGAACATTATATTTGCTTTCAAACTTTATTACAAAAAAATATGCAACAACAAACTGTCTGCTCTTGCAAAAATTCAGTTGTGATTGAGGATAATTATCTTGTTATGTAGAGTTACTGGGAATTTGAAATACTTTGCTGTAAAATTTTTCATGTCCTTTGTATATTTTTCTTATTGATAGCTACTCAGGTTCTCTCCATTTTATCAGTGACTGATATTTTAAGACTAATTTATGTAAGATAATTTATCAGTAAGTATGCCCATTTTAGGCTTTCAGAAATACTGATAAATAACTTACTGCAAAATATCCACAATTTAACTTCCTTCACCATTACATGAGGATGTGTTTCCTCTCATCTACATTAATGCTAGATATATGAATTGTGAGTTTCTTCTTATTTTATTCCCAGATGGTGATTTATTTGTTACCTTTCTGAATTATCCTTTTTTTATTCTTTTTTTTTTTAGGTTACTGACATGCATATGTAAGAAATTTTTGAATATCATTAGCTGATTTTCTAATGTGTTGCCATATTAAACATGAGCTTTATTAGTTCTGGTACATTTCAGTTGCTTTTCTTAAGTTTTCTATATATTTAGCATATCATTCTTAAATGATCACTTTCCATTATTTATAATTTAAAAAACTTCCTGTCTTATTTACACTGAGGATTAAATGCTAATACTAGCAGTAATAATAGACATTTTTCTTTAAAATTTATAGTGAGAAGATTTTGTTGTCTTACCATTGTGCAATGCTTTTAGGTATACATAGTTGAAAAGGTTGAGGAACTTATTTATTTATATTTAATTTAAAATTTAGGGGTATGTGTTGAATTCCTACAAATGTTTTAGAACTTTTCCTATCTTCTTATGATTTTTAATCAAATTATAGAGTCTAATTATTTTTTCATTTAATTATTCACAGATTGATTTAATAAAAAGCTTTATTGATGTTGAGTGGTATTGTATGCATTTATATGCCATTGCTCATAATTATTCACTCATAGATGGCTTGATTACATATGTTAAATGCATTTTAAAATTATAACCAATATTCATGAATGCAAATTCTCATCAATTGCTCTTATTTTTATTAGTTTGGAGTGTGTATTGGAGTAGCTTCATTGAATGATTTTGGTTTCTTTCATGTAGCATCTCCATGGACTAAACATTTTTTATAAAGTTCATCTCAAGAATTTCAGCACATGGTTAATTTTTTAAACAGTGTATATTCACCACATTTTGCATTTATACATTAGTATAAATGATTTATACATTAGTATTTATACATTAGTATTGAAAATTGATATTCATCTCAGAAAACGTTTGATTCACTTAATTTTTCATAAATTTTGCCATAAATTTCCAGATACATACTTGGGTGTATTTCTAAAATAGTCTTTTAGTTCACCCTAATGTGGATGTAATGTTGGTTAAATGAGAAGAGTTCCGAATTCAGGACATTATCTAGTTATCATGCCATTTTAACAGAGCAGTAAACCTAGGATCAAATAGTCACATGGTGTACTTTTTTTTTTAAGATTTTTATTTATTTATTTGACAGAGAGAGAGGCAGCGAGAGAGGAAACACGGCAGGAGGAGTGGGAGAGGGAGAAGCAGGCTTCCAGGGGAGCAGGGAGCCCGATGCGGGGCTTGATCCCAGAACGCTGGGATCATGACCTGAGCCAAAGGCAGACGCCTAATGTCTGAGCCACCCAGGCACCCCACATGGTGTACTTTTGATATGCTTAGGTCTCCTTTATTCCTAATGTTGCTTATAGACCTGGAAGAGTGATTACACAGTCAATGTACTCTCTTGATATATATTGAGGAAACGTGGGGACAGATAATGCAACATAATGAATGTTTTTGTAGTTGTGTCCTCTCTCCCCTCATCTTACTTATAAAACTAGAGGAGATTTTAGGCACTGTTGTTAGGAAGTTATGTTTTTAAAATATACCTTTGTTTTAATTATTCAGATACTAAAATATAGTTCAATAAAGTAATTTGATTTAATTTTAAAATTTGAATTAAAATTTAATATCAAATAATCAAATCCAGTAATTAAACTTACACATTAGTGTTTAAAAAATATTCTACTTACCATAATGCCCTCAAGGTCCATCCATGTAAGTCAGACTGAGAAAGACAAATACCATATGATTCCACTCATAAATAGAATAAAATAAAAAATAAAAGAATAAACAAACAGAAAGTGGGATCAGACCTATAAATATAGAGAACAAACTGATGGTTGCCAGAGGGCAGGGGAATGGAAAGATGGGGAAAATGGGTGAAGGGGAGAGGGAGATACAGGCCTCCAGTTATGGGATGAATAAGAGTTGGGAATAAAGAGAGCATAAGGAATGCAGTCAATGATACTGTAATAGTGATGTAACAGGACAATTGGTAGCTATACTTGTGGTGAACATAGAATAATGTATAAACTTGTCAAGTCAGTAAGTTGTATACCTGAAACTAACATAGCATTGTGTGTCAACTACACTTAAATAAAATAATAAAAAATAAAATTAAAATAATATTCTATTTGTACATTCGTCACTTATCTTCTAATGTTTCTAATAAAGCAGAAGGAATTTAAGGGTCCATTGAGTTAATACACATGGTTCCACTGCTCTACCAAAAAAAGGGCAATGAATGCAAAGGGAGATTACAGTGTGAACTTTTTCAGAATTCAGGAATCAAACCCCATATCCTTATTCCCAGAGCTTGATTCTACTATCTGCCCAGATATACTATGAAATCATATCAGTGCTTTATCTCTGACCTCAAAAAATGTTAAATAAGGTTGATGGGTAGACATATTCATTTTTTGTTATCACACATGTTTTAAGGCAGATAAAAAATTTAAATAGCTTACCAATGGAATTTAAAAATTTTTTATAATGTTTTGACAAAAGTGGCATGTAACAGTAGTTTTCTATTATTTTGTCATTCCTTCCTAAGTCCAATGGCCCAGATGACAGGAAGAACTCTAAGAAATGATTCTGCTTGGCTGAGATGTATAAGGGTAGAACCGCATGCCCTTCATTATTTGTATGTACAACTGATATTTTCCTCCTTCCAATGCTTTCTGATTCCCTTTAACTTAAAATCATTGCCTCTTCCTTTGAAGAAAAGCATCCATCCTTGTCCTTAGGAAAAAAAAGTGTTACACTGCACTTTATTTTTCTCTTCAAGTGATGCTAGGTGAGTATGATTTCTCCTTTACTTCTTTCTGAGGCATGAAGACATAGGCTCAAAATTTTCTCTATCAAATTCCTTGGAGGTTCTGTTTGACAAAGTCAGATGAAGAATTTACCTCCTCCCTCAGGCTTATAGGTTGTATGATTCTTAGAGACTTCCACTGCATAGCTTTTAACAAATTGTTGTGTTTGGGTTTTTTTTGAAAAAAAGAAAAAAAATCCGAAGTAAGCAACATAAGGTGTTAGCAACAAATCTGTCTCTATAAACATCATAATCCGTTGTGACAAGTTGCAGTCTGTTATGTGCTAACGTTTAACTGTTGTTCACCTCTGAATATCACAATGGCTCAGAATATTTGGTGAATTCCTAGAAGTTTTTACATATAGGATTGAATAAAATACAAATTCTAGAATCTTCTACGTCCTGACCCAATGCTCTTATGCCTGTAGGTAATTAGCTTGTTTTTCTTAAATCATGTTTAAATGAACCTGTTAAATTTGATCAATAATTTTATAAACATGCTTATTTTAATACATTATTTACTTTATAAGAAATTCTTCTTGAACAATATAATTTTTATGTAAGTGACTTCTATTTAACACTTTGATTATTTAATGAATTTATAAATTCTTTGAGGATGATATTTTATGTATAGATCTGCATTGATTCAGAATTGTTGCAGAAGCTAAAGACCTATACATTAATTTAAATCAATACATTAAATTTAACCTGATCTTTTGCTTCTTTTTTCCTGTTTTTCTTTCTTCTCAGGTTTCCATGAAATATGTTATATCATTCTGTTTTATCTCCTCTTGCTATAGAAATTATACTCAAAAATTTTTTTTGAGTGGTTGCCCTAGAATTTATAATATATATTTTAAAAAATAACATAAGTCTATGGTGAAATAACACTTTATGACTTAAAATGAGTGTACTATAGATACCTTACAACAATTATTCCCTATACTCCCCTCTCATCTCTTGTAATTGTACTGTCATTCATGTCAAATATCCACATCCTATCATCCAATAACTGTTACTTTTATTTCTATAAATCAACAAATATCTTCTCGATCAATTAAGATAAGGAAAATAGAAATTTTATTTTACCTTTATGTTTTTCTTTTTCACTGAATTTCTTTTCTTTAGGTAGACCCAAGTTTCTGGTGCATGCCACTTTCTTCTACACGAAATGCTTCTTTTAACATTGCCATAGGCCAGGTCTGTTGATAATTAGTTTTTTCCGTTTTTGTTTATTTTAGGGGAAAAAACTGTGTTTCTTGTTCACTTTTGAAGGGTAATTTTGCTGGATATGTGATTCTGGCTGGCACTCCTTTTTTTCTTTTAACATTTAAAGATTTTACTCTACTCCCTTTTTGCTTGCATGGTTTCTGATGAGAGGTCCACTGTCATTCTTATTCTTGTTCCTCTCCAGTTTTGTTCCTTCCCTCTGTTCTTCAAGATTTTTCTCTTTGACTTCCTTTCATTTCTGCAGGTTGATTATGATATGCCTAGATGTGTGTGTGTGTGTGTGTGTGCACGTATTTATATTTTGTATTCATCTTTCTTGGTGTTCTCTGAGCTTCCTGGTTGTGTGATTTAATGTCTGATATTAATTTTGGAAGTTCTGTCATTGCTTCAAATATTTCTTCTGTCCTATTTTCACTTTCTTCTCATTTTGGAATTACAATTATGGCTATAAACCTTTGATTTTGTTCTTTGATACTTGGATGTCCTAATGTGTTTTGACTTATTTTTCATTATTTTTTGTTCTTTATTTTTAGTTTGGTAAATTTACATGGACCTGTCTTCAAGCTCACTAGTTCTTTCCTCAGTTATTTTACAGTCTATTAATGAGCTCATTAAGGGCATTCTTTGTTTCTGTTTCAGTGGTTTTTAATTTTTTTTTTATTTCAGGATTTCCTTTTGATTTTTTTCTTATAGTTCCCAAATCTCTGCTGATGTCATCCATTCAGTATTGCATAGTGTCTACTTTTTTCATTAGATCATTTAATGTGTTAAGCATAATTATTTTAAATTTCTTGTCAGAAAAATCCAACATCTGTGTCATTTCCAAGTCTGGTTTTGATGACTGCTTTTTTTATGCAGCCAAGAAATCTAAGATTTTTAAATTTTAAAAATTAATTTGCCTTTTGGAATGAATATCTTGTATTTTTTTTTTTTTTGAAAGCCATCATACTGTAGCAGGTAATAAGAGCTGAAGTAGCTAAGTCCCTAGTTCAAGGACTTAACATTAATCTGGCTAGGTGTGTGCTTTATTTAATGTTTGTTGTAGCCGTAAGTAACAGAGGATTTAAATTCCTCCAGTACTCTTGCTTTCATTTTCAATCTTGGCTTGAGTTTTCCCTTTGTATTTCTCCTGAGAAGTCTTTGTTTTACAGGTATTTCTCCAATTAACTATAATTGAAGATTTCTGTTACAAGGTTTAGGGGAAGGGAACTGTTCTATAATCCTTGGATTAAATTCTTTTAGCTCTTTTTGTGGAACTATTGTTTTGGGGGTAGCCTTTGTAAGTGTTTCTTATCACTTTTCTAGGGTACAGATTTTTATTCTATTGTTCCTACTTATACCCTGGTCACAGAATTCCCAATTATGTCCTTAAAGCCTCTCCTCTGTTGGCTATGAATTTTTTTGTTGTTGTTTTGTTTTTTGTTTTGTTTTGTTTTCCTCCTTAGGCAAGATAGAAAAGCTCAGGAGTGTTGAAATCAGGAGGAATTTCTTCAGCCATTGGGATAAGATTTCAGTATTGTTTTCTGGTAAAGTCATTCCTCCTAGAGAGTAGATACATATTAATGAGAAGGATCTTGAGGATTTCATAATGACCACTTTCCCCCTTTTCTATTGGGACCCTTCTAAAATCTTCACCATGAGAACCTGGTGGGGTTCCCAGAGGGAAGCCACACAAAGTGATGGCCCAACGCCATCATTGCAGCTAATTATGAGTTGATTTTTTTTTTTTTGCTATTTATTTTTTTAATCTTATTTTGGATCACGATTAATTTTGTACTCTCAATTGTCACAATCTAGTTTTATTTCTCATTAAGAATACATTTTACTCTCTAACTAGTTGAATGGAATACAATCCCTAACAATAATATATAGTTGGCCCTAAATTTCTGTATGCTTAGTGTATAACATTTAGTGCATCAGAAAAAATAAATAAAACATCTGAAATCAGAAAATTTGGTTATTAAATTCATTTTGCTCCGAGTCCCAGCAATATTTTGTGAACTCATTACTTAAAATTTGTGATCTTATATTTTTATTTGTATTACTGAGTTGCTGGGATTTAACTGTATAAAAGACATAAAACACTCTGCAAGAAATGAAATGAAAACATCCAAATTCAAAAAGAGCCATACAACTTTTAGCATGCTAGTTATTGTATTTTACATAATTATATATTTTAAGGTTTTTTCCCCCCAGATCACTCTTCTGGAATTTTATAGTAGTGTGACAGAAAATATTTACACAAGTAGTTCATATCATTTATCTCACAATTTGCTTCTGCTTCTTAGATGAGAAAGAAAATTTTAAAAAAGATTTTGAATCTAATATTTAAAAAAAGAGAAGAAACAAATTACCAATATTAAGAATGAAACAGGAAATATCACTACTTATCTGCAAAACACTAAAAGAAAAAAATGGTTACTCAGACAACCCTATGACAGAATTTTTAAAACTTAGATGAAATGTCTCAATTCATAGAAAGAAAGAGACTACCAATACTGACCCAAGAAGTAGATAACATGAATAATCCTGAATTGGAAGTTAAAAATCTTTCTAAAATGGTAATTTACCAAATATGAAGGTTACCAAAATAGAAATTTCCAGGCCCAGATAATTTCACATGCATTTCTTATGGCATATTTAAGGAAGAAAGGATAACCTTTATATCAATGTCTTCCAAAAATAGAGATGGGAGGGTACTTTATAAGCCTTTCATGAAGCCATCATTACATTTATACCAAAATGAGACAAAAAAAACATTACAAGAAAAATAATATACACAAAAATATACATCTTGAACCTGGACACAAAATGCCTCAAATTAGCAAAAAAAATATGAGAAAAAATAATATATGATGATTAATTGAGTTTTATCCTAGGAATTCAACAATAGTTCAACATTGGAAAATTGATCAATGATCTATAACATAATGAAGACATATAAAGGGGTGCCTGGGTGACTCAGTCAGTTAAGCATCTGCCTTCTGCTCAGGTCATGATCCCAGGGTCCTGGGATCAAGCCCCACATGGGGCTCCCAGCTGAGCAGGGAGTCTGTTTCTCTCTCCCTCTGCCCCTCTTTCCTGTTTGTGCTCTCTCTCTCTCTCAAATAAATAAATAAAATCTTTAGAAAAAAAGAAGACATATATGAACAATCACATAACCATTTTTTAATCTAAAACTGTTTTTTTTTTAACTGAGACAAAAAGATGTGGTCAGTATTTCCAGTTGCTGATAAGTAATTAAATTGAAGTGTAGCATATGGAAGAACATGGAGAGACTTGTGGGTTTTTTTATTTTGTTTTGTTTTTTGTTTTCCATATTAACAGAGGTGTGTTTTCTCTGAACCACCTCCAACTTCCCAGTGTCTGGTTTAGTTTCAATGTTAAAAGAAATATTCGGAGTACAATATATAAATCATTCAAATCAGTAGATTCATGATTGCCTTATTCAATAGTTAAATTTGCTTTATGCTCTTTGTTTGAATTAGAGAAATAGGGTCAGTGATTTTACTTTAGAATGTATAGGTTAGAATAGAAGTAGAATTTAGTGGCATATATACCATTACCTTTACATATTTAAAGACATACATTTAAAAAAAGAGTTAAACATGTTCCAGTGGTCCAAAAGTTATGTTAAGACAAAAAAGAAGACAATAATATGAAATGTTTCAGTTGAAATGAGTAAAATTAATCAAAATGGTATAACTGGGGAAGGAGCAGTGTTGGGAAGGACTGAGTAACAGATAGTTGAAATACAAGTTTGGATAACTATGTTAGGGTGTTGCAGCAGACATTCAAACAAGCATCAAAAAGTGGTTGATCTAAGTATCATAATTGCCTTTTAGACTTCATTCAACAGAGATTCAGAAAGTGCTAATATTCAACTTTGCATTATATGTTAACATGTATAACTTTGCACTATGTAGTAACTTTCATTATGTATCTAACATGCAATCATTTTAATAGATTCAGAAAACACATTTAACAAAATTCAACACCCATTCATAAAAATAAATTAACAAAGTAGGAATAGAGGAAACTTTCATAAACAAATTATAATGCAGGAAACTTCTATAGAACTAATAAAACCTAATACTTACTGATTAAAGAACACTGCTTTCCCTGAGATTAGGAATAAGTCAATGATGTCCTCAAACCACTTTTATTCAGCATTGTCTTTGAGTACCTACCCAGTACCATACTGTAAGAAAAAGAATTAAAAACCATAAAGCTACACACATATTCTATTAGCTAAATGCCCCAAACTGACAACACCCAATGCTGGTAAGGATATGGAGCAATGTGAGTTTTCATTCATTGCTAGGGGAGGTGAAATATGGTACAGCCACTTTGGAAGATAGATAGGCACTTTCTTACAAAGTAAAACCATGCAGTCTTAACAAAACTCTTAACATAAAGTCCAGTAATTACACTCCTTGGTATTTACCTAATTGTGTTGAAAACTTATATCCACACACACACAAAAATGAATGTTTATAGCAGCTTTATTCATAATTGCCAGTACTTGGAAGACAGTGAGATATCCTTCAATAGTTGTATCAATAAACTTTGCTACAGCCATACAATGGAATATTATTTAGTGATAAAAAGTAAGTTACAAATCAAGAAAGACATGGAAGAACTTTAAGTTGCATATTTCTAAGTGAAATAAGCTAATCTGAAAAGGCTAAACACTCTATGATTCCAACTATATGACATCCTGAAAAGGTCAAAACTATAAACACAGCAAAAAGATCAGTGGCTGGCAGTGGTTCAAACAGAAGGGGAGAGGAATGAATAGACAGAGCACATGGATTTTAAAGGCAATGAAATTATTATTTTATATAATACTGTAATGGCAGATACATGTCACTATACATTTGTAAAAACACAGAATGTAAACAACGTAAAAAGTAAACCCAAATGCAAACTACAGATCTTGTTTGATAATAATGTATCAATATTGCCTCATCAAATGTAATGAATACATCACACTAATACCAGATATTAATAATAAGGGGAACTGAGGGTGCAGGAGGAAAGGTTTGTATAGGAACTCTGTAATTTCCACTCAATTTTTCTGTAAAACTAAAATTGCTCAAAAAAAGCTTATTAACTTAAAAAATAAATATTTTAGTAAAAGAAATACACCTATCTATGTTAACAGATGACATGATTTGACATGCAGAAAATTCCAAAAGATGTATAAAAAGGCATCTAAAACTAACAAGGGAGTTTAGCAATATCACATGATACAAAATCAGTAGTAGTCAATTGCATTTTTATTTAAGAGCAATGAACAACTTAAGTTTGAAATTAAATATATATATATATATCCTTTACAATAACACCGAAAGAAAAGGATTCATTTTCGTATGTATCTATCAGAATATGTAGAGGATCTGTATGAAGAAAACTAAAAATTGCTGATAACAGAAATAAAAGATCTCAATAAATGGCATGATATGCAGTGTTTATGTTTGAAGTCTACATTTTTCCCAGTTAGATCTACAGATGCAAAACAATCCCATTCAGAATCACAGCAAGCATTTTGCAGACATTAAGAAGCTGACTCTGAAATTTATAAAGAAAGGCAAAGGAACTAAAAGAGCCAAAAAAATTCTGGGAAATAATTCTGATGAAGAAGAACAAAGTGAGACTAACTCTACCTGATTTTTAGTATTCTTATAAAGCCAAAATAAATGCTACATACAGTGTGGCTTTGATGAAGGTAAAGAGAAAAAGGTCAATGGAATAATACACAAAGCTCAGAAAAATACAAACATGAATGAATTCAATTTTTTCTTACAAAGGTGAAAAAAATATACTTCAAGAAATAGTGCTGGAAAAATTAGATATGTATATTCAAAGAATGACTATAGATATATAACCAAACATTATATAAAATTTAACTTAAAATAGATTATCTATGTAAATGTTAAATATGAAATCATAACACTTCTAGAAGAGCAAAAATCTTTATAGACACTTCAGAGAAGAAGATAAAAGGATAGAAAATAAGCATATGAAAAGATGTTCAATACCATTAATCAGGAAAATGCAAATTAAAACCACAATGATGAACTACTATACATCTATTAGAATTGTTAAAATATATATATATTTTAAAATCTGAAAATACCAAATGCTAGCGAAGAGTCAGAATAACAGGAAATCTTATTCATTGCTGATAGGGATGCAAAATAGTACAGATACTTTGTAAAACAGCCTTGGAGATTTTTTTTCTTTTTGTAAAAATCAAGCATATGTTTACCATAAGATCCAGCAACTTCAGTCCCAGGAATTCACCCAAATGAATCAAAAACACCCAAAGACCTGTTCAAGAATGTTTATAGCAGCTTTATTCATAATTGCCCCAAACTGGAATTAACATAGTGCTCTTCAACAGGTGAATGAAAAACAGATTCTGGTTCATCCATACAACAGAATACAACTGAACAACAGTAACAAGGAATAAACTACTGACTCTCACAACCAAATGGATGAATCTTGAATGCATGTTGCTAAGTGAAATGAGCCCCCTTTATATGATATTCTTGAACTGACAAACTATATGGATAAAAACAAGTCAGTTAGTTACCAGTAGCTGGGGGAAGGATGTGGGGGTTACTACAAAAGGCCAGACAAGGGAATTAGGGTGACAGGATAATTCTGTGTAGCACTGTGACAAAGAATACATGATTCTCTGTATTTGATCAGTACACTATAAACAAGGAACTTTAGTGATTACAAACAAAACAAAACAAAACAAAAAACAAAAACCCCAAGCAGAATTTTGTCAAACATCAGTGTGTAATGCAACTGTTATGAATGAGTCTAACTCTATTTCAAATGTGACTTCAGCCACACTGAAGGGATTGAGAAAGGAAGGAGCTCACCAATGTATATTTGGAAAACCGTGTTTCGGCTGAGTCTGTAAGGCTAAAGATAAAATATTACACACATCACTGTACCTTAGTGGATATATATTTTTCCTTACACAGATAAGGTTATTAACTGTGTAACTCCTTCAAAAATATATAGTAGAGTGAACAATGAATAAATATGTTGTAGCTAACTAGAGCTTGGTTTCTCACTATCAGAGAAAGAAGTAACAAATTACAAATTACAAGACATGGAGGCCTGAACTCTGTGATCCTGTTTTAGATATCAAAATAAATGTATATATATACATGTCATACATAGATGTATATGTATGTCATATATGTGTGCATTTACTGTGTATGTGCATATGAATACATATAACTGTCCTCTGAGAGTACCCAAAAACAGTGACACCTTGGAACAAGGAATATATCCATGACCAAATCTCATTTATACATATAATTATTCAAAGAAAAAGGAATGAGCTCTCATTGGTAAAATGGCTAATTCTAGAGCTAAGGCTGGGATGGATGAGTATAGAGCATCTTGTGGTATCAGAAAATAAAGAAGAGCTAAAAACAGAAACAATGGAGCATGCCAAATGAACACAGGAGCCAATCTGAAAGTGCTTTTGGTGACCAAAATTAGAACAATTTATAAAACAAGTAGTGATATATTGGTTTATAAAACAAAGAATAAAAGAAATGTCCATGAGTCCAGAAAATATAAATAATTCAATAAAAAAATGACAAAGAAGAAACAAATCATCTTTATAGAAGACTTTCAAATAGCAAATGTAGTAGCAATGAAAGAAATACAAGGAAAATCACCATTACAACATGAGAGCAATAGAGGATTGAAAATTGTTATTTTTTTTGAAGTACAGTTTTACATAGCATGAAATATTAGGCATAACTAATAATAATATGCAAGAACTCTACATTGAAACTATCATTGATGAAAAGGAGAACATATATAACAGAGAGATGTACCATTTTCATAGATTGGACAATTTAATATTATGGAGAAGTTAACTTTTCTAAGTTGATCTGCCAATTAAATGCAAGCAGAAGCATAATTATAAAAGCTAACATTGCAAAGAACAAAACTTTCAGAAATACATTGTTGGTTTGAAGTGTGCCAGGACAGGTACATTTATTTTTTGATGTAGATTTGTAATTTGGTGTAACAGATACTAGATATCTATTTGGCAAATCCTGAAAAATAAATAAATATTACCTTTGATTGAATAGATACACATCTAAAAGATCATGCCTCTGATATACTTAGTACATGTGTGTACACAACAGATTTGTAATGCTTTCTGTTGCAGTCTTAAAGGTAGAAAAAAGTCTAAGAATAACCAAAATGTCTATCAGTAGAGAAATGATTAAATTATTAAGGTATACACATGCAATTGAGCATAATATAGTCATTAAATTCATGGGGTAGTATTATATGACTTGATATGCATGTTTAGCCAGATATAGTAGTAAATAAAAAAGGAAGTGAGAAAGAGTTTATTTCAATCAGCATTTATGTTAAAAGAAAGGATAGGGGCACCTGGGTGGCTCAGTCAGTTAAGCATCCAACTCTTGATTTGGGCTCAGGTCATGATTCCAGGATCCTGGGATCAAGCCTTGTGTTGGGCTCCCTCTCAGTGCAGAGCCTGCTTGGGATCTCTCTCCTTCTCCCCCTACTTATGTTCTCTCTCAATAAATAAATAAATAAGTAAATATAAATCTTTAAAAAAATGAAAGGATAAACTGGACATAAAGTTTTTGTAAATTATTTTAGGATACTATTTATATTTATATTATGTATATATGTTAATATATATGTATATTAATATGCTTAGTAGTATGTTTAAGTGTATCTTGATCAAAATGGTAAGCAATTAATTATTTTTGGTTATAAGTTATCTCCCATTGTGTGTGTTTATGTCAGAGATTTGCATACCATCTCAGTTCAGCATGGACTGGGAACATGAAATTTGGCCAATTTGTCTCTGGAAATAAAATTACAGATTCAGTGAAAATAGAGGCTGAAGAGTATAGAAATAGGGAATTTCTTAAAAAGGGTTTTCTTCCTCTATCTATGGTACCAAATGAATAGATCAATATTTTCTACATCCATCTCACCCCCCACCAGTTGGCTTTCATATCAATGGGAAGCATATTTCCATCTTCAGTCTCCTCATAAAATTAGCATTCTCTATTATGTACACATAACTCATGTTTATGAGTGTCAGTGGCCTGAAATTTAAGTGGAATATAGAATAACAGTTCCTGGTAATATTCTTGAACTTCAGTTCCACTAATTGAGGAACATCGGTTTTAGAATATAGATGTAAATTCTCTGGTCTCCATGTTATCACCCAAATTACAACATTTCTTTTTTTTTTTTCCCCTCTCAATCCCTCATTTTTTTTTAAATTAATATAATCATGGAGTGTAGAGCTTGGGATCATGTTTATTTGCTATAGAAGTAAGGAAAAGTATGGGGAAAATATGCAGCGATCATTAGTCATTCTGATAATTTTTGAGCTTTCAGTTTTTGATTCTTTCATAGTCCTGCAGGCACTTTGTGTTATCAGCATCATAGTTTGCCTTGCATCCAACTGTAATTTATTTCTCTGAAAGCCCCACATTCACTTATAATTTATGATACTAGTCCACTGAAATCCCCTGAAATCACTATTCTACCATCTTAAATACCAAATTCTCTATGTATTCATATCTTAATAATTTTCTAAGTAACAAGAATTGTACTCTTTTATTCATTAAACTTATCTTAGGATCCAACATCTTTATGGCACAGTGCTAGATGCTGGACTATTGCTAAAACACACACACACACACATACACACACGTGCACAATGTCTGTGCCCTTACGTTATTCTATACTGAAGCACTAGAGTCCTTGTCTTGAATATATACTTTCATTGACTTTCAACAGGTCTCCATGCCCTAAGGGTGAAGAATTTGAATGTCTTTTGACAGGGTATCATGCACTTCTTACTTAGATATTATTCTGTCTGTACCTCCATCCCACAAACTGTCCAATTCAATGATTTTATGCATGAACTCTCTGGGCTGCAGTTATTTGATGTAATGATCTGTGCTCTCTTAGAAGATGAAAAATTCAAATGGGAAATAAATTAATGAGAAATTCCAACTATTATGAGAATCTCAAAGGAAAGTACATGGCACTATGAAGATGATAACAGATGTGTCAGAGAAGATTTCTTATAGCAAGAGATTTTGTAAGTTTATATTTGAAAACGTGCCTGAGATTTCCTAGGTAGATTGGGAGATTGAAGTAGAGCAACGGAAACAGAATAAATGTCAAAATTCTTCTAGTGCAGTTTTTCAAAGTGTGGTCTGTGGATACCAAAGGGTCCCTGACACTTTCCCAGGGCTTCTGTGAGGTCAAAACTGTGATGTTTCACTGTGTTGAGGTTTGCAACTGATCATGCAAAAGTAATAGTGGAAAATATTGCTAGCACCTCACACAAACCAAAGACAGGGCACTAAGCTATATTAGTAGACATTCTATTCTTCGCTATCACTCGCATAAAGAAAATAAAAATGCCTGTTTCACTTAAGAATCTCCAGTACCTGTCTTTTTGAAACTACTCATAAAGCTCTTCTGTTTAATGTACAGTGCTTATGTTGAGAAAGAACATTTACATGATCTTCTCTGTTGAGAATGCAGCTAGTTATATTTTTAAACTACTTGTAAGTAACAATGTGGTTAAAATAAGGTAGAAATGGTTGGTGAGGGACAGTTCACAAAGGACCTTTCAGAGTACATTAGATATGGTGCTCTTTCACATAAGAAGGAACAGAAGCCATTTAAGGAATTGAACATGCCTGGGAATAATTACAAAAAGTAATTGACCAATTTCACTTAAAATGAATTATTTCAAGCTGAAAGTTAGGCCTCACTAATGCCCTCATGTCCAATATGTTTCTCTACCAAATTTATGCTCCACTCCATTGGCTAACATTTGCTGCATCATTTGAGGTTCTTATGTTTCCTATGTGTTTCCCATATATATGTCTAACTCTATTCTAATTTTAAACTGATAATCTCCCTTGTACCTCAGGAAAAAAAAAATGATCCATCAGATGGCAACTTCTTTGTCATATTAAGACTATAGTATTGGGTCTGTAGAAATTATCTCTATACTCCTTTACAGATGAGGAAACTGCCTACATTTTTTAGTTGCAGGCTTGAAAGCCAAATCTTGGGGCACCTGGGTGGCTCTGTCGGTTAAGCGTCTGCCTTTGTCTCTGGTCAGGATCCCAGAGTCCTGGCTCTGGGTTCCTTGCTCACAGGGAGCCTGCTTCTCCCTCTCCCCTGTCCCTCCTCCTGCTCCTGCTCTCTGTCTCTGTCTCTTTCTCTCAAATAAATAAATAAAATCTTCGAAAGCCAGATCTACTGTTTTTTAACTTAGCAATATTTGTGCCTAATATATTTATAAAAATACTATTTTTATTCCAATGATATTTTTAATCCATAATTGACAAAGATATTTATGAACAAGTATTGAAAACTAGGAAGAAATATATTATCATTATATTTTCAAAATCAGCCCTGTAGATAACTTTTTCCCCGTTAAACAATTTTGTCTTAGATGCCATTCCTAGCCTAGAGCTCATAGACTATTTAGAGATAGATGACACCTGACCAGGCCATTTAATAGATATATATAATATCTCTCCATATATATGACTCCATTAATAAAGACATTTTCCCACATAAAAATTCTAGCTCTAGAACTTTTTAAAGCAATCCCAACCAGCTAGAGGAAAAAATCTTCAGTCCTGAAGAGAAGTCAAGATAAAATTCTTCCATGCAGTCAATTATTACTATTGAAAGTTATCCCTAACTTTCTGCTTACAGTACTTGAAGGTTTTGTTCTCCTCAACTAATAATTTTCATTACTAAAATGCATCAGCTGACCCTGAAAACATTCTTCTAACATGTTACTTAAAGAAATCATGTGAAATCTCCAAATAAATGCCCATTTTATATCTAGATGAATGAAAAACACAGATGGATGGATATAAGGTTTATCACAGAGGGGCCAAGCGAACATTCATAAGCGGCTTTGAGTTCAGACTTTGGACCCAGCAGCTCCTTTATGCTGTACATCCATTCTCAGGGATAAACACAGAATTGAAGGAAGCTCTTCATCATGAAGCTTTCCATTTAAACTCTAAATGATCACACTGCCTGTGTGCACCATGAAGTCATAATTTTATACATCCTGATACCATACGTAGAGTAATGTATATATGCTGTCTTCTATATCTTTGTGTTAAAGATATTTATTTGATATATATAAACATTTCAGATATATTTGGTATAGCCTTTTTTTTTCAATTCTTCATTTTTCTAACATACCTGAAGCCTCTATAAACAGAAGTAACTCAGAAATTGTCAGTCTCTGAGAACCTCAGGTTGATACATACACAAGGAAGAATTCTCGGTCCCATTTAAACTACTAAGAATCTATGAGGCCAGTGAGAAATAAACATAATTTCGGATGTTACAGCAACATAAAATCAATAAGCCAATTTTTGGGTTAAAATGTGGTTTTAATGTCCTGTTATTATGTGTCTAGTTTACATATTTTTTCATAACTTGATATTATTTATTCAAGGATAATTGATAGATAAAATATTTATAGCTAGCTTCAAATCACTTTAATAGCAAGTTTTGTTTTTTGAGACAAATTAAAGGAGAAATAAATGATAATATACATTTGATTAGATTCATTGAATCTGAAAAGAAAAAATGTAGTGGGGAAAAAAAGGAAAGCACCATTAGAATAAAACTGTTAAGCCTTAAGCTGAGTCTGTAAAATCATAAAATCACTAAACAACCAGCCAAATTTACCTGCATTTTAGAGCAGCATTCCCATAAGGAGTGTGTGTGTGTGTGTGTGTGTGTGTGTGTGTTGCACTGTTGAAATATTATAACAGATTTAAAGTTATAACTCTAATAGTTGTTTAGATTCATTTTAAGGAAGCCTAAATACAAGGTGATTGCTTTCAATTTCAAATTATTGTTATTTCATTAATACAGCCTCTATCCAAATTTTTATTCTCCCATATGTTCTGTTTATCAGAACTATTTCTTTCATTTTTTTCTAATAGAAAATTCTTCTGTTTCTAGTTGTATTAAGTTCCAAAAATGAGCAGCCGTTTCACTTCTTTCTTATCTATACCCTTTACAACATGACTTTGCTCTTCCTCCCACTGAGAGGTGGAATCTAGTACTCTTCCCCTTAAATCCTTAAATCTGGTATGTCCTTGTGATTTTCTTTGTCAAGTGGAATGTAGCAGAAATAATGGTATTCCCGTTCTAAGCTTGGTTTGCTTCCGCTCTGCGTCTTTGGAGTTCTGGCTCCCATGTGAAATTCCTGGGCTAGCCTGCTATATATAAAATGAGAGACTGATGACAAGAACCATATCATCCCAAGTAATGCAGCCAAGGCTCCAGGAATGTAAGAGAGAGGAGTTAAGATTAGTAAAGCCAGAGGCGCCTGGGTGGCACAGCTGTGGGGCATCTGCCTTCGGCTCAGGGCGCGATCCCCGCGTTATGGGATCGAGCCCCACATCAGGCTCCTCCGCTATGAGCCTGCTTCTTCTTCTCCCACTCCCCCTGCTTGTGTTCCCTCTCTCGCTGGCTGTCTCTCTCTCTGTCAAATAAATAAATAAAATCTTAAAAAAAAAAAAAAGATTAGTAAAGCCAACCCGCAGTTGACAGGTACCTGACAACAAATAAATGAGCAAATCCAGCCTCAGCCAGAAAAACCACCAAGCTGAATGCAGCCAGAAAATTCACAGAATCATAACCTAACTAAATGATCAGCCGTTAAATTTTGAAATGCTGTGTTATATAATAACGACCAACTTAACACCAAAACCCATATTAAAATGTATTGACTCAAATGCAAGAATATTCTGCAAATTAATTAATTAGTAAAGCTGATTATTTTTTCATTTTACATCAAGGATGGTAGATAAGATAGATACAAGTAGAAAATCTGCAGATTATCTCATTTTCCTTGTATTATTACTTTTAGCATTTTTATTTTTACTTGACGTTTACATTTACAAGAAATATTCTTATTGTATGCTTAGGCATGAAATGATTCCATTACTTTAGATATAAACCACTGACTATTTTATACAAATTAAGTGAACAAAATATTATTTCATATAAATATTAAGAAGTTTATATTTATTTTGCATATTTATCATAAAATTCCATTAGTTATATAATTTACCTTTGCTTAATTGCAAATGGGATTTACAAATAAATGGTATAAATTTAATAAAGCTACATTAAAAATTCAACTGTTGCAAATTGATGTTTACAGTGTACAATTATTAAATAACTAACTTCTGTAATGCTGTATTGTTTGCTCTAAAAGTGAAATACACTAAAATATAGTTACAATAAGCTTCAGATATTAGGTATTACTCCATTAATTTGTACTACTTTGGAAAACTTAAAATCTGACAAAATAAAACTTATGCAACTGAATGAAGTAACTCTTGTTCTAAACCCTTGGATTTTCCCTCAGAACTTATTTGTTACATGAATGTTGGATAGAACTCATATTATTTAAATTACCTATGTCATATAAATTATCATATTTTTAATTTTTACTGAGGAATTCTTATTATAGTATGTACATACATAGGTATTGGATTGCATATATGCCTAAGTATATGTACACTGAGTTTTTATGTGCAATTTTTAAAAAGGAATGCGATGTATGATGTTTACAACATATTCTCTTTAAAATTGCATAGAAACACTGAACTTCATATAGTTCCTATAAAAGCAATTTAATTTGGTGTTATGTTCATAAATCATCTGGTGTCAAGTATGTAACAATGTAATAGATTCAAAGAACATGGAGAGATATTTGCTTATATTTCAACTTATGTTAAAATTCCTGATTATAGATACATTTTGAGTGGAGAGATTTCATCATATGTACCCTTTATATTATTGTTTACCTTTTGAAAAAGTTTCCTGATTTATAATGTGCATTTCAAATTGTGAAATGTTTAATATCACAAGATGGTGCTTGATTTAGCATGAAGAGGGAAATTATACCATAGAATGAAATCCACAGATCTCTGGGTTTCAGTCCATACTTTTAAAAAATTGTGTCCATTTTAAACTGAAATCCACTTTGCTATCAGACATAATTTATATCTTATTTTGTGACTAACATAATGACTTTCAGGTTCTATGTGTAATTTTTTGAAAATTAGTATTTTTATTGTATTACACAAAGATATAATGATGGGGTGATAGATAACAATGGAGCAATATCACAAAGACTTGTTTTAATCTGAATAAAACCAGAGAATTTGTATCAGTGAATATCAATGATAAAAGTTTTTTATTTATTCTTGAGAACAATGACTGCTCTATTTCCCATTTTGGTTTTATGATATATATTTATGCATTATATTCATATGAGAAGGCATATTTAAAATATTTGTGATCAATAGCATTTTCCTTAGTATGAGCTAAATAAGATGCTGGCATTTGTTTTTTTAATTGAGATCAATGACCTATACCATTATATTTATTTTAGGTATACAATATAATGTTTTGATATATGTATATACTGCAAAATGAGTACCACAATAAATTTAATTAACATCCATCATCACACATAATTATATCTTTTTGTGATAAGAATTTTAGGATCTACTTTCTTAGCAACTGTTAAATATAGCATTGTTAACAGTAGCTACTCTATTATACACTACATTCCTAGAACTTATTCATTTTATAAATAGCAGTTTGTAGATTTTTGCAGTCTTTCCCCATTCCCTCCACCACGCCCCCAACCCCTACCTCTGGCAACCACCAATCTATTCTCTGTTATCTGTTTGTTTTTTGCTTTGTTTTATTTTGGTTTGGTTTAGAGTCCATATATAAGCAAGATCATACAGTATTTGTCAATATGTGTCTGATTTATTTCACTTAGTGTAATGCCCTCAAGTTCTATCTGTGTTGTTGCAAGTGGCAAGATTTCTTCCTTTTTTATGGCTGAATAATATATCTCACAACTTCTTTGTTCATTCATATTTGAAAATGCTATATCCTCTTGTTAGATTGACCCCATTTTCATTATATAAAATGACTTTCCTTTTATCTAATAATAGTCTTTGTCTTAAGATGCTGAACTTATTGGTGATTGCAATTATTAAACAAAATTACTTAATTAGGTATAATTAATATAAGAGAATTACAGATTACAATTAGAAAGAACATTATATGATATATCAAAAGCATATTCTAAACCCTAGAATGTATTATTGCTAATTAGTTTTTAATGTCAACTGTATTCCAGGCTCATATTTGTTGGTTCACAACCTCAGGATTTCCCCAAGTAAAATTGAATATTCGCCTCCGTACGCAGAGGGCAGGGAGAGACCGAAGAAAGAAACAGACCACTCCAAATGGGTAGGTGGCAGTTTTAATAAGCAAAGAAATTTAGTTATGATGCTTGTCTTAGGTGGTCACAAGATGAGTAGATTTCAGCACCCACTCAATAGAAACTTAACAGTTTGTACAGAGACCTTACTGGGGTTCAGTCATGTATCTGGCCCAATGGTATCAACAACACATTACTTTCTTGGCTATTTCCTTGAAATGTCTGTGAGTATGGAAATAGTGGATGGGAACATATATTCTAGGGACAGAGGAGGGGGTAAGGAGTCTTAAATTGCCTGGGTAGAGCTCACAGGTCAACACATACACACAATCACACACACACATGCAAACAGAGAGAAACAGAGGGAGAGAAAGGTTAAAACTATATAAAATTTAAATTATAAAATATATTCACAATGAAAGAGTAGAACATTACATAATTACGTATTTTTTATAACATTCTAACCAAGGATTAGATGTAAATTGATACCTAAAAGTATCATAATAATCATCTAGTTAAACCATGTCATTTCACAGAATAAATTAATTTACTGGAATAATAGAATCACTATCTAAGATTCTTTGTTGAGACTCTGGATACAGATACAAATGCTAGTTTTAGGGAAAAAAACTGTGAATTAATTATTTTATTTATTAATTCTCAACTGCATGGATTTTCACATTTAAGTTTTAATTTTATGTTTAAGCCATATGTTTTAATAGTTTTTAATTTGTAGATAGAAATATAATTAACATATTATAATGATTAAAACAAGGCAAGTGTTCAATGAAATTAAAAGTCACTTGTTTATGTTGATCATCTACAAAGGCATCCTGAAAAGTTAAACATTTCAAAGGGCTGCTGCAAGTGAGGGAAACAATGTTAGAGGGTAACAATAAAGAAGCAAAGCCAGTGGATACGATGTTTTATGCTGTTAATACGATGCTAAAAATAAATAATGCACTAACATGTAAACCCTTTTAAGTAGACACACTTGTTTAACCAACTGAGCCACCCAAGTGTCCTGTTTTTTTGTTTGTTTGTTTTTTGTTTCTTTTTCTTTTTTAAGGATTTTATTTATTTATTTATTTGTAATTAGACACACTTGTAATGATAGTCAAATAAGCACCCAGTTAAGTCAAAGATATTGCATAGCATCTTTGCTATCTTTTACATGATTGATGAAATTTATTGGTGGTGTTAAGATTTTTTTAAAAGAGTGCAGGAGAATGAATCTGAATGATTTGGGAGTCTGAATGGTTTCTCATCATGTTTAACATTTGAGAGACATAGATATTAGCTGGCTCTATAAGCCAAGATTTGTAGCTCTCTGCTCTCTGAGATGGTCTGTGTTATGCTGGGTCAATTGATTCATTCATTAAATCAACTGATTTGCATCAATCAACAAAGATACTAATGGGCAGTACAAAAAACAACCAAGTTGCTGCTTTTAAAAAGAATGTATTTTAATGGGAGGTACAAGTAATTAAAAGTATACCAGTTGTAAAAAAAAAGTGTCAATTATGAAATCTAATTTAATGATACATATTATGAAGATAATGAACAGCATGGTAGAAAGTTATGCCAAAGCAGTGCTATTTTATTTTAATTTTTTGAAGACTTTTATTTATTTATTTGTCAGAGAGAGGGAGCACAAGTGGGGGTGGGGCGGCAGGCAGAGGCAGAGGGAGAAGCAGGCTTCCCACTGAGCCGGGGCCCAAAGCAGGACTTGATCCCAGGACTCATGGGATCATGACCTGAACCAAAGGCAGACACTTAACTGGCTGAGCCACCTAGGTGTCCCAAAGTGGTGCTATTTTAGATGATTACCTCTCCTTTGGGCAAAGACCTGAATGATGGGATGGAGTGAACTGTAAGAATCCCTAAGTAAAAGGCACTGCAGGCAAAGCCTCTATCCAGGATAGATGTCTCTGGTGGGAGCACATTCTGATGTGGACGGACCAGACTTACCCACAACAAAATGAAAGGAGTAGGTCTGAGTAAGGACATTGGATTATATAGAATCTTAAAGCCAAGAAAAGGATTATTTTATTCCAAAAAAGGTTGGAAAACACAAGGAGAGCTGACATTATGACACAATTATATGAATATATTAATAGGGTCAATCTGGCTCCTATCTATAGAATAGAATAGTGGGGTGTAAACATGGAAGCAATTTTGACAGTTACAAGGCTATTGAAGTGAGTTGGTATGACAGGAGATTATCATGGAGATGGTAGTGTAAGCAGTGAAGTTACTGAGAAGCAGGTGTTCCTGGGTATAATTTAAGACAGAGCATACAGGGTGTGCTGAGAGATTTGGCTGTGGAGTATGAGAAAATAAGTGTCAAAATGATTCTAAGGACTTTGAGCTAAGAAACTGGAAAAATGAAGTTTCCTTTCATGAAGATGTTCGATACTACAAAAGATGGAGATTTGAAGATGAATATCAAGTGTTATACATGTGAAATTAGAAGACCTTTTGGAAATACTGGAAATGCTATCAGGCAGGGAGTTGGGTATTTGAATTTGTAGTCCAAGAGTGTAGTCAGAATAAGAAGTAAAAATTTGAGAGTCATAATAATACATATGATATTTACTAGTTTTACTAGATGCAATGGACATACAATAAAGAACACATATTTGAAGTATTCAACTGCATATTTTGATATATACATATAGACCCACGAATCCATTGCTATAATTAAGAAAATAAGCATATGCCTCAATCCCTGAAGTTTTCTCATGGTACATTGTAATTCTTCCCTCTCGCTAAACATCCTTTAATTCACAGGAAAGAGACCCCCTTTTCTCCCTCCAAAAGAATTATTTGAACCAAATGTCAATAGTGCTGAGGTTGAGAAATTCTGGTCTACATTCAAGTGATATTATATGACTTCAAACATAGAATAAGAACCATACCACAGTGTGCTTCTGTTTTCTCCTCCTAGCCTTTGCTCAGTGTTATTATACATTTACTTCATATATGTTACAAACACTGCCTGCAAATGCTATTTTTTTTGCCTTAAATATTCAGTTACTTTTTAAAGATCTATGAATAATAATAAGAAAATGTCTCTAATAGCTTTTAAGTGCCCTGAGAACTTTGGGTATAGACATTTCCAACTGCATTAAAGGACTTCTCCTTATAACTCTTTTTAGTAATATGATTATGATGCCCCACAGTGTTGGGTTTCTTTTTCTTTTCTGGTTATCTTTCTTATAGGTACTTTCCCCCCCTTTTTTCTACTCTTGGTTCATATTTTAATCGACATTTGGAAAGAGTTTGGCTGTTATACTGAAATAATACTTTTTCTCTTATATCACTTATTCTGGGATCTCAATTACATGTATGGTACACTGCTTGATATCATCCTACAAATCACGGTAACTCTGCTTTTTAAAAAAATCTTTATTCTCTGTGCTAACTTTTAAAATAATTTCTATTGCTGTCTGCAAGTTCACTGATTTATTCTGTTGTATCCATAATAGCTATCAATCTCCTTCAGTGAGATTTTAATTTCAGATATTGTTAATTTTATGTCTAAAATTCTCATTTTGTTCTTTATTTTAAATATAATTCTCTTCACGTGAGGAACATGTCAAACATTAGAATGTACTGAATATATCTATACTAGCTTTCAAAAGTTCCTTGTGTGGTAATTCATTATCTCTGTCATTTATGATTATGTTAGTATTGACCAGTTTTTTTAGCTTTGCAAAGAAGTTCTAGATTAGTCATTACTCCATAGTGTACTTACTTTTACAACTAGATCAAAACCTTTGCGGTTCTCTACTGAATGCTATAGTTGTGTGACAGGGATTGTCAACTTCAGTAAGTCACATTAGGGGTATGTCTCCCTCAAAAATGAGACAAGAGTTGCTGCTCCTTGAGTTGCCCTTCTTTAAGAAACTGTGTCTTTCACGGGCACCTGGGTGGCTCAGGTGGTTGAGCGTCAGACTCTTGATTTCAGCTCAGGTAATGATTTCAGGGTTGTGAGATTGAATCGAGCCCTGTGTCTGGTTCCCTGCTTAGCAGGGAGTCAGCTTCTCCATCTCCCTCTCCGTCTGCCCCTTCCCCCACTCAAGCTCTCCCTCTCTCTCTCTCTCAAACAAACAAATCTTTAAAAAATATATTAAACAGAAGAAACTATGTCTTTCAACAGATGAATGGATAAACAGACCATATTGTAAAATAATATTCACTAATTAATGATCTATTGAGTCATGTAACAACATAAATGAATTTTAAATGGATTCTACTAGGTGAAACAAGCAAGATTCAAAAGGCTATGTGCTGTACAATTCAATTCCTATGAAATTTTAGAAACTGCAAAATTAAAGGATAGAACACAAAACATGGTTTCTCATGGTTGAAGTAGCATGAAGGATGACTACAAAGGTGGTTCTGGAGATATTTTAAATTAATGAAACTATCCTCTGTGACATTGATATAGCAAGTACATTACAGGATGAACTTTTCAACATTGCAGAACTGTGTAAGATAAAGGTGAAATTTAATTCATGTAAATTTTTTTAAACAAGCATCCAGAAAGTCAGAAGATCCCATGATGAAGTAAAGACTGTGACAAATGAATCTAGCATCATTATAAATTTAAGATCAACCTCAGTGAACTGGTTGGAGAAAAAAGCAAGCTGACCTAAATAACTTCACAAAACAGTATTTTGACTAGAGACTCCAAGAATAAAAGCCTTAGAATAAACAAAAATAAAAACAAGAACTATACTTAAATACTATATCATTGTTTGTATTTTGTTTTTCAAAATAATCTGGATTAACATACTTGAGATTAATTTACCTATATTGTTAGATTGAAAAATAAGTAAATATATGGAAGAAAATAGGAATCAGGTTTTTCACTCTCAGAGAAATTGCAAACAGCCAGACTAAAAACAAAAATGAACTTTGTGGTATTGAATTAGAGTTGGCAACATCCAAGTAAATTCATGTTTACATATATACACATATACACACATAGAAAGAGAAAGACAGAGGTAGATGTATACATATATAAACATGCACACATATGTGTGTGTCCCTGTCTCTGTGTGTGTGTGAGTAAAGTTGGCTCTGTATGCTGACAGTTCCTGGATACAGTGAGACCCTAGCAGTAATGAGAATGCACAAAGCCCAGATCTGGGTTTCTATTTACCATTCTCTATTAAAAGGAACCAGGGCTTTGAAAAATGGGTGAAGCTAGAGCTCAGACAGTGAAAATACAAGACAAGCCTGGAACATCATGCAATGCTATAAATAAGGAAGTGTTGAAAACCAAACTAATGGAGATACATAAAGATGACACAAGAGTGAACCTAAGATAATTCACAATGGCCAAAATTGGAATAATTTGAGCAATGCAATAGAAAATGCAGTATTGGCTTAAAACCTAAATTGTGAAATTAATATCAGTCTATATTGATACTGCTAAATTATTTAGTATATAAATAAATGGGAGAGATAAAAAAGCTTCTTTATATAATAATTCCAAATGATATATTGATATGTGTTTCTTTCCCTTCTGAAAGATGTACCCCCTCTCAAAGATAGGTTGGCATGAGTGATTTTCTTCTGAAGAATGCAATACGAAAATGGGAAAATAGTAACATACAATGGATAAATCTTGCAAACGTTATCCTAACCAATGATTAAGGTTAACTCCGTCAGCAATAAGCCATTTTGATATCAAACATTTTGATACTGGACATAATGTGGTGGTAATGGCACTTCACTTCTGTGACATTCTTCCTTAAAATCCATAACCCAGTGTATGGGGGGAAAAAAAACACCAGACATGCCCAAATTGAGGGACTTTTTACAACTCTTCAAAACTGTCAAAATCATGAAAAAAAAATAAGAAAGTTGAAGAACTATCACTGAACAGTAGAGACAAGACACATGACAAATAGATGTAATGTGGCATCTCTGCCTGGATTCTGGTGCAGAAAGTACATTAATAGAAAAACTAGTGAGATCCATCCATACAAAACCCCAAGTTTAGTTAAGAGTCATGCAACAATATTAATTTTTAGTTTTAACGAATGTGCTATACGTAAGATGTTACACTAGGAGAAAATGAGTGATATATACATTGGAACTCTTGGTGCTATTTTTAAATCTTTTTTGTAAAGCTAAAATTACCCCCAAATTTTATAGGTATAGATATAGATATATATCATGTATGAAAAAGAGAGAGAACTTTAGGGATTCCATAATCACAGGCCATAAAGGTTTCAAAACTTGAATAAATGAAAATTTCCATGACTTCTTCAGAAGTACTTCATCCAACCAACATGCTGGCAGATACAGTGGGAGAAAAATGAAATAGATGCTATAAGAAGGAAGTTAGGACAATTCAGGGCCGTCTCAGGACAATTTATGAAGTATCACCCTAGCAGCTATGTTTTATGTGAATTAATATTTTTTTACTCTCTTCCTTCTCCCATATACTTTATTTGAAGCTTGTCTTTATTTTGTAAGTGGGAATATAACATAATTAAAATCATGCTTAATAACACAGTGTCTGATGCAAACTCATGGTTTCTCTGCATTGGGGATAAAAGTTTTTCATTCAGACAAATGATGAATGGAAAAGAGGCCAGCTCTGCTAAATGGATGTATACTTCCACAACTATGCTCGACCTTGAGACTGTGATAGTGGACTGTGTTGACCAGACTCCTTTATCATTTCTGTTTGACTTCAGCTAGGAAATGAGAGGGCAAGAGGAAAGTAAAATGGTAATTGATAATGACTATAGAAGGCTCCTGTTGGGCAGTTTTCTCCTATGGGCCAGTTTTCTATAGCTTCAAGCAATTGCTTCCTGCTATAGGTTGAATTGTGTCTCTCCCCAATTCATATGTCAAAGTCCTAAACCCCAGTACCTCAAACTGTGACTATAGTTGGAGTTAAAGTCTTTAAACAGATAATTAAGATTAAATGAGATCCTTGGGGTGGGCCCTAACCCAATATGACTGGTGTCCTTATAAAAAGAGGAGATTAAGACGCAGACATGCACAGAGGAAAGACCACATGAAGACACAAATAAAATACAACCATCTATAAGCCAAAGAGTGAAGCCTCAAAATGAAACTACCCCTGCCAACACCTCGACCTTGGATTTCTATCCTCCAGAATTATTAGAAAATAACTATCTGTTGTAGAAGCCACCTAGTCTGTTGTAATTTGTTATGGCAGCCCCAGGAAACAAATGCACTTGCAAACCTTTCTTTTTTAGACATAATGACCTCTTACCACTGTTGCTACCTCTGTGATCTTTACCATCCCTTGTAGGTTTCCCTTATCCCTGAAAAATTGTATAAGGTTTTTTTAATCACTGAGTTTTTTAGTATATTATTTGCTTTCTGCCAGAACCCTTTGGCATGTGTTACTCTATCACAAAGTGAACAAAGTGAGCAATTCTTTTCTTGAGATATTTTAACTAAAATATATGTCACTTTTCTGGATCATGAAATACAAAATAGATTTTAAATAAATGTTTTCCATGAGACCTCTTCAAATTATGAAACTGCTGAAACAGTAAGACAACATTTCTTTGCCAAATGTGTCAACTTTATTTTGAAACTCGTTTGGAATCACCATTTTAAGTCAAGCATAAGAAAATCAATCTTTTAATACTTTGTATTGCATCTTGCTTTGGAAAAAAAATATTATTCACCTGGATTACTCTATTTAAAAAAAATGAGTCCTACTGTCTTCTAGTGATGAAGATTTGTCATCACATGAGACCATAAAAGAGAAAATCTTCCAGGGATGTCTAAAAGTAAATTTAAAAGAAGTGTCAAAACTGGCTCTATTCAGGGAAAGTGATGTCACCACGATAGAAACATAGGTCATTCTTGACTTTGCTCCCACTTACAAGATAAACAACTAACATCTATTCAAGAATAAGACACCACTGAGAGAATGTTAGAACACAGGGGTGAGGCTGAAGTATGCCCTTGCACCTCAGAGACCAATAAGACAGACTGCATTAGAAAGGTAAAAGAAATGGCTACACAACATCATGTGGAGAGATCCCCTCTGAGCCTTCATGTTGCCCAGTGGGATGAGTGAGCCTGGGTGAGGGGCAGCCAGCCTTTCCCAGCATTGTGGGCCACCTTCTGGGGTATCTGCTCTGATCTTACACCACAGAGACAACAGGCAATTCTATAGGGCTCAGCCACTGGGAGTCTGGCTGTGACAGAGAAAAGGAGAGGAATCTACGACAACCAGTGGATGAATCTTGGCAGACCCAGGACATACCTGCAGTGTCCAAGTAGTAATCCCAAATAGTGGCTTTGTTCATCTGCAGGTCCAAGTTGGGAGCACACTCTGACCATGAAACTCAGTGAGGTACAGAATTGTTTGATTTGGATCCTCAAACAGAGAGTTTTCCCAGCCAATATAGTATTAGTGGTACATAAATCACAGCTCCAGTTTAAAAGTTAAAATAAATAAATAAATAATAAATAAATAAATAAGTAAAAATAACAAAAATAACCATAAATATGGGGCACCTGGGTGGCTCAGTAGGTGAAATGGCAAACTCTTGATTTCAGCTCAGGCCATGATCTCAGGGTCATGGCTTCAAGCCCCGTTTCCGGCTCTGCACTCTGTAGGGAGTCTGCTTCTCTCCTTTCACTCCCTTTGTCCCTCCCACCCCCCACACTTTCTTTCTCAAATAAATCTTCAAAAAAACCCCATAAATTCAATAACCTATTATTATTTACACTGTATAAAAGACATGTAAATTGTAACAGTAATTACCTAAAATATGAGGAGGAGAAATAAAAATGTAAAGTATACAGGTTCTGAAGTTAAGTTGTTATCAATTTGAAATAGAGTGTGAATAAGTTTCATATGTTCTGTGTAAGTTTCATGATAACCACAAGGGGATATTCTATAACAATCACACAAAAAAACACAATAAAAAAATCAAAGCATACTAATAGCAAAGAACATCAACACACACACACACAAACACACACACAAGACAGCTGAGTAACAAGAACAATGGATCTACAAAACACAAGAAAATAATTAACAAAATGGCAATGGTAAGTACTTAACTATCAATAATTACTTTAAATCTAGATTAAATTCTCCAATCAAAATATGTAAAATGGCCTAATGGATTAAAGACAATAAGATCCCAAAATATGCTGCCTACAAGAGACTCACTTTAGTTTTAAAGACATATACAGTCTGAGAGTGAGTGGATTGAAAAAGACATTTCAAATACATAGTAACCAAAATTTTCAGGGGTAGCTATACTTACATCAGACAATACAGATTTTAAACTAAAAATGGTAAGAGGTAACAAATAGGTCATTATATAATGATAGAAATATCAATATGTAAAAAAGATCTAACATTGTAAATATTTATATGCCCCACATCAGAGCATTTAAATATATAAAGCAAAAACGAACAGAGCTAAAATGAGAAATAAACATTAATACAATAAGAATTATGGACTTTAACACCCCCTCTCGTGATGGATAGATAATTCAGACAATCAATAACGAAACCGAATTTACACAGCACTATAGACCAAATGGACCTAAAAGATATGTACAGAATATTCTACCCAACAAGAGCAGAGTACACATTCTTACATGCACATAAAACATTTTCTAGAATAGACCATGTTAGTCACAAAACAACTCTTTGTGAGTTCAAGGAGATTGACATCATACCAAGTGTTTTCTTGGATCACAATGGTATGAAACAATACCAATAACCTCAGTAACAATACCAAGTTCCTTAATAACAAGAGGAAAACTAGGAAATTCATGCACATATGGAAATTAAACACTCTTCTGTCTTTCTTTCTTTTTTTTAAATAAAGCTATTTCTTTTAAAGATTTTATTTATTTATTTGAGGGGGAGAGAGAGTGAATAAGCCAGAGAAAGAACAAGCCAGGGGAAAGGCAGAGGGAGAAGCAGACTCTCTGCTCAGCAGGGAGCCTGATGCAGGACTTGATCCCAGGACCCCGGGATCATGACCTGAGCCAAAGACAGAAGCTTAACCATCTGAGCCACCCAGGTGCCCCTAAACACTCTTCTGAACACTCTTCCAAGAGGGAAGTTCTTAGCAATAAGCACCTACATTAAGAAGAAAGAAAGATCCCAAGTAAGCAACTGAACATTATGCTTTAAATAATGAGAAAAAGCAGAACAAACTGAGCCCAAAGTTAGCAGAAGAGAGGAAATAATATTGATTAGAGGAGAAATAATTGAATTAGAGAAGAGAAAAACAATAGAAAAGATTAACCAAACAACTGGACAAACTAGAAGACATGGAAAAATTCTTCAAAACATAAAACTTATCAAGACTGAATCAGGAAGAAATGGAAAATCTAAATAGATCAATTACTTTTAAGGATATCAAATTTGTAATAGCAAAAATTTTCTAATAAAGAAAAGGCCAGGACCAGATGGCTTCACTGATGAATTTTACCAACCATTTAAGGAGAATTAACACCAATCTTTAATCTTTCTCAAACTCTTCCAAAGAATTGAAGAGGAGAGAGTAATCACAAACTCGTTTTATGAGGACAGCATTATCTGATACTAAAACCAGAAAAGGACACTACTTAAAAAGAAAACTACAGGCCAACATCCCTGATAAATATAGGTACAAAATTTTTCAATTAAATACTAACAAATCCAATTCGGCAGCAGATTTAAAGGATAATTCACCATGATCAAGTGGAATTTACCCCTGGGATGCAAGGATGATTTTAGATATGTAAATCAATCAACATAATATATCAATTTAGACTGAGAAGAATCATGATCATCTCAACAGATGCAAGAAAAGCATTTGACAATATTCAAATTAGGAATTGCGTTGAATCTATAAATGGCTTTCAGTAGTATTAACATTTTAACAATATTAATGCTTTCAGTCCATGAACATGAGATACTCTTCCATCTATTTCTGTCTTCAATTTCTTTCATCAATGATAAAACTCAGCAAATTAGGCATAGAAGACCATATCTCAACATAATAAGAGCCATGTGTGTCAAACCCACAGCTAAAATTATACTCAATAGCAAAAGGATAAAAATTTTTCCTCTAAGATTAGAAACAAGACAAGAATGTTCACTTTCTCCACTCCCATTCAACATAGTACCAAAGTCCTAGCTAGAAGAATCAGGCAAGAAAAAGAATAAAAGGTATTGAATTGGAAACAAAAAAGTAAAATTGTTACTATTTTCAGGTGACATGATTTTACATAGAGCAAATCCTATAGATGCAATCAAAAAACTTCTGGATTTAATCAATGAATTCAATCAAGTTTCAAGATACAAAATTAACATACAAAAATTAGTGGTGTTTCTAAACACTAACAAATTTTCTAAAAAAGGAATCAACAAATTGATCCTGTTTAAAATAGAATAAAAAATACTTAGGAATAAATTTAACTAAGGTGGTGAAAGATCTCTGTGCTGAAAACCACAAGACATTGATGAAAGAAATTGAAGACAGAAATAGATGGAAGAGTATCCCATGTTTATGGATTGAAAGCATTAATATTGCTAAAATGTTAATACTACTGAAAGCCATTTATAGGTTCAATAAAATTCCTATCAAGATTGCAATGGAATTTTTTACATAAGTTAAGAAACACTCCTAAAATTGATATGAAATCATAAAAGATTGTATAAAGCCAAAGACAATATGAGAAAGAACAAAGCAGGAGGTCTCACACTCCCTAATTTCAAGCTATACTATAAATGCATAGTCATCAAAACAGTATGGTACTGGCATAAAAACAGACTAATAGAACAATGGAACAGAACTGAGAGCTTAGAAATGAACCCTAGCATATACAGCCAGCTAATATTTGACAAAGGAACCAAGGATACTCAATGTAGGAAAAACAGTCTCTTCAGCAAATGGTGCTGGGATATTCCTCTATGAAAGAATAAAACTGGACCCAGTTCTTACACTACTCACAAAAATTAACTTGAAATGGATTAAAGACTTAAATATAAGACCTGAAACCATGAAATTCTTAAAAGAAAATATAAGAACAAAGCCTCTTGATATGGGTCTTGGTAATGATAGTTTTTGGAAATGACACTTAAAGCACAAAATCAAAATAAATAAATAAATAAATAAATAAATAAATGTACATCAAACTAAAAAGCTTCTGCACAGCAAAAGAAACCATCAATGTGGTGAAAAGACAACCTATGGAATGGGAAAAAAATTTGCAAACCATATATCTCATAAAGGATTAATATCCAAAATATATAAAGAACTCATACAACTCAATAGCAATAAAACAACTCAGTTAAAACAAACATGGGCAAAGAAGCTGAATAAACATTTTCCCAGAGGAGATATGCAGAAGCCCAACAGGTATATGAAAAGATGATCGACATCAGTAGTCATTAGGGAAGTGGAAATTAAAACCATAATCAAATATTACCTCATGCCTATTAGAATGGCCATCATCAAAAAGATAAAAGTTAACAAATGCTGGCATTGATGTGCGGATAAAGGAACCTTCGTGCACTGTTGGTAGGATTGTAAATTGGTGGGGCCACTGTGGAAACAATATGGAAGATCCTCAAAAAATTAAAATGAACTGCCATATAATCCAGCAGTTCTACTTCTGGAAATATATCTAAAGGTAACAGAAACACTAACTTGAAAAGACATGTACATGTCCAGGTTCACCATGTTCATGGTAGTATTATTTACAATAGCCAAGGCATAGAAGCAGCCTAAGTGCTCATTGATGGTTGGATGAAGAAGTTGTAGTACATATGTACATAATGGAATACTTTTCAGTCATAAAAAATAAGGAAATCCTACCATTTGTAGCAACATGGATGGACCTTGAAGGCATTATACAAAGTGAAATAAGTCAGAGAAAGACAAATACTATGTGATGGCACTTCTAAATGAAATCTAAAACAACCACAACAAGAAGCAATTCGTAGAAAAAGAGATCAAATTTATAGTTATCAGGGCAGGGAGTGGTAGGAGGAGGACTTGGAGGAAGGTGGTCAAAAGGTACAAACTTCCAGTTATAGAATAAGTACAAGGGATATAATGTACAGCATGATGACTATAGCTAACACTGCTGTATGGTATAGGGAAGTTGTTAAGAAAGTAAATCCTAGAGTTCTCATCACAAGAACAAAATTATTTTTTTCCTTTATTCTTTTCTTATTTCTTTTCTTTTTATTGTATATATATGAGAAGATGGATGTTAGCTGAACCTATTATGGCAATCATATTACAATATATGGCAATCAAACCATCATGCTATAGGCCTTAACGTTGCACAGTGATGTCTGTCAATTATTTCTCAATAAAACTGGAAAAAACAGATTATATTCATAAAAATGATTTTGGATTAAGTATATTATATAGACTGATTATTCTAAAGTACTACTTATTTAACTGTGTTTGTTAAAAGTTAACTTCTATTATTTATTTTTGGTGTCATCAGAATACATTTTACTCTATGACATATTTATCTTATTTTAATTAAAAAAATTTTTTTTAAGTAGGCTCCATGCCCAATATGGGGCTTGAATTTATGACCCTGAGATCAAGAATTGGATGCTCTACCAACGGAGCCAGTTAGACAGCCCTATGTTTACTTTAAAAAAAACATGGATTAAGTACTGACAAATCCCAGGTTAAAAAAAAAAATGTTCTTTATATTAAAGAAATAAAAAAAAATTAATTTTCTAAAAGATTTATTTATTTTAAAGAGAATGAGAGAGCATGAGCAGGGGGAGAGCAAAAGAGAGAATCCCCAAGCAGACTCCCCTCTGAGTGTGGAACCCCTCACAGGCTTGATCCAAGGACCCTGAGATCACAACCCCAGCAGAAACCAATAGTCACCGCTCAACTGACTGAGCCACCCGGGCACCCCACATAATTAATTTTTTTTAAATTCAAAATTTTGAGTATCCTAGTATTTTGGCAGCATATTTTTCATGTATTTACGTAAAGCATTTCTTATATATAGTATGTTAGACATCTTCAAAGAAATTACTACACTTCTTCACTTGGATCTTGCCAAATATTATGGGTATGTGGACAAGTCTTTGTAATTAACATGATTAAAGTTGATTTATATGCATAGAATATATACTTTTCCTATGGGCCCACATTTAAGATAAGAATGTACACCCCCTGAATCTTGCATAAATATTCACTAGCCATTGTTGCTTCTGATTTTTAGAGAAAGAAAAATTATTTCTAGTCTTTTTATGAAAGCATTGTTCATCAGGTTGCATTTAGAGTGGTACAAGGGCGCCTGGGTAGCTCAGTCCGTTGAGCGTCTGCCTTTGGCTCAGGTCATGATCTCAGGGTACTGGGATTGAGCCCCACATCAGGCTCCCTGCTCAGTGGGGAGCCTGCTTCTCCCTCTCCCCTTGCTCCTGCCCCCTGCTCATGCTCTCTGTCTCTCTCTCAAATAAATAAATAAAATCTTTATTTAAAAAGAGGTACAAAAACATTCATCTGAGAAAAAAAATCCATCTGTCAATTAGACTAAAATGGATACAGTACATTTCATAGAGAATCGGAAAGAAACAATTGGGGGTGCCTGGTTGGCCCACTTGGTAGTGCACATGACTTGATCTTGGGGTCATGGGTTAGAGCCCCATGTTGGGTGTAGGGATTACTTAAAAATAAAATCTTTAAAAAGGAAAAAGTAAAAAAAAAAAAAAAAAAAAAAGACAATCACCAGCTGATTGTAGGACAAATGAGTGGAGCAGATGTATAACGTGTTGGAGGTTGTTAAGTGTTTGCTGATATGAAGGCTGCCTTTTATCCCCAGCCATCATTCAGAGGAATCATGACCAGTATAAAACTTGATATTTATAGATGAACGCAAACCCCCAGAGACCAGTGTTATATTTTCAAAAAGCTGACTTTTTTCTCTTGCACCTCTGAAAAATTAGCAAATAATGCCATGTTCATTTTCAGATTCCAAGAAATAGATTAAATTATTTTGACAGTCTTAAGATGATCAACCAAAATTTTTCGCCGTTTGTATGTATAGATTATAATGGTATTTATATTGCTTAGCAACCAATAGCTTTCTTGATTCCTATCTTTTAAGTTGTAGAGTTAAAAAGATACTGAAAAAAACAGGAAAAGAGTGAGAGCCAGGGCATCATCTTTACTGAAGATTTCCATGTGGTTGGTTTCTGCAAAGGGACCACAAACAATGAGTTACATGTCGGCCTTTCCTACTCCATTTACAATTTTCTCTGGTCTTTAAATTTAACTCTATTTCACTTCTATTCCATCACATAACAGAAATAAATATGTTTTAGGGAGGTTATAAAAGTCATCTTTTAGATTTACATGTCCTGATAAGTAATAATATCTACCTGAAAATGTAGGATTAAATTAATTATATCTGAAATGTACTTAGTGTCTGACACATATTAAGAAATAAATATTACCTATCATCATATTACCACCATCATCATTATCAGAAGAGTAATTTAGTTAGCAAGAGAGAATTATAGACATCTACTTTGCTTCATATTCAAAGTAATGCAGTAGCTTATTAACCAACAGCATAACCTAAAATTTGATTCCTGAGTGATTTGAGCCCTTGATGTTTGGCTCTTCCTCAGTGGAATTATTAGAGGATGCCCTAGAGAATTCTCTAGATTCCAGCTACCTTTCTCTTTGAACCTAACTTACCAGTATCCCTATTAACCTTGATGGTTAAGATTAATCACCTCACCCATCAAGATAACTTACTGTTGCCTACTAGTTCAGTAAAAAGCTTATCTTCCTATTAAAGGAATCAATATGTGTACACCAATGAAATACTTTTCACCTGGAGAACAAAAATTCTAAGCTAAATGATCCCAGTAAGCCAGGTTGGGGGGGGGAGGGGAAGCAGAAATGTTTTTCCCAGTGAATCATCAGATGTAATAGTGAAAAATATGATTCTTTTTTCCATCTCTTTTTTCCCTTTCTCTCTTGTTTCTGTTTTTTGTTATGTTTTGTTTTTGTTTTTGTTTTTGTTTTCTTAAAGATTTTATTTATTTATTCGACAGAGATAGAGACAGCCAGTGAGAGAGGGAACACAAGCAGGGGGAGTGGGAGAGGAAGAAGCAGGCTCATAGCAGAGGAGCCTGATGTGGGGCTCGATCCCAGAACGCCGGGATCACGCCCTGAGCCGAAGGCAGACGCTTAACCGCTGTGCCACCCAGGCGCCCCTGTTTTTGTTTTTTAGCTCTACTTTCTGACAGGGAAAGGAAACACCATCATGTGTTGCTACTTTATACCTTCCAGTCTTCAACTAATCTCCAAATATATTATCACCCAGCTGGCTTCACTACTAAATTTTCAATATGTCATTTTATATAATAAGGGCCAGTGTTCCAATGTGATAGGGAATATGATAAGCCCAATGAAAGAGGTTTTTTTAAAAATGTATTTATCATATAAATAGAAACATTCTAAAGATTCTGAGAGAAATGAAGATAATATTTATAAGTATGCCACAAAAATTGGTCTAATCCATGGACTATCTCAGACAAACCTCAGACAAAGTCATCTCATCAATGAATACATGGACCTCAACTCATATTAAATATATGTTTGTACAATGAATTATTTGTATAAAATCACGAGTGATTTGCCATTTTAAGGTTTTCATGATGTTTTGTATAAGACATTAAGCAATCCCAAGTATGCTCAGACTGACAGTTAGATAGGAGAAGGAAATCCACATCCCAAATAACCATTGTTTCAAATGGGAAAATATTATATGGCAACTCCAGATGTAATCAACCTTCACGATGTGTCTGCTTTGCATCCAGAGATCCTCCCTTGCTTTTATTTCTATTCAGTGAAAGATGGTCAGATAAGCACACCAAATATGTTTTGTTTTGTTTTGTTTTGTTTTGTTTTGTTTTGTTTTGTTTTATGGCGGTGTCTCTTCATCATTTTGGATATGGTTATTTTACATGTTGTAGAACACAAGGCCAACAAAAATTTTACTGAAATGACAGACACCTAATTTTTATGGAATTAATCTCCTACATTATGACCCCAATAATTCTTAACAACATGTATTATACCTAATATCCTGTATTCTCTATATACTATAAGCAGGAAGATGTAAGAAATTTATGCCATAATGTCCTATAGGATGTTAGGCAATGAAAGCCCTTTTATTCTAACTTGTGTTACAGAGCCAAAGGATGACTACAACACAATGTGATAAAATGAGCATAAACTGTTGTCTCTGCTTTCTGCTTCTGGTATTCTCTAACTACTGGAATAAGAAAGGAAAAACCCACATTTGGCAGTTTAATTGTTGTAGTATTGCCTTTGGTTTGTTATTTTGGGAGAAAAATGCTTCAATTTAGTTCCTTATGTTCAAATGATCATATAAGGATTAGTGCTGATATGAGAATTCTGCCAAGTGCTATTATAAATATATGTTTGAAAAACAGTAAAAATTTTAGGTGAGATTAAAAGACTTTCTAAGTAAAATATTTATCACTTGACAAAGTAAGCTCCACTCTGAGCAGTGAACCACAGAGGTGTTCAGTTTGCCCAGATGTCATGATGAGCTCAGAGCCAGGTTCAAATATTTTCTGTAAAGTTAATGTGTAGATATTTTTTGTTTCCTTGTATATAATTATTCTGAAAAAAAAATATCAGCAATTACATTTGAAGAATTCTAGTAACAAGATTTAGGGAACATGGCTGTGATGTTTTATGAAATGCTCTTTCTTATTTTGATATCCTGGGAATCCAGAGATTCCAACTGAAATCAGAAAGTCCATTTAACTGAAGTATCTCCCTATGGAGAACAATTAATCTACAACCACTTTTTAAAGACCATGATGGTCTCTCTTCAGTGGTTTTCATACTGACTTGTTGAATGAATTCACCTCTGGGTCCATTCAGAGGGCATTGTTTGGGGAACTGAGTCTTTTACACCTGATGAATCTACTCAAAATTTTTGTTTCTCTATGTTCTTAAAGTCTATTCCCTTCATTGTAATCAGGAATTTCTGGCATCTCAAATTTGGTTTTCACGGCCCACTACTAAATCCAAGTGTGTCAACTAAACAAGAAGAGTGACTATAGACACTCCTCTATCTGTTTGATCTAGCACACTGAGTGCAGAATATCTGTCAAATGCACTCCTATTCATAAATTCAAATCAGACTAAAATTTTGCCCCACCCTAATTTAATACAGCTTTCAGAAACTATGCACAGATATACTTATCATGATTTTGTCCTAAATAATAAAATTTAGAACCAGTTCATGTTCTTATGTGTAAGTCTTTTGCTCTTAGGTTTGACTTTGTAGTTAATCTACAGAGCATGATCTAATCTAGTTCTGGAGAAAAGAGAGACTATGAAACTGATGCTTGACATTTCTTTCTCCTTGCAAATTCATCTTGTAGGAGTGGTTGCTAAAGAATCTTCAGAAGTAAAGGAAGAAGTGATTTTGCCAGCTAGGGAGACTCTTCATTATAAGATAACTTTCATGACAGAGTAGTGTTGTTTTCTTCAGTGTCTAGAGTAGAGTGTAGCACATAATAAACTCTCAAAAAAAATATGTTGAATGAATGAATGAATCTAAACTTTCAGATTTGCCCCCCCCCACACACTCTTAATCACTTTCCAAATGTTACATAGAAAACTAAAAGGAATGAATGAATTCAAGTGAGACAACAAAAGATGCAAAATTTGAATTTTGGGCAGTTATCTTAACCTTTGTGCCTAAAATAGATAAGACATTATTTTAGCATGATCGTAGAATGTTTCTGAAATTTAGCCCAATAGAGAATTTAGAAATGTGAAGTTTATATCCTTTTATTTAAACAAATTATTTGAAAGAATCATTTGTCCTCTATAGTCTTTGAAATAATTAAATAGAAATACTTATTCCCCATGTCTTTAAGTCATTTATCCGTTCAAAACAAAATAATTGTTGAGCACTCATTCTTTTCCAGGCACTGTTCTAGGCTAGAGGGATACAGCAGTGAATAAAGGTGGCATCTCTGCTATGGAGCTAATATTTTAATAAATGAAACAAGTAATAAACAAATTAAGCGAATGTATGACATGTCCAATGATGTTATATGCTATGGAAAGAAAGAAAATGGATTAAATGGGATGGAGAGTGCTGCCAAGGAGTGTGGGTTGCTCCATAGAGTCCATTTTCCAGGTGATGATAGAGGATCATTTGATGAATTGTTTTATCACTGCACTCCTTAAACTGCCATAAGGCCATCCCTTATTCCTGACTGGATCTTTACTACTTTTAATCTCCAGTCCAGATTCCTTTTCTCAGATTTGCCAAGATATTCTAGGTTTTTTTTGGTTTTTTTTTGTTTTTTGGTTTTTTTTTTTTTTGCTGATAGTCACTTTATGTACCACTTACTCTATGATTCTTGTTTTGTTGTAGAATATAAGGGGGAAAAACAAACTGTCAAATTCAAGGAAAATAAAAGTATTAGAAAGTATTAGGTAGATCAATGAAATCCCAAAGTTGTTAGAGAAATAAGAATGCAGTTATACAGTTAGGAATGATACCCAAAATAATAACACAAAATTAATCCATTGTCAGTCTTCTCACTGCAAAGGTACACTGAAGTTTCTACCAAAGCTCCACAGTGGTTCGATGGTGGATACTGCTACCAAAACTTACGACTGCCACCTCTAAAAATATCACCACTACCACAACCCTTGCAAAAACTGAAATCACTGGATTCTGTTTACATGAGTGGGATGTGTTTATCTCATTTATTCACATTATGACACAACTGTGACCTAGCTTCAAGGAAGCTAAAAATCGCCAACTGTCTTGGTCAGGGTTTGGTCAGAGAATAGAACTAACAAAGATACTATAATCAGAAAATTATAAATACAGAGAATTGGAGGCTTAACAAATTGAAGTGGAGAATGAATTTGAGGTAAGATGTGCACTAGAAATGCTGGACCTGTAGGAAGCCGTGCAAATGGTCTTAGCTGCCTGATGCAATAAAATGGCTCATTCACAAGGAATACCCATAAAGTTTGTGTAAAAGAATCTCACTATCTGCCATTGGTCACAAAGTTTTTTATATTTTTTAACCACTTTATTCAGATATAATGGGTATGTAAAACTACAACTATTTAATATGTACAAGTGATGAGTTTGGACATATGCAAACACTTGTGGCACCATCACTGCAATCAAGGTAATAGACATATCCAACAGCTCACAAAGTTTCCTGTGTCTCATTGTGGGTTTTCTTTATTTTAGGGGGGAGGTTGGGGGTTGTTGGTCTGTTTTTATGGTAAGAATACTTACTGTGAGATTTACCCTCTTAACAAATTTTGAGGTGCACAATGCCATGTTGTTAACTATAGACACCATGTTGTACGGCAGATCTCTAGAACTTGATCATCTAGCATAACCGAAACTTTCAGCCTCAGGCCTGGTTAATACTGGGATGGAAGTCCACACACTCTCTATCACTGCAAAGCACTAACAGATTCTCCTCTTACTTCAATTTGTAAATTTCAAGGAAGTGATTTTCATTGGTAAAATCTAACCAAGTGTTTTGCTATAAACAAAGTTATTCCAAAGTTTCCAGACGTTTTGATGAGGAGAGAACATAGAAAAGGGTGGGACTGGAACACAGGTGACAAGAGGCAATCCAGGACATTCACTTAATCAGCCTGCTTGAGGGCACATTTATGCTCTCTGTATACCATTTTTAACTTAAAAAAAAAGTAAATATGTAATCACTATTATAAACAAGAACATAAAAGGGAACTTTAAGAATCTAGGGAACTATGATTAAAAATGGAATATGAAAACTAAACTGGTAGATCTCAGGAAAGAAGTGAAAGGCAAAATAAATAAATAAATAAATAAATAAATAAATAAGAGAACCATGATAGACTCTAGGTAAACATGAAAGCAGTACAAAAACATGTAGCACTATTAATATAACAAGAAACATGAGAGGCACAATCAAGAATAGTGAGAGAAAGGAAATAAAAAATAATAAAATGTTAGATAAATTCTGAATGAAGCAGTTGAAAGAGAAGACAGAAAAGGAGATCCAATGTCTGCCTAGTTGGTATCCTTGAGGAAAGAATTAAGACAATAGATTTAAAAAATAGAACATTGAATACAGCAAAAATTCTAAAATATAAAAAAAATTGTGTTTACAAATGCAAATTAAAGGAACGTATCTTTTCTAACAAGATAAAGATTTGGCACAGAATAATCAACACAGAGATGTAGCTGGTTAAAGGTAGTAAAATTTTCTAATATAAATAAATAATTCTTAAAACAGAGAGGCAAACATTTATAGCAATCTATACTGGGAAATGTCGGTCTTATTTTTTTTTTAAGATTTTTTATTTATTTATGTGACAGAGAGACAGCCAGCGAGAGAGGGAACACAGCAGGGGGAGTGGGAGAGGAAGAAGCAGGCTCACAGCGGAGGAGCCCGATGTGGGACTCGATCCTCCTACGCCGGGATCACGCCCTGAGCTGAAGGCAGATGCTTTAACGACTGCGCTACCCAGGCGCCCCGAAATGTCGGTCTTATATCCTATTTCTCCATTACTACATCCAATGGCAGAAAGTAGTGACACAGTGAGATAGTTCTCTAAGAAGCAGTAGTAAACAAACCATTGTAGTAAAATACAAACTATTTTGTAGTAAACAAACTATTGTTCAGAAAAAAACAGTAGTGGAAAACGTGTTTGTTGGTGTAAGAATTACTTCCCATAAGTCCTTCTTTTAGAAAGTACTAAATACTGATATTAAAACAAGCAAAAAATTGAGGCGCCTGGGGTAGCTCAGTCTGTTTAGCACCTGACTTTGACTCAGGTCGTGATCTCAGAGTCCTGGGATGGAGCCCTGCGTTGGGCTCCCCACTCAGCAGGGAGTCTGCTTTTCCCTCTCCCTCTGCCTCTTCCCCCAGTTGTGTTCTCTTTCTCTCTCTCTCAAATAAATAAATAAAATCTTTTAAAAAGCCCAAGAAATTAATGAAGTGATTTTCCAAAAAACCTGGAGGTGACCATTGAATCTATTTCTGTAGAAATAATACCATAATAAGTATGGTCGCAAGCAAGAGTTTTAATAATATAAAATCTTCATAGGCAGAAATAATGTAAAGTCAATGAATAAAGGAACTATATGCAGAAACTATGAAACAATGATGAAAAACTTTTGTGAAGATCTAAATACATAAAAAAAAATAATTCCTGTATGTGGATTGGAAGCCTCCATATTACTAAATGTTAATATTTCCCAATTTTATCCACAGAATTGATACAATCCAAATAAAAATCCCAGCAAGTAATTCTGTGGATATCAATAAACTGATTCTAAATTTTACCTGGAACATAAAAAAACAAAGCAAAACAATACAAAACAAAGCAAAAAAGACTAGAATATCAACACAATGTTGAAGAAGAAGAGGAGCACTGGAGGACTCACATTATCTGATTTCAAACCTTATTAATTACACCAATGTGGCATTGACAAAGGTAAAGATATACAGATAAGTGTGTGTATATATATATATATATATATAGCCCAGAAGTAGATCTACAAAAAATATAATCAACTGATATTTGACAAAGAAGCAATTTTTTTAGAAAAAGGAAATTAAGGAAACAATTTCATTTAAAATTTAAAGTATTACCTTACAGAGATCAGTAGTTTTCTCATATAAAAGCCACAGATAAAAAGATATATCAAAATAAAGGTCTATTAGCAATTGTCAAAACTATTACCTTCTAACTATTACCTTCTCTAGATATAAACTCACCATTAAATGAGCTTGATCTAGGTGAAGGAATATTTAAAACACTACTGAAAGACCAAAGATGGCATAAACAAATACAATATATATCATGTTCTGCATAGTAGTACTCGAGATAATAAAAATGCCATTTCTCCATATGTTTATCCATAAATATAATAAAATTCCAATAAAAATAAAAATGGTATTTTGTGGGAAGGAGATGAAACAGCAGATCTGGTTTTAAAGGTCAAAAGAAAAAATAAATCAGAATGATCAGCCAAGAACTTTCTAAAAAAATGGAGTAATAGTGATAGGGCAGAGGAGGTTAACCCTACCAGATATTAAAGCATAATATAAAGATGCATAGATCAAAGTCAAAACTCTAGAATAGCCTCTGCACAATTCTAGGATTTAGTATGTACATTTAAAATCAATAGGAAGAAGGAGATGGATGATTTCATAAATTATGATGAGGAAACTGGACTGTCAGATGGGAAGGGAAGGCTTTTATTTAAATAAAGATGATTTTCAGCTTTTTTTTGAGAAAATATTCACCATGTATAATTGATAAAGGTAAAACTTATATACGTTATACTTATAAACATTATAATTTATATATAATTTATATCATTTCAAGAATTTTTGAATTTATATGTTTAAAAGACATATTACTTTATATTTGGCCTAGAAACTAAAAATATTTTAAAGTTTAGCAGAAATGTAATCGTATATTGCAGGATCAGAAATTGAGCAGACTTCTTGCATGATCTGATGTTTGAATAGTTTTTGCATTTTCCAGTCTATAAATTCATCAGTAAAGTTGCTTGTATAATTTGTATAATTTCCATTTTAGTTATAGATGATGCAGTGAGAGAAGGGATATATGACTTCAATTTGTGAGGTGTCTTTCAGGAATACAGTTTGATGATGAGAATTTATTAGCAATAAATAGTCCTATTGAATGTTAGCCACTATATTTTCTCACCCTAATACCGATATTTAAAGTTTTTGAAACATTTAATGTTGCTACATAAATATATTGATCAGACAAGTAGGAATTATATACCTCTAAATCTTAAAAGAATCTATAGAATAATTATAATACTGGTTTTCCTCATTAACTTCTGCTTTGACATAGCATCACTTATTTCTGATTTGTCTCTATGTCAATTTTGGACATAATTAAATAATATACAATATAAATAAAAACAAATTACAACAGTCTACTAGTTAAAACTACCATGATAAAATTGAGACATTTAAGTAAAAATTTAAAGAAAAAAGTGTTTCACACATTTAGTGAATTCAGTTAAGTGCTTGTAAAAAAAATACAGAGAAATCAATGATCTTCTAATATAGAAGCAAATACCAGTTGGCTGATAAAACGTAGATATATCAACTAATTGAATCCTAAGCAAGCTCATCTGATCCTAATAATCTTTACATGAGCTTACTCAGCACATGCTCAGAAATTCTTAAATGGTTTCATTTTTAAAGAAGATTTTCAAATTATCGTATTGCTAAGGAAATAGAAATTTGATACCTAGGCCATTTTTAGCCTAACAAAAGAACCCCTTTTCACATTTTTTTTAAGATTTATTTATTTTTTATTTTTTAATTTTTTTTTTTTTTTGAGAGAGAGAGTGAACACAAGTGGGAGGAGAGGCAGAGGGAGAGAATCTTCAAGCAGGCTCCCCAGTGAGAGTGGATCCAGATGCAGGGATCAATCTCACAATCCATGAGATCATGACCCGAGCAGAAACCAAGAATCAGACACTTAACCAACCAAGCCTCCCAGGTGCCCCCCCCGCTTTTCACATCTTAATGAAAGGATTCACAAGCCAAAAGTTGGCAAATGCTTATTAGACTTAACTAACACGAGTGTTTTGTTCACAGTTGTGTTCTAGAGCTTAGCCTAGAGTGTTGAATAGACGTATGAGGAAAATATGAATGGTTGAAGGAGGGAATAAAGAAATGAAGCTTCACCAACATGACACACAATAAGGTCCAATTAATTACAAATTAAATGACGTAAAGAACAGTAACTTGTCCTAAATAGAATTTTATTATCAGTTACAGAATTTAAAATATGAATGTGTTCCTAATGATTTTCTTTATAGGTCCTAAGTTTGCAGTGTAGTAATGAAGCAGATAATGCCCTAAGCTTTAAAAAATTTTGCTGAATGGCACAAAGCTTATGTGTGACAGCAAAAGAGCCAGGACCCAAATTTTCACAATTTATTTTTAATATCCCTTAATGCTTTTAAGGATAATTACTAAGTATTTTGAAAATAAATAAATTTTATACAGAGATCATATTATTTCATAAAGTTTCAGTTCATATCTGTTTTATTGTCTCTATTATCTGTTCTTTTCTACTTCCTTTTGTTTTACTATATAAAAAGGCAATTAAAGTTAAAATACAGACCACCGAGTAACACATTTGTTGCAAACATTGATTCATATTATTGATTATGTTTCAAGGTCTTCATATATTAAGGAATTAAAAAGTAAAAAAGGAGTTTTTTTTTCTTTATCCCCAGTTATCTTGCATGATAGTTACAGTGCCATACTTTATTGATTAAGGAAGGCTACTATAACAAGAATTCACATTACACTTTGTATTTTAAATAGTCAACCTGATATTATGTGTTATATGTCTTTGTTATTTACTGAGCAGTGTTCATGTTCAGAGACTGGTTATGTTATCAGAGGCTGGTCTGATATATAACACAAAGGCTGGTCCGAAGGGAAGGAAGTTGGATATAAACAGCTTCTGTTAGAAAGTGAATTTTCTGAAGTACCATGAATTAGTGACCAGATACTTTTGAATGGAATTCTGTTTCCTTTTTTAAAAAAATATTTTATTTATTTATTTTTTTAAAGAGAAAGAGAGAGAGAGGAGGGACAGAAGCAGAGGGAGAGAGACAATCTCAAGCAGACTGTATGCTGAGTGAAAAGCCAGATGTGGGGCTCAATCTCACAACCCTGAGATCATGACCTGAGGGAAAATCAAGAGTCAGATGCTTAACTGACTAGCCACCCAGATGCCCCATGATTCTGTATCTTTCTATTGCGGTCTTCTTAATACGTGTGGTATGATCTTTATAATAACAATTATATCTGAAAGAAATTTCCAGAACTTTTGTATGAAAGAGTCAATATAATGACAAATAAAGGAAATACAGTGCTATAAAACAACTTCCAAACTGTTCATAGAACAGTGAAAGTGAAGGATCACTTTTTTTCTTATAATTAGAAAACTACATATTGTTCCTAATAGAATTATAAGTCCAAAATCAATGGAAATACATTGCCACGATTGAGCTAACTACAATAGTAATTTCAGCTTTGTGAGCCTTATTAGTGACCCTTAATTTTTCATGTACATATTACTTTAAAACATATTAAATTGTACAAGTATATCAGTGTTATGAAAACAGCTGTTCCTGTAAGGTTAGACTATGACCCACAAGGAAAGCCATCATAATCAAAAGTTAAAATTGCACTAATTTCTCTTTAATCTTTGTATTACATTTCTGTTCTTCAGTACTGCATGAACTCTGTTTATTTCATTAAAGTAATTATACTTGTGTATGGTTCTCATATGAAAAGTTATTATAAATCTTTTTTTAAAATGGTAGCAACCAGATATTATCTGGTGAATTCATTCTCTTTTATGTTTAAGTAGAATGGACTCAAAACTTGAAATTCCATTGCAAGTGTAAGTCCACATCCATCATCAAGTTTTCTGCAGATACTCAAGGACATTTGTTCTCTTACTTGCCTTTGCCAATGGATTATTTTTTCTATGACTGTTATCTCTGTTTTTATATTTTTTTGGAGGGGTATAACTCTATTTTCTTCAGGGTTGTGGGCAGATGTCTCATCTCAGAACTTCTGGAATTAATTCCTGGTGCCAGTGGCTTTCCTGACTTTGAGCACATTGAATCATACAGTCTTGTTCAAGGCCTGGCACTCTCCCACCATGACAATGTCCCCAATCTGGACATCCCTGAGGCAGGGCAACAGGTGCACAGACATGTTCTTATGGTGTTTCTCAAAGTGGTTGTACTTCTGAATGTAGTGGAGGTAGTCTTGGTGGATAACAATGGTCCTCCAAATTGTCATCTTGGTCACCACACCAAACAGAATTCACCCTTGGATGGAGACATCAACAGTAAAGGGGCATTTCTTGTCAGTATCCATGCCCTCAATGACCTCCTTGAGCATCTTGAAGCATAGACTGATGTTTTTGTGGTATCACAGGAGCTTCTCCTTGCCATTTTCTATAAGCAGGACTCTCTTCTTATTTCGGAAGATGGTTGGCTGCTTTTGGTGGGCCTTCTCAGTCTGAATGTTGGCCATCTTCCTGGCCACCTGAAAAAAGGACGTCTTTTATATTGTTAATTTAATCCATAATTCAGCTTCTTCATTAATCTCCTCATGTACTATGGCCATCTGCATATTCATCCATTTAGTGACTGTATTAAAGATGCAAGAAGTTATTCAAATGTGAATAGTTACCCACAATATATCAAAAAGGTAAACAATTCATATCTAGAATATGCAAGGGACTTCCAAATCAGTAAGAATAATTATTTGTAATCAGATAAATACGTATTTTAAAATGTGTTTTCACTCTACAGCTATTGGAATAGCAAAACACAGGGGCACCTGGGTGCCTCAGTTGGTTGAGCATCCGACTCTTGATTTTGGCTCAGGTCATGATTTAAGGGTCCTGGGATGGAGCCCCTGTCTGGCTCCATGCACAGTGAAGAGTCTGCTTGAGGATTTCAATCCTTCTCCCCCTTCTCTTTTCATTCTCTCTCTCTCCCTCTCAAATAAATAAATAAACCTTAAAAAAAAAGAATATTAAAATACAGACACCTGGATAATGCAAAATACTGTTAAGGAATTAGAGATTCAGGAACATATTCCTGATAAAAGAGTAACTGGTAGAGCAAATTTGCAGAGCAACCTGCCCTAATGAAGTTGCCCCCCACCAATAAGACAGAAAAATTAGCTGAATCAGAGAAAGAGAGAGACAGAGATAGAGAAGTGAAGAATGAAAGAGAAAATAGGTTTCTTATTCTTATAAAATCACATGGCCACTTGAGGAATTTACTGCAACCCTCCAATGATATGGTTCCTGGCCTCATATCCATCTCCTTCTCCCCAGTCTTTTATCTTTTGTCTCTTTGTGTATTGTCTTTTGCACTACACCTCATTGAAATTTCTCCAAGTTTCCTGTTAGGAACAGCTTTATCAATTCTCTTCTTTTTTTTTTTTTTTCTTTTTAACTTTTTACTAGCCCCTTAGCTTTTACTTTTGGTCTCTCATCTTCTGACAGTTTATCTGGTACTTTACCAAAGGAAAGTAATTCCTTCTTAAAAATCTCTCAGCTGTCATGAAAATAGAAATTTTACTATTTTTGAGGTTATTTCATGACAAACATTCAGGAAACCTGAATTTAATCTTGATCAATTTGGGGATGTTTGACAGCTTTTCTAGGCTGAAGCTTCCAATCAATGAACAAGTATGATTATCTATTTATTTAAGTCTCTATTTTAGCAGCATTTTATATATAAATCTTGCACACATTTTGTGAAATGTACCCTCAAGTAATCCTCCTTTAAGCAATTGTAAGTGATATTATATTTTCAACTTCATTTTCCACATACTCATTGTGAATATATAGAAATATATGTATGTTTTATATGCTGATCTTATTCTATTAACTTTCCGGTTTTTTTTTTTTTTGGTACTATCTTTGTTAGCTTTTTTGTCACTGTAATACCAGCTTCATAGAATAAGTTGAGTAATGTTCCCTCCACTTCATTTTTATCTAGAAGAAAATCTGTAGAATTTTTTTAAAGGTTTTATTTATTTATTTGAGAGAGAGAGAAGAGAACATGAGTGGGGAGCAGAGGCAGAGGGAGAAGCAGACTCCCTGCTGAACAGGGAGCCCAATGTGGGGCTCAATTCCAGATCCCAAGATTATGGTTAGAGATGCTTAACTGAGCCAACCAGGCACCCCAAGAATCTGTAGGATTAATGTTCTTTTTTTATGCATTTGGTAGAATTCTTCAATAAAAACATCAACACCTGACAATTTATTTTTTCAGAAGTATCAAAGCATGAATTCGAGTTCTCTAACAGTTTCAGGGTTATTAAAATTATTTATTTCATATTTAATGTTATGTTGAGGTAGTTTGAACTTTTTGAGTAATTAGTCTCTTTCATCTAAGTTTTGAAATTTATGTGTGTAGCATTGATTTTGGTATTCCCTTATTATTCTTCTGATGTCTTCAGGTTCTGTAATAATGTCCCCTATTTTGTTTTTAATATTTATAGTGTGTCTGCTCTTTTTTTCCCTTCATATATCTTGCTACAATTTTGACAAATTTATCACTTTTCAAAGAACTAATTTTTGGTTTTAGTTTTCTTTTTCAATTTCATTGCAATTCCCACTCTTATTTTGATTACTTCTTTCCTTCTGCTTCACTTTGACTAATTTTTTTACTTGTTTGAGACCTTTACTCTTCACTCATGTAAGCATTTAAGGCTATAGGTTTCCAATTCTAAACTGCTTTAGGTATGTTCCATATCTTTCAAAATATTTTATTTTCATTTTCATTCATTTAATCTGTTTTTTTTTTAATTTCTTTTGATTTTTTTCTCTTTAATCAAGGGATTTTTTAGAGTTTCCAAACGTTTGGAAGGTTTTCTGTTATCTTTCTGTTGTAAAGTTATAGTTTGATTCATTGTGGTCAGATAATTCTTTTAACTTTGTTGAAGCTTATTTAATGGCCCAGGATATGGTCTATCCTTGTAAAACTTCTGTGATGACTCATTTTGAATGCTTATTTTGTTGGTGGTGAATGGAATGCTTATAAATCTTGATGATGGTGTTTTTGAGTTGGTATCATTGCTGATTTTCTATCTAGTTGTTCTTTTAGTTCTTGAAAGAGTGCTGTTGAAGTCTCCAATTAGAATTTTGGATTTTTCTATTTATTCTTTCAGTCTTGTCACTTTTTGTTTCACATACCTTTCAGCCATTTTGTTTAGTGCTTAACATTTAGGATTGCTTTGTCTTCTTAGTTGGTTGAATTTCTGTGTCTCTAGAAAATGTCTTTGTGCTGAAGTCTAATTTGCCAGATAGTAATATTGCTACTCCTACTTTATTTTAATTAATGTTGCAATGGTATATATCTTTTCTCCATTCTTTCATACTATGTTACCATGTTAAAGTGAATTTCTTGTATAGAGCATCTAATTGCTTCATTTTATGAAAGTATTCTGTCAGTCTCTCTCTTTTAATTGGTGTGTGAGGATCTTTTACATTTCATCCAATTATTTATATGTTAAAGTTTAAATCTGACATTTTTTCCTGTTCATCCTCTCTGTATTTTGTTTATGCTTTATTTTCCCTTCTTTCCTGGGGTTATTTAATTATTCTTTAGAATCCTATTTTATTTATCTGTAGTGTTTTTGAGTATCTCTTTTAATGGATTTTCTAATGGTTGCTGTGAATGTTACTATATACATTATATAACTTTATATATGTATGTGTGTGTGTGTATATATATGTATTTTTTTTTTAAACAAGAGACTTCAGAGTCTAAATGTTAGAATGCCAAATACAATGAAATTTATGTGGAGCAATAATCATTCCAAGCCAGTGGATTATTAATAATTTCAAAACTTATCTAAAAATAGCTACTATTGTAAATATCGGTGTTTAGCAACTTTAAATTCTAATTTGTTTGGAGTACTTGGACTTCACTTGCCATTACTATGGTGCTGAGTTGGCTAAAGTGAACTCTGATCCATAACGTCTTAGGGAGTCTTTGTCTTGAGATAGTCTTTAAGATGGAAACTGTTTGTTTTTTTTTTTTAAAGAAGGAAATATTCCACTAGAGTGATTTATAAATCTGTAAATCCTCCCAAGGCCACAGAATGTCATCTAAGTGACATCTGTCCACCACCAAGAAATCTGAAAGTTTAGCTTCCTATTGTTGCTGCTCTTGCCACTGATCTGCTCTAAAATATGCACATTGACTGCTGTTCATTGTTCTATCCAGCTGCATGTCTATGGCTGAGATTGACAGACCAGATTGACTCGTCCACATTTATTACAGCTCGGTTTTACAGCCATAGTCCCTATCACTCGTTATTGCTTTGTAGCAAAAAATACTCCCATTAGTACAACCTCGGGACTTGTCCCTGCCAGACAAAAGCCCACATCAACCATGTGCCATTTGGTGATTCTTTCATTTTAATTCCCTAGCTACAATCAAAAAAGAAAGAAAGAAAAAAGTTAATTCCTTGCTTTCCTTGCTGTAAATACTTCATCAAATCACATAGGTTGAGAGGCTGATACATGTAAGTTAAAAGAACTGGTACCACTTTTTGTGAGCTCTTATTCTTCTAAGAAACAAATCTTTTCCCTTGCCACTCCCAACTCTTTCCTTTCCCTCAGGTTGGTTTGCACATTTAACTTCAATCTTTTTGTTTTCTCTTAAAATTTTCCTCGATTTAAATCCAATAAATAATTCATATGACCATATCCATTCATTTTAAAAATAATTCCTCCATTGAAGACATCACGCATCATCAAAGGGATGAAAATGAGCATTGACAATTTTTTATTAATAATGAAAAAGAAATAGTAATTTGCACATTTATAGGCACTTCATGTATCAGGTAGAATTAGACCAGATGACTATATCCTAAAACAGTGCTTCTCAAACTTTAATGTGGGGATGATGCTACATGCAAACTCTTGTTTTATTAGGTATGACATAGGGCCTCAAATTTTCCATTTCGAGAAACCAGAGTGATACAATTTGAGTGACAGGGTCTTATAATTTCAATTGAATGTCTCATCTTTGGGCAATCTATGCTATTATTATTTTTTTTGATACCTGACGACTTTAATAATAACCCTTGAAAATAATATAGAACAAGTAAAACACAAACATGGAAAAACAGTACACTCTATAAAAGTAAATAATCATTTATTTTAATTGTATCACCACCATTATTCCTTCATTTTACTTTTTAATTAATTCCACATAACTCGAATTAAGAATTCATTGTTTTGGGGGGAAAAAAAAGAATTCACATTTTGGCTGCTTCAGGTATGTCTATCTGAAAATGACCATTGTGAAAGTTTGATTGTTTAAGTAATACTTCCTTAAAGGATTTCTCCAAATTATATTATTTAAATTTTGGAACAGATATAGATGTATTCTAATTTACTTTAAATACTTGATGTGTGTTAACTTAAAAATAAGAGTAGATTATTTTGTGTAAAGATAAATTATTGAAATTCAGTTTTCTTTAGACCAAGCATCCATATTCTTACTTGTCTAATAACCTATTATTTTTAGATCACTTATCACTTTTTTAACAATTTCTATAATTTCTTCATAATATTTAATTGTATTGAAAAATTATAACTTATTATCTGTATAAAGTTTTTTTCTTTTAAAAGCAAACTTCAGATTTCCTCATGGCACTGCAGCCTTAATTATACTTCAAAAATGACAATGCCACTTAGAAATACTAATAAAACATATTGAATATTCCTTTGTAGTCTGTTGATCCAAAGGAGAAAATTGTTCTTTATACAAAATAGTTCTGTATCTTGCTAAAAGTAGAAACAGATACTGGCTCATTAAAAAATATATCTTTCAGGGCGCCTAGAGGGTTAAGTCAGTTAAAAAGCCAACTTGATTTCAGCTCAGGTCATGATTTCAGGGTCCTGGGATCCAGCCCCACATTGGGCTCCCCACTCAGCAGGGCTCTGCTTGGGGATTTTCTCTCTCCTTCTCCCCTTGTCCCTCCTCCTGCTCTCTCTCTATCCAAAATAAATAACATTTTTAAAACTATATGTCTTTAAAGTCATTTGCAAGATCCAAGTTATATAAGAATTTAGCTTCTAAGAAGAAACTAAAATTAACTGCCAACTCTAAAATTTTGCATGGCACATAATTCTCAGATAGCTTGTGCTCTTTCTAAGTTGAATTTTTATTGCTATACTAGCCACTTTCAATATCAACCAGGCAACAAATGTTTACTCATCTTTTACCTCTAGTAATTCTACTCCAAATACGCCCTAAGGTGGTGGATTGATGAAATGCAGTTATACAGTAGTAAATTTTTAAATAGAGACACTTAATTAAATAGTGTGCTTTGGGAAGCTTTCCATTAATTTCATATGAAACTTTGCAATCCATTGTCTTTGATTTCTTTTGGTTACCACAAGGGTCAGAGATACAACTTTAGTGTAAATACAGTTTTCTTAGTTCATTCTGATATTCAAGTATAGTTACCATAACTCTTAAAAATTGTTCAAGCAAAAAAAAATTGTTCAAGTGTAATGTAGTCAAGAATAATGCCAGTGTAAATACAGTTTTCTTAGTTCATTCTGATATTCAAGTAGAGTTACCATAACTCTTAAAAATTGTTCAAGCAAAAAAAAAAATTGTTCAAGTGTAATGTAGTCAAGAATAATGCCTCAGTTTTCTAGCTCTTATGATATAATGGTGTCTTGATGGGCATTAGAATTTTGTTGCAGTTTCAAATAATAAAGAAGCTAGTAGTTTCTTATTAAAAAAACGCCATTATTCTCAGTATTTCTGAAGATTTTCTTTGGGAAATAATTGCAAGGCCATTGAAAAGCAACATAGTAAAGTTAATCTCATTAATTTATAGTTTCAACTTATCTCTGACTTCAGATATTTTGACCCAACTTACTCACCATATTAACTCCCATATTCTTAAAGAGATACTAACAATGAGTGTTAAGTTTCCTTACCTATCTACATACAGACATTACTCTAAAAGTATCAGGTCATAAGTTTTAAGAGGTTAGGTGAAGCTCAAAATCCAGAGGCACATCTCAAGAGTTCATGCAAGTCAGAATTCAAAATTTTATGAGTAGGAAATAGAATCTAAACAAGAAAAATTTGCCAGTTGAGATAATTAAGATGACTAGAGTCCATAATAAAAGGGTTGCCACATCTAATATAACCCATCCTTATTGATAGCCATGCTGTTTTTTCATATTGTGGAATCCATCTCCTTGAACTGCTTTCCATTTTTGAATATAAAAATGCTTTATCTTATTCATGAGTGACTGAAGTGTAACTACTTCCTCTAGGAAGTCTGATAGATATTAAAATATTACCTCTTTGGTCAAATGTTACAATCAGTATACCATTATATAATAAATGTTGCCTAAAAATATGTATTAACTTATTTCTTACAATTGGATTTTATATTGATTGTTTTTCAAATACTCATAGCATAGAGAAGTAGAAGTAGGCACATGCTAGGTATAACTAAAATAATTGATACATTGTATAAATAAACAGCTGAGAGCAATAACTTTGCAGCCAAATTGCCTGGGCTTGAATTCCAATTTTATCATGCTCTTGGCATTAAACTTCACCTTTCTGTGGTTAGTTCCTGTATCAGTACAAATGAGAGAGGCTTACTTTTAGGTTTGTTGTTATGGTAAATGAACTAATATATTCAAGAACTTATGCCAGTGACAAAAAAATTATAAATAATCAGAAAATGGTGGATATTATTATCTAATAATAATATTTGTGTTGATATTTTCATGATGTTGAAAGTTATTGCTTACTTCATATATGTGAACAATTAGTAGGTGATTTATTTTTAATATTTTGAGATATTAATTATAATTATCTGAATAGCAATTTTTGTTCTAAATAGTAAATGATAAAATATCCAAATAATGCCCAGCATTTTGGTTGAGATTCACTTCACTTCAAAATAACCTAATAACCTCAATAAGTCCTCTTTATTTAGACAATATCAGTTTTATTTGAGTTCTATGAGCTCATTCTCCATAATTCATATACAATGATTAGGACTAGTATCTTGTCCCTGAGTATCGTTGGTCTGTTGCCAGATTACCCTTCTACAACACAAAACTGAAAAAAAAATGTTTAATCAGTAATTCAGCAGCACTCTTGGGGGAGAGGATAATTATTGACATATATTTTCATCATCCATGAGATAATTAAAGACAAATTGATTGTGGTCTCAGATAAGAGTTACCAAGGTACTCACATCTGAATTCACACTTAGGGAAGCTCTTGTACCTTTGACTTCAGATTTGCATACACATCCACAGAGTAACCAATGCAGAGAATAACAGCTGATGGTGTGGAAGTGTGCAGTCCTTGTGCCTTATTAAATATATGAGAAGGCTAAGTAGATTATAAACCTGAAGTTAGATATTTGAAAGAAACTATGTAGTCGGTTGAATATTACATGCAGCCAATGCAGGGAATAACAGCTGATGGTGTGGAAGTGTGCAGTCTCCTTGTGCCTTATTAAATATATGAGAAGGCTAAGTAGATTATAAACCTAAAGTTAGATATTTGAAAGAAACTATGTAGTCGGTTGAATATTACATGCAGAATTTCAGACATTATGACATATTTTAATCCAGTGTGTTTGTTTGCTTGTTGTTTTCCAAACTAGAATTCCCTTAACTGAAGGGGGAGGAAAAATACTTTAAAAAAGAAATAACTATGTATGACTCAGCTATATGTTATCATAAAAACAAACAATGATGCAGAATGGAAAGAGGTGCCAATCAATACATAAGGGACGTGCTGTGCAGTATGATTGTTTGAGCAGCCCAAATAATTGATAGAAATAGGGGAAACACTGCTTTGTGTTTGGATAAAACCAAAAAAAAAAAAAAAGAGAGAGAGAGAGAGGGAGAAAATTGCGACTGGGGAATAATGATTTTTCCAGATTCTATAGAATAATAGTATAATTTTAGAAAATATATAGTGGTCCCGGTCTACATTTATAATGCACTAGAGACACTATTTTGACCAAACTGCAATGTATAACTACTACCTATTCCAAAGTAGTCGAATCATTATTTATTTGTGTTAACCTTTTTAAAGAAGTCTAATATGTAATATATGTATATTTTAAAAATTATTACATAGCTAGAAAAATGGTATTTAATAGGTACTATTCCCTAGCCATGTTATGTTATGGAAATTATAAAGTAATTATATATAGTTGTAAATATAACTTTATATTTTTGGCTTAATACTTTATATATCAGAACTCTGTGTAAATGTCTACATATAATCAAAACGAGCTTAGTGAGGCATCAGGTTGAAGAACTAGGTAGCACACTGCAATAGGTGAGAAATTAAAACCTCAAGCTAGAATCAGATTCTATGTACTGTGAACACTTGTTAACTAATGAAAATTTCACAAGCATATCACTGTCTCTAAACTACAGAAGTTTCCTTGTCTATTAAGAAAAGGGACTAATAATAAATTGAACAATCTGAAACTACCATTTTGTGCATCAAAATGATCAAACACCAGCAAATTCATATATCCAAACTTTAACTTTCCAGTTTTGTTGAGAATATAAAATTGACACCTTAGTAGTTCTTTCAAATGTTAGTTTTTATTCATGTCAGCATTTCTGTAATAGTGAAAGACTATAAACAACTCAAAGTCTATCAGAGGAAATTGTCCAATTAAATTATGATATCAAAACTATGCCTTAAGATAATAATAAATCTAGATATAGTATTAAATAAACAAAGTAAAGTAGGGTTTTATTTTTTACATTTTGTGTTACAAGGTAGTCACAATAAATGCATATATATACTCTTATTTTTCCTTTTTTGATATTAAAAAACCTTTGGAAGCATGGAGTTTCTCTATGGGGAGGAATGATAACATTCCAAGGTGTGCAAGAAGGAAGTTGTGTTTTCTTTTCCTCATGGCTCTTTCTTTTTACCTCGTTTTTTATCTCACTCTGATTGTATTAATAGTAATACAGCTTTTCCTGATTTTGTTTAGTATGTTAGACTCTCCTTTAACCTTCTAAATTCTTCTAATTCAGATTTCCAAAACTGCAGTACGTTCCAGTACTCATGCTAAACTCCCTCAATAGCTCATCCTATACAAGATACAACAGAAAAGGTAGTAGCCCAGTTTACTTCTTAACTTTTTACCCATTTAAATTCCTTCAAATTCCTCTCTTTTGCTTTTTGCCCCTTGTGCATCGATGTCAAACTTTTCAAGAGAGAAACACTCATTGGGAATATCTCATTAACATTTAAGGAAGCATCTACTATGAGCGGTGTCAAATCACATCCATGTGTGCAGGTCCTTATCAATGCCCTGTCTACAGATTCTTGTTTTATCAACCCATAGAATAGTAAATTGTGACCACTGTAACTTGGTCACATTGCATTAGACATGCCACACCTATATAGAAAAATTTACCTGTGAATATCCAAATTGGACATATATTTGGACATAGTCTCTGGGCATAGCAAAATCTCAGTTTCTGGGAATATCAATTACTTATACAAACACCAAACTTACCTCATACAGTCTATATTAATTTCCCCACAGCTTGAGTGTTTACATCATGTGGACCTTCAAGACAATGATAAAACATTTGTTGATGAAGATATATTAAAGGATTTGAAGAGAATAATGGCATAATGTGATTTACATTTTTTAAATGAACCTCTGGCTGCTCTGTTGAGAACATAATTGGAGGGGGAGAAAATGGAATTGAGAGTACAGGTGATAAAGTTCTTCCCAACAGAGAACCAATGGGAAGCAGACTGGCCTAAATTGTTTATTTACTGACTAGGTTGATATTTGTTCTCAAAATTGAGATTTGGAACATGACGGGAGGAGAGAAGTTTTGACACTGTTTGCGAGATAAATTTGGAATGTATTGAGTTTTTTGCCCCTGGGACATCCTAATTGTATTATAGTAATAATATTTTGCTACACTAGAGAGAGAACTCAGATGAAGGAACATGACAGGAGGAGAGAAGTTTTGACACTGTTTGCGAGATAAATTTGGAATGTATTGAGTTTTTTGCCCCTGGGACATCCTAATTGTATTATAGTAATAATATTTTGCTACACTAGAGAGAGAACTCAGATGAAGATATAAATTTAGATACCCCACAGATTAAAAACATATACATAGGTTTTCTTTTTAAAATATACATTTATTCCTAATATAAATAAAGCTTAAGTCATTCTTTTAAATACTATCATTTTAAAACAAAGACTTCCTTTACCTTATTCACCAATTTAAACTGATTGAAGATGCATTCCAGGTGTGCAATTGGACCATAACAATGTAGGAATTTCACTCATGTGGGTATTATGGTGAATTGTTTGAGTGTGACTGACATAAGAGTGATAATCTAGGGGCCACAATCTTGGGAGAGGGATCCACACTTTCATTGGCTACTACCACAGGAGCCCCACAGGTTCTTACAGTGAAGATTCAAGACAATTCCCTTGTAGATCTGGTTAGGGAAAGGGAAAAACAATCATTGTGAAATATCTCACCACCTTCCCAATTATAAGGGGCTACTCTCCAGACCTCACCATGCTGAGGGGAAGGATCTCTTCCTCTCAAGTTCCCTCTAATTTTCTATCTCCCCTAAAGGATGATAATAACACAGTCAATAGGGATCTGGACTTCAAGGAAATGGGCTGAAAATGAAGTAGTCAAAGAAAGGAGTAGGGGAACTGTGGGAAAAAGCTACACCACTGGAGAAATACTTGTGTGGATCACAGCCAAGAGACATAGTCTCCACAAAAGACTGAGATTTAATCACAAACTATACAACATCTCCTTGCAACACATCTTATTACCATACCAACAAGGTCCCAGTATATTAACATTAAATTAGAGCTGAAAGAGCTCTATGATGCAGACTTTATATGAGGAAGAGATAAACAAGAATATAGAAAATTTTGAAGCCTCTGGCACTCACAGCTACAGCAAATTAATTGCAGCACAACTCATAGCCAGAATAACATAGAACTTCACACTACAGACCTATTTACTTTAGTTCCTTTATCCCAAAATATCATGTCTTTCAAAGAAAATAAACCACAATTATAAAGCATGCTAAGTGACAAAAAAAAAATAGTGTGAAGAGCCAAAGTATGCATCAGAACAAAACTCAGATATGACACAGATTTTAGAACTGCTGGACAGGGTAAAAATAACTATAATTAACATGTTAAAAAAGCTAATGGAAAAATTAGACAACATGCAAGAACAGATGGGCAATATAAGCCAAAAGATGGAAACTCTAAGATTGAGTAAAATAAATTCTAGGTATAAAAAATACTATAATGGTAACAGAATGACTTTGATGAGTTGGTCAGTAGACTGGACAAGGCAGAAGAAAGAGTCAGTGAGCTTGAAGGTAGGTTAATAGAAAATTTAAAAACTGAATGCAAAGAGAACAGAGAATGGAGGAGCAGAGGACAAAAAAAGAATATTCAAGAACTGTGGGACAATTTTAAAAGTAGTACTGTGTAATTTAGAGAAGATGAGAGCGGAGAATACAAATTTGAAATAATAATGATGAAGTCTTTCCAGAATTAATGACAGGCACAAATCACAGATCCTGAAAGTTCAAAGAACACCAGTCAGGAGATATGTAAAAAATAGACACAGAAAATTAGAAGTATCATGTCCAAATGTGAAACCAAAAACAAAGATAATCACAGAAATAAGTACAAAAGTGAAAAACAAACAATATGAAGTAAAATTCTTAAAGAAGCCAGAGAAAAGGTATAGAAGATTAAAGGCAAGAATAGCCACCTTCTCATCCAAAAGCATGAAAGCAGATGAGCAGAGGAAATAAAGTGTGAAAAAGAAAAACCACATCAGCCTAGAATTCTATATCCAGCAAGAATAATCTACCAATATTTAAAGAAAATACTTTCTCTTAAACAAAACTGAGGGCATTCGCTGACAGCAGACCTTTCCCAAGAAATGTTAAAAGCTCCTCTGATATAAGGAAAATGATATATGTCTGAAACTTGGATCTACTAAATAAAGGAGGAGCATCAGGGAAGGAATAAAAGAAGGTAAAATAAAAATTGTTATGTCTTAATCATAAATGATCTAAAAGATAACTGTTGAAAGTAGCAACAATATATTGGGTAAATACACCATGTGGATAAGTTGGAATGAGTGAAACAATGTCGAATGGACAAAAGAGGTTGGGAGTACTCAGATATGAGGTACCTAGAGTACACTTGAAGTGCTGTAATGGTATTTGAAGGTCGACTTAGATGAGTTAAAAATGCATATTTAAATACTGTATCAATTGATACAGAAAAAAATCAGTTGACAAACAGTTTAAGGCTCACAAACTATAAGGAACATCCTCAACCTAATAAAAGGCAGCAACAAAAAACACACAGCTAACATTAATGAAATATCACATGCTTCCACTGAATTCAGGAACAAGCAAGGATGTCTGTTCTCATCACTTTGATTTTATCATTGAGCTGGAAAGTACAGCCAGTGAAATTAGATAAGAAAAAAAGTGAAAGAGCAGCAAGATTGGGAAGGAAAAAAATATAAACTGTTTCTATTCATAGGTGACATGTATCATGTATATAGAATATCCTAAGGAATTCAGTAAAGAAGTTATCAGAATTAATAAAAACTTAACAATTTACAGGATACAAAACCAATTGTACAAAAATCATAGCATTGTATATACTAGTGATGAACATTCCCAAATGAAATTAAGAAAATCATTTCATTATTATGGCACCAAAAAGAATAAGATACTTACCTAGGTATAAATTCCAAAATAAGCTTAAGACAAAAATAATAAAGAAAAGAATCTAAATTTTAAAACCCTATGTTCATGGATCAGAAGAATGTTTAAAGGCAATGCTATCAAGTTGATGTATAGATTGAGCATAATCCCTATCAAAATCTTAACTTGTATTTTTTGAAGAGATTAACAAGGTGACCCCCACATTCATATGAAATGCAAAGGAACATTGAAGAGCCAAAGCAATCATGGAAACAAAAAACAAAATTGAGAATTTCCTTCCAAATTTCAAAATTTACAGTAATCAAGACACCATAGTACAATGGCATAAAGATAGATATATAAGACCAATTGACTAAAATTAAGAGTGTAGAAATATATCCTTATATTTCGGTCAACTGACCATAACTCAACGGGAGTGCTAAGACAATTCAATGGTGGAAAACTATCTTTTCAACAAATTGTGCTAGGACAATTAGATTTCCACATGTGAAAGAGTGAAGTAGGATCCCTGCTACCTCTCACCATACATAAAAATTAACTCCAAGTGGATCAGAGTTTAAATTTAAAGGCTATTATTATAGAACTCATAGAAGAACACAGAGAAGTCTTCATATGTTAGTTTAAGCAATGTTTTATTAGATATAACACCAGAAGCACAAACAACAAAAGAAAATGAATAGATAAATCCAACTCACCAAAAATTAAAATATTTTGTGTTGTAAATAATGCCATCAAGAAAATGAAAAGACAGCCCATAGAATGTGAAAAAATATTGCAAATCATTTATTTGAAAAAGAGCTTACATCAAGAATATAAAAATAACTTTTAAGACACAGTGATAAAAAGACAAATAAAGACAGTCAAAAGATTTGAATCGACATTCCTTAAATGAAGATATGCAAATGGACAGAAATGGACAAGAAAATGTTCCACGTCATTAGTAATTAGCAAAATGAAAATAAAACCACAAATGAATCCTCAATATTATTGGTGGAAATACACTTTGCAATTCCACACAATGATAAATACTGCTTTACCTTATGACCAGCAATCCCACTTCTAGATTGTATTAGTTTCCTAGGCTACTATTAAAAAATTACCACAAATTGGATGACTTACAACAATAGAAATGTATTGTTTCACAGCGTGGCAGACAGAAGTCTGGAATCAAGGTTTCAGTAGGTCACAGTTCCTCTGAAGTCTTGATGGGAGATTCCTTCCTTGCCTCTGACAGCTATACTTGTCTTCAGGCATTCCTCAGCATGACTCAATCTCTTCCTCCTTCTTCATGGCTTTTCCTCTACATCTGAAATCTTCCTCTACCTTTGTCTCATAAGCCACCTGTTTTTGAACTTAAGACCCACCAGAATTTCCTGATTTTTTTAATCTCATGATCCTTAACTAATTCTATCTACAAAGACTCTTTTCCCAAACAAAATGCTATTTGCAGGTTAGGACATGGATGTATCATTTTGGGGGTCACCATAAGGACACTTGTCATGGCATTTAGCAGTCAGACAAATAATCCCAGATAACCTCATCTCAGGATCTTTAACCTAATTACATCTGCAAAATCCATTTTACAAATAAGATCCTATTTACAGTTTCCACATGGTAAGGCACAGACATATCATTTTAAGAACCACAATTTAATCTACTACATATTTATATATGTAAGAGACATGAAAACACACTAAAAACAAAAACTTATGAAATGTTTGAAATAACCAAATATTAGAAAACAACCCAAATGTCCATCAACTGATGAACGGGTAAATAAAATATGGTAGATCCATACAATGAATATTATTCAATAATTAAAAGGATTGAGTACTGATAAAATGCTGTTACATGGATGAACCTTGAAAATATGCTAATGAAATAACAGGATTCCATATATTATATGATTCTATTATATGAAAAAAATCAAAATATGAAATATATAAAGATAGAAAGTAGATTAGTGGCTTCCTAGGGCCGGCCCTTGACAATTGGCATGGGATAACTGCTAATGGATATGAGGTTTCTTTTGGGTTATCTAAAAATTAGATTGTGAGGAGAGTATTACATAATCCTGTGGCTACACAATACAAATTGAATTGTATAATTTAAATGGACAAAGGTATATTTCAGTAAAGCTGTTAAAAAATAGAATGGATGCTCTAGAGTCAGAATAGTGTGGCCAAATTATTATACCTCTCTAGAAATCTTTAGTATCATCTGTATAGGTGGATTTATACTCTTATTCATATGAACTCTACAAATAACACATGATAAAGATCTATAGAGAGCACTGAGAGAAGTGGCTAGTATATAACACACAATCGTTATTAGTGATCATAGATATTCTCAACTTGGTGTATATGGTCTCATATATTTGAAATTGTCCATAAAAAGAAAAAAAAACTGAGAAATATAGATTCATATTTTAATGAACTTGTGGAAAAGTGTAACATAACACTGGCAAACATGAGGATGTTAGGGTTTCTACTTAAAATCCATTGTGTTATGCATTAGTATCTATTTGTTCACTTAAATTAAAAAGTCAATTAAAGATTAAAGAAGATGAGTATGAGGGAATCACAGAAAAACAAAAGATCAGTGGGAAAGTGCATTGGAATGACACTGGGTAGAAGTGCAGAGACTAGAGTCAACCATATCCAAGACTTTAAATGTTATCCTAAGGGTAAAAATTATCTGCGAAGAGCATATTTCAGAGAAATATTTTTCTGTCATCAAGATCTGCTGAAACATTCTTTGATTAATTAAATAAGGCATAGAAAATGGGGTCATTGACCTTGATATAAATAAATCTGAGTTGATAAGGGGATATAGAAAATGTTTTATAAGAGGAAGAAACCATTCAGAGTTTTTTAAAAAGTGTAGAACACATGCATATATGTGTATTGTATATTTATTTCTAAAAAGTAAATATAGTCAAATTGATTTGTATACCATATGTTTTAAAGTTTTGTAAAAGATCTAAAGAATTAACTAGGAGATGTTTTTATGATGCGTGCGGTTGAGATGAGTGGTTTAACTCAGTGTGTCCAACACTGGCAACCTGTAAATCTTTTCTGGCTCTTTCAAAAGCATAAACCATGCCAAATTTATTAAATCAAAATTTCTGGAGGTTGGTCATAGACTTAGGAATTTTAAGGTTTTTTTAAGTGTTTGTTTGTTTTAAAGTTCTCCAAATGACTCTAAAATCATCAGATTTAGAGAACTACTGATTTTAAGTAATCCAAATGGTAGAGGGATTATATAAAGGTGAGTTAACCAAAATTGATAAAAGTGGAATTATAATAGCTTACATAGCACATATTTTAAGATATTTTCATTTGTATAAAGTAATATTTCAGAGTTAGAATGAGTGTAAATAAATGAATAAATATTCAGTGTGTCTTTTCTAAGTGTTCAAAATATTTTGTTTCTTTGGTAGATGCAAAGAAATCAATAGCAGAAATACTATTTCTTTTTTAATTAATTAATTAATTAATTTGTTTTTTATTTTTTAAATTATATTATGTAGTCACCATACAGTACATCCCTGGTTTTTGATGCAAAGTTGGATACTATTTCTGCTCAGAAATCCTAGGAAGTGATTTTTCTGGAATTGACTCTAAAATATTTGCAACTCAAAGTGTATCTTTATTTTAGCCAATTCATTAAGAAAATTCAGATTAATTATTTTTATTTTATTTCATTTCACTTTTTAGAGAGAGAGAGAGCATGGTGGGGGCAGAGGGAGAGAGAGAATCTTAAGTAGGCTCCATGCCCAGCATGGAGGTCTCGGGGCTCAATCTCCAGACCCTGAGATCATGACTGTAGCCAAAATCAAGAATCAGGCACTTAACCTACTAAACCACCCAGGCACCTCCAAATTAATTTAAATATTATAATTCTTAATGACTGGGAAGAAAAATTGGGATCTTTTGAAATGTCCTCATCATTTTGATATTGGTATGGAGTCAAAAATTTTTAACAAAGTTACTGATTATGGGGAAAAATATAGCATTAATAAAATGCATTGGAAAATGGTAAATACGATTACTGGTCTATGTTCCTCCTATTGAATATTTGCAGATTCAGTACCACTTTTTGTGCATATTATTAAAGATTATGTTATTAACAAATGCAGAAACTACCTCAAAGCTTTAGCAAAATGGAATTTTATCTTAAATACCGAATACCCACATAATTACAAGATCAAAGAAAGAACTCAGATTCAATCTGTTTGGGGGATGCTTACATCCCATCTCTCATTTTCACCTTCATTTTGCCAAGAAGTTCTCTCACTAAATGATTTAAGTATGGGTGCAACGTAAGCTATCAGAAAAAATATTCTTTCTCCAGTGTTTATAGTAGCTCTGAATTTTTATTTTCTGCTACTTGGTCATTTGTCTATCCCTCATGAAGATTGGTTTGATATATGAATAGACACACCACTGCCCATTGCTGTGTTTTCTGTAACTAGAATAAAGAGGTTGGGAAGAGAATATGCAGACCAAAAATAAACTGCCACAGTTCACTTTACAATGATTAAAAAATAGTACAAGTATTAAGAATTAACCATCTCTCCATTTATCAATAACCCATCTTGAAAAATCAATGCCCATTTCTTCCTCTCTTTGGTTATATTACTATAACTAAATAAATCAATGTTTTCCCTAAAAGGCTCAGAATGTTACACAATATTAAATGTATTTTATCATTGCTGAGGTCCCATAAAACTACTGAGAGTTAGTTAGGATAATAATAATTTCTTCTCCCTTTAAATCGTGGTTTTCAAACTTGCCTCTAACAAGTTCCCCAGGTGGTGATGAAGATGTCTTGTGGTCTGGAGGTCACAGTTTAATACCTAACCCTACAATCTATATAAATATATTAAGAAATGTTGCCATTAATAAATTTTGACCTTATGAACATCATGGTTATCAGGAAATCTATTAAAATCATTTATTAGAAGAATAAATGTGATAAAAATCTTATAGAAGTCAAAGAATTCATTAAACATTGAGGTTAGATCAAGACAACTTTATAAATAATAAATCCAACTCAAATTGGCATCAACAAAAACTAATTTTACTGATTCAAGCATTAAAAAGGTCCAGGAATAGTAGTGAGGACTTAGTCAAAAAAAAAATCTAATGACTCAAATAATGTCACCAAGGTTGGAGTTTTTCCTTTTTCTACACTTCTGCTCTGCAAATTTCTTTCTTCAGGTTATGATGAATGCCCTTTTCTGTGCCCACTACACTGGCAGCTCCAGGCACTCCACAGATGGTCAAAAGAGTGGTAGAAGTCATTTCCTCTCCTTTTAACCAGAGCATGCAAGAGAATAGAACATTTATCTTATTTTTTCCACTGACTATAGCAATATCTTGGTCATCATGTCCATCCACTGAGGTTAAGAGAATAGGAATATCCGTGCCCCTTAAGGAAATCAAAGACCACTTCTGTAGCCAGGTGGAAAATTTCTCCTCAAACATAATGAGTCAAGAGTCAGAAATTACTTCCACTAGAAGAAAATTGAGATACCAGTGTATCAAAAGTGTCACTACTGTGACTAAAGATTGAGAGGGCGCTGGCACAGGGTAAGCGCTGCCCAGGCTCAGGCGTGATCCGTTAGGGATCGAGCACATGAGCTCTCCTATGAGCCTGCTTTTCCTCTCACTCCCTGCTTGTGTTCCCTCTCCTGGCTGTCTCTATCTCTGTCAAATAAATAAATAAAATCTTTAAAAAAAAAAAAAAGATTGAAGAGGAAAAGCAGATATCTATTATGCTATTTAATTAATATCAGTTACATCATCTTTATGATTAGATATATTAGATATTAGAATCCCATACATGAACAAATACATTTTAACATATTGTTATATATGAAAAGCAGGAAAAGACAAGTTGGTAAATTCAACTTGAATAAATCTTTTAATTAGTTATTATTAGGGGAGTGATTTCAAATCAGTGATTTTTATGAATAACCTTTAAATTTTATATATATGCAGATTTTTGTTCAGTACACCAAATATTCACAAGAATAGTAGGTTCTTTTCATTTCTTTATTGAAATACCACAAATAACTTTCCCAATAACATGTATGTGTAAAAATATTTTATTTATATTCATCTTTAAGTTCAAGAATTTTAAATGCAAAATTCAGGTAAAGTAACATGTGCTACACATGTTAGACTATTTTTATTGTAAGGTAGTGAAGACAAACTCAAATTCATAGAACAAAAAAAATGTTTGAGCTTATGGGAAGAGGATTGAAATAATCTCAGTTGGATTGCTATCTTCTCAGGCTACTTGTGCTCCCACTGCTTTAGACTCAAATGACTAAAGTCTCTAACTACAATTTTTACCCAAATCCATAGAAGAAAGAGAAAATGCAATTTAGCAGCAACTCCAGCAAATGTATCCAATATCTCTTTGGTTCTTATTAGGTAATGTGCTTATACCTGGAATCAAAAATACTTGCTAGAGGAATGAAGCATATTGAATGACCAATCAGACAGGTACTGTTAATTTACTTCACCTGCACAGATTGGAATGGGGGAATGTGATTTCTCAAACAAAAATCAAAAACTTTTCTTGGAAGAATGGGGAAATGGATTGTGAACAAAGTCAACTTGATGGAGTGTAACATGATATATTTATTTTCTTTTGCTGACTTTAAAAATTACCACAAACGTAGAGGCTTAAATCAATACAAATTTATTATCTCACTATTCTATAGATCAGAATTCTGACATGGGTCTCACTGAGCTAAAGTCAAGGTGTTGATAGGCCTGTATTTCTTTCTGAAAGCTTTGGGACAGGGGTTCTGCTTCCTTACTTATTCAGTGGTTGGCAGAATTCAGTTGCTTGTTGCTCTAAGACTAAGGTCTTCCTTACCCTGCTGGTTCTCACCTAAGGGCTGTTTCTAATTTCTCAAGGTTACCGTCATTCCTTTCTCCATCTTCCAAGCCAACAACAGAGTTGAATCTCTTCCATGCTCATCCCTCTTGCATTTTTTACCTATCTTCTCCTCTCCTGACTTTACCTGGGAAAGATTGTCTTCCTTTAAAGACTCATCAGATGGGGCATCTGGGTGCTCAGTTGCTTGAACATCCAACTCTTGATTTCTGCTCAGTTGTGATCTCAGGGTCCTGTGATCAGGGTCATGAGATGGAGCCTCAATCAGGACTCCATCCTGGGTATGGAGGCTGCTTGGGATTCTCTCTCTCCCTCCCTCTTCCTCTCCTCTCCCCTGCTCTGGCATGCATGCTCTCGAGCATGCTCCTTTCCTCTCTCTTTCTCTCTCATAAATAAATTAATTAATTAAATATTTAAAAATAAATAATGACTCATTAGATAAGCCAGATAAGTCTCTCCATTTTTATGCTATCTACTTTAATCACATCTGCAATGTTTCTTTTCCCTGCAATGTAACATAATCACAGGTTTTGGAAATTTGGGCATAGACATTTATTTTTTTGTGAAGGAGATCATCATTCAATCTACCACACATTGAATGTTTGTCATAAATTGAATCTCTATACTTCTTTTCTTAGTATTGTTTTTGTTAACTCTATAAATACAATTTTGAGGTTTATTGTTAAGTCAGAAACTATGAAGATTTTTACTACTTGCAAGCCAACAAGTACCTTGTTACACTTCAAATATATATATATATATTTATAACATATAAATTTATAATAATAAATATATTATGTTATAAAGTATACATGACATATAATGTATATAATAAATGTATTACATATAATATATAAATATATAATAAATACTAATTCTAATAAATTCTATTTATTAGAATAAATACTATTCTAAACTTTAAAATGATAATTTTTATAAAATTTGTAAGTACATAGTTTATATTACATATTTAAATATATATACTCTGTTAACACAGATAAACAAATATAAATGTATGTGTGTTACAGAAAGACATAAAATTGTAGGAACAAAGAAATAGGCCTTTTATTAATTATAGCAGCCAGAGATTTTTTGTTGTGATGATGATTGGACATAACCTATACATGCAATGGAGTATACCACAGCAGAGTAACCCCAAAATTAGCATTGCCAAGCTTTTATGGGGCTGCTGGCATATCTCCCCAGTCTTCCCTCCAGAGTTATAGATTACACCGCACTCTTAAATATAAGAATCTCCTGTGGGGGAGAAGAAGGCTGGTGTCTTAGATTTATTACTAGGGAATGTAAGCAAATGTCTCTGCAGATTAGGGAGACAGCACTTGATCTTTAATGCCATGAGATGTCTCCAGGGAATACATCTCTAAATCTTTCTTGGGGCTGGGGGGGATACACTAACACTTGCTTCTAAGGCATATCTGCTACTCAAATGTCTTTTGCTCAGAATGCTCAGATCATGCAAAAACACCCTAAATCTATGAAGGATTTGTCTCCCACCACTGATAGTCTCATTTTCATAATTCTCTATATGAATCAAAACCAGAATATTCAAAACTTCAAATATAAATAAAATTTTGAGTGGAGGAAGGGTTTTATCTTTGATAAAATATAGATAAGCTTAGAAGTGGATAACTACCATGTCTTTGAAATCATAATTAGTAATGCAATATGTATATTGGACATGTATATCAGACATATATGAATTGGACTATCTCTAGCTACATTCTGTACAACAAAATTCAGAATGGATCACATATTGCAGTTTTCACTGTATGGCAGTGAAAACAAGAGTGGTGTAAGTTCACCTCAACCAAAACTCAGGATATTTGAATTTGCCAAGTCTTTTTGACCTAGGCAATTATTAAATCTTCAAATCACCAGTCAGCTCTTCTGGAAAATTACTAAATCTTCAAATCATCAGTTAACTCTTCTGGAAAATTACTTTTTAATATATAATGGAACTTCCATTTTTGTGATTTAGTTATGAAACATCAAGTAAAAATATTTATTTAAAAATGTATTTATAATCTATGTATATTTAAATTTATTCTTTAAAAATTGTCTATAAAGGTATCTTCATGCCTATTTTTAGACCTTGTCTCATCTCTTATAAAATGTGAAATCAAAAGTAATTTCTAATCTTTGCAGCCTAAGACCAGAAATATTTTTCACCCATTGTGGTTTCTTACATCTTCTATTATATTGTCAAAAATGAATTATAAAGATGTTAACATTGAATTTACTCTGAATAATACCTAGATTGTTTTTGCTCTGTAATCTCAAAGCTATTGCTTTATCTCAGATTTTATCATTATCTGCAAAAAGAATTCCTACCTTTTTATGAAGTTTAGAAATATTATTTGTTTCATTTTAATTGAGCATATTCAAATTCTTATTATTTTGATGCATTATTTCCACTCCCTTTCAAAAAGCAAATATAGTGGTTGCTACTGCAAAAACTTTGGGCAAAGGAACAATAAAATACAGTAAACTAACAGAAGGAACCAGCAGCTTTTCACATTTAAATATACTCTTTATTCCGCACATTGAAATGGCATCTCATTTTTCAGTGAGTCCCAGAACAGCAGGCATATACAACTCCATCAAAGCACATGAATCAATAGACTAAACAAGTTACACTGTAGCAGTTTATACATCAAAAACACTTGTCTATTTCTTTGAGCAATATCATCAAAATCAATATATCCCCCAATCTACAGCTATTCCCCAAACTACTCTTTCATATTACATATTCAAACAGCTGTAAACAAATTAATAAATTGCTCTGGACTTTTGTTTTCTCTCCTCCTGAATTCTAATTGATTCGTATCACTGGAAAATCCATGCAGGCTTGTTATCTTGGCTTTTTTTCCCCCTTTTCTGGCACGAAGACGAGTACAGTGAATAAGAGCTTCAGCCTCACACTTCACTAACCACTTGTCGTTTTGATGTTAGACTCAAAGAGAGTTCTTCTGTTAAACGTTTAGTATGTAATTTTCTTCTATCACTGAAACACAAAGCAAAAGAGTTTTCTTATACAGACCATAGTGATGAGTCCTATAATGCCAGTGAAGCACAAAACGTACAGATGCCATTAGAAGACATCCAATCTATGCCAGCTAATAAAGTAGTGATTAGATAACTGACATCTGCAAAAAACTAGAGTATGTGAGAACAGTTAATTACTTAATCTCCTACTTGCTTCTTATATTAAGGAAATTACCCTATTGAATTCCTTCTTCTTTTCATTGTTTTTGTGTTCTTTATCAGGGCCATGTTTGGTGTTCTTATAGTGAAATGATATTATTTAAGTTTGAAATAGTACACCTAGAGAACAAAATTCAACCAATCCAACAGTTTGACTGTATTTAATCTTTGGTGGCTGTTAAAGATAATTGGCTTGGACTTGATACAATCCTAGATATAAAATTATTGATAGTATTTGGTAGTAGACAAGAGAGCGTAAAAGGCACAGGTTTTGGAATTTAGATGCAACATAGTTGTTAACCTGGCCATGTCATGGGGCTGGTGTTAGCTGCAGGTTGTCTACCTGTTAAGTGTTGATAATGATACATACCTCTTATGGTTATTTTCCAGGTTAAAGATGAGATGTTACAATGTATTATGCATAATATCCAATATAATAAATTATTTTTTCTGTATATCCTCAGCCCACTGTATTTATTTGCTTCAGTATTCGACAGCATCATAGCTCTTTTGTGATAAGAATTGAATGGACCGGAATCTCAGGGAATTTGTCAGACAGGGTCACACAATGTCCTATGAAAAACACTTCAGTCATTTCTTTATTTGTGTTAGGTCTGAAATGCAGTATAACCACTCTGTCCTAACAGAAATGAAAATGTAAATATTGGTTTGCTTATGACCTTAATAATTTGTACCTTTGGGGTTTATATTTGAGAGGGAATTCCAGGGTCATGAACAGGTGATACAGGGAATCAAAGCAAACATAACTATACCTCCACTTTTTAAATCTTTAATCAAGAATATGGTGCAATGGACTTAATGCGTCTCCTCTCCAAATTCATATATTTAAATCCTAACCCCCGGTGTTATGGTTAAGAGGTGAGGCCTTTGGGAATTAATTAGGTCATGAGGGTGCCACCCTCATGAATGGGATTAGTGACCTTATAACAGAGATCCGAAAGAGATCTTTGTCCCTTTTTTCACATCCTGCGAGAACACAGCAAGAAGATGTCCATCCTGAACCAGGAAGTGGGCTCTCATCAAATACTGAATCTGCTGGTACCTTCACACTGGCTTTCCTAACCTCCCGAACTATAAGAAATAAATGCTTGTTGTTTAAGCCAAACAGTCTGGTATTTTTGTTACAGCAGCCCAAATGGACTAAGACAGACAGATTGCCAAAATAAAGCCTCAACTGTAACTGTACTTGTTTTCTGTTACTCCTGTAACAAATTGTTAAATTTAGTTGTTTAAAACAGCACAAATTCATTATCTCACAGTTCTGTACATTCAAAGTCTGACACTGGTCTCACTGGGTAAGAATCTCAGTGCTTGCAAGACTACTTTTCTTCTTTACAAAGAACTGAATTCGGTTCTTAGTGGTTGTAGGACAGAGGTCTCTGTTTCCTTGCTGGCTGACAGCCAGTGATTATTCTTTAGTTATAGGCTACTGATTTTCAGTCTGTGATTTCCATGATCTCCTAGAGGCTTCTCTCCATTTCTTACATGTGGGACCCCAGCGTCACTAAGCCAGCAAGGGTGCATTAAGTCCTTCTCATGCTACAGATCTCTGTGACTTCTGCTTCATGTCTCTGACTCCAGCTGAAGAAAGTTCTATGCATTTAAGGGATCAAGAAATTAGAGTTAAATCAGATAAACCAGGATAATCTTATTTTAAGGTTGGTCCTCTTAACTACATGTAAAGCCCCTTTTGTTATGTAAAATAATAATTCATGGGTTCCAGAGAATAGGGTATATACATCTTGCCTTGGGGGGGGGGTGGTTATGAAACCTATTAGAGTAACCATGTTTCAAATTGGCTTTAAATACTCCACAGTGTCATGGTAATACTTTTCTGTTACATCAAATTGTTTAAATCTAGACCCTGTTTTTTTTGCTATCTGGTAAATAAGGAAGCATTGGCTGACCTCTCCACCTCTGCTTCTTTCTTTGGGCAGAGGATGCGAACATCATACTTGATGTCCATAGTGGGTAGGAGTAAATGAGGAAGTGTTATTTGCCCTCTCACAGTAGCTGGCGTAAAGTAGGTACTTGGACAATCTGTGAAGTCGATGTTATTTCTGCCCACTTTTCTGGGTTATCCTGCTACTGAAGAGGAAGGAGGAGTCACTGGTTCTAAAATGGTGCTACTTTCATTAAACCACAATGCATTTTACTGCTTTGGATGGAGATTAACTGAACATTTTGTTTGATATTATAACCCAACTCCTCCAAATATAACTCACCTGCTTCTCAATTGTAGGAAAAAAATTTAATATTTCTCAGCCTAGAGCTGTCTGGAAACTGACCAATAACTGCAAAATGCTGAAAGAAAAAAATGCCAATACTATACCTGGCAATGCTTTACCTGATAATTTCTTAATTTAGTTCAGAAATTAAGGGTAAAGACTTTCCTAAACAAAAGTTGTAAGAGTTCATCACCACTAGGCCTGCACTATAAGAATTGCTAAGGAAATTAAAAAGAAAAAAAAAAGGATTGCTAAGGAAGTTTTTTAGATTGAAACAAAAACACAAAATATATGAAAGTATAAAACTCACTGTGAAGGTAAGAATATAGTCAAAACTCTAATACTGCAATGGTGGTGAAAAAAAGCACTTTTAATTCTAATATAAAAATTAACATATAAAAGTTTTAAAAATATCTGTAGGTATAATAATTTATTAAAGGATATAAAATATGTAAAAGATGTAAATTATGATAGCAATAGATAAAATGTGTGTGGAGAAGGTAAAGTGCAGTTTTTGTATAAAGTTGAAGTTTTCTGTTTAAAGTAGACTTTTACAACTATAACATGTTTATGTAAATGTCATGGAAGTGACTGAGAAACAACCTGTATAGATACACAAACAATTAAAAAAAAAAAAGAATCTCTACCACCAGAGAATATCATCAAATCACAAGGGAAGACAGCAAGAGAGGAAGAAAGAAATAAAAGAACTACAGAACAGTCAGAAAACAATTAACAAAATGTCAATACTAAACTCTTAACTATCACTAATTGTTTTAAATATACATAGATTAAATTTTACAGTTAAAAGCAAGAAATGGCTGAGTAGATTTAAAAGAAAATTCCAACTATATACTGCCTACAGAAGACTCACTTTAGATTTAAGGACACACATACCCTGAAAGTGAAGCATGGAAAAAATACTCCATGCAAATGGTAATCAAAAGAGACCAGAGGTGGTTATATTTGTACCAGACAGAATATATTTTAAGTCAAAAACTATCACAAGAGAAGTATAAAGTTATTATATAATGATAACAGGGTGACTTCAACAAAAGGAAAAATAATTATAAACTTATATGCACGCACTGGGATACTTAAATATATAAAGCAGATATTAACAGAGGTGAAAGGAGAAATAAACAGCAATTAATAGTAAGAGACTTTAATATCCCACTTTCAGCAATGGGCAAATCATCCAGACAGAGAATCAATAATGAAATAGTGGACTTGACAAACATTACAGACCAAATGGACCTAACATGTACACAACATTCCATCCAACAGTAGCAAAACACAGATTGTTTTCAAGTACACAGATATTTTCCAAGTAGATCATATGTTAGACCACAAAACAAGTCTTAAAAAATATAAGATTAAAATCACAAATATCTTCTTCAACCACAATGGTATGAAACTAGAAGTCAGTAACAGTAGGAAAATTGGAAAATTCATTAATATGTAGAAATTAAGTAATGCAATGGGTCAAAGCAGAAATAAAAGGAAAATTCACATATATCTCAAAACATAAAAATAGAAATGCAACATACCAAAACTTAAGGGATGCAACAAAGGGAAATTTATTGAGATAAACAATAAGAATAAAGAATCTCAAACAAACAAACAAAAGAAACCCATAACTTTATGCTTCAAGGAACTAGAAAAAGAAAAGAAAACTTAAAATCAGCAGACAGAAGAAAACAATAATGATTAAAACAGAAATAAATGAAATCAAGACTTGGAAAACAATAGGAAACACAAAATAGGAGTTGCTTTTTTGAAAAGAAAAACAAAATCTACAAATCCTTAGCTAGACTAAGAAAAACAGAGAGAAGACTCAAATAAACAAAATCAGAAAAGACGACTTTGGAACTGATATCTCAGAAACAAAATGGTTCAAGAGACAACTATGTACACTTACATGCCAACAAATTGTATATTCTAGAAGAAATGGGTAAATTCCTAGAAACATAGGACCTACCAACACTGAATCATAAAGAAATAGAAAATCTACATAGGTAAATAATGAGGAAAGGAACTGATTCTGTAATCAAAACCTGCCACCAAAGAAAAGCCCAGGACCACATAGTTTCTCTGATGAATTATACCGGTCATTAAAAGAGTCTTCTCAAACTCTTCCTAAAAGTTGAAAAATAGAGAACACTCCCAGAGTCATTTTATGAGGCCAGCATTAACGTCAAACAAACAAACAAATAAACAACCAGACAAGGACACTAGAAGAAAAGAAAATTACAGGCTATGGAGGAGTGTAAAAATCCTAAACAATTATTAGCAAATCTAATTCAACAGCACATTAAAAAGATTATACAACATGATCAGATGAGATTTATTACAGGGATGCAAGGATGATTCGAATTCTACAATTCAATGCAATGAACCACATTAACAAAATGAAAGATAAGAATCCTGATCATTTCACTAGATGCAGAAAAAGCATTTGACAAAATTCAACACCCTTTCATAATAAAAACTTCAACAAATTAGGTATAGAAAGAATACACTTCAACATAATAAAGACCACAAAAGACAAGCCAACAACGAGCATCATACTCAATGGTGAAAAGCTAAAAGCTTTACTTCTAAGATCAGGAACAATGCATGGGTGCCCATTCTCATCACTCTATTTCACAGAGTACTGGAAGTCCTAGCTAGAGTAATTACATAAGAAAAAGAAATGAAAGAGATCCAAATCAGAAGGGAATAAGTAAAATTGTCTCTGTTTGCAAATGACATGATATTACATATAGAACACCCTAACGACTTCACCAAAAAACTGTAAGAACGAATAAATGAATTCCGTCAAGCTGCAGGATGCAAAGTCAACATACAAACATAGGTTGTTTTTCTACACATTAACAGTGAACTGTGTGAAAAGGAACTTAAGGAAACAATCCCATTTATAATTGCATCAAAAAAATAATTAGGAATAAATTTAACCAAAGAGGTAAAAGAACTGTAAACTAAAAACTATGAAACATTGGTGAAAAAATTGAGGAAGACACGAATAAATGGAAAGATAACCTATGTTCAAGATGAAATAAATAATAAAAGATGAATAAATAACAATAATAAATAATACATAAATAATAAATAATAAAATGTCCACACTGCCCAAAACAATCTACAGAGTCAAGGCAATCTGTATCAAAATTCCAATCACATTGTTCAAAGATAGAAAAAAAAAATCCTAAAATTCATATGAAACCACGACTCTAATAACCAAAGCAATCTTAAACAAAAAGAATGAAACTGAAAGCATTTCAAAATATAATTCAAAACTATAATAATCAAAAGAGCATGGTACTGGCATAAAAGCAGACATATAGAACAATGGAACAGAACAGAGAGCTCAGAAATAAATCCATGCATTTATAGTCAATTGATCTTCAATAAAGATGCCATGAATGCACAGTGGAGAAAGGACAGTATCTACAATAAACTGGGAAAGCTGGATATCCACATGCAGAGGGATTGAAATTGGACTCCTATCTCACATGATATAGAAAAGTCAACTCAAAATGTATTAAAAACTTAAGTGTAAGCAGAAACTGTAAAACAACAACCAAACACATACACACACACACACACCATAGAGAAAAGGCTTCTTGACATTGGCCTGAGCAATGATGTTTTTAGCTATTATTCCAAAAGCACAGGCAATAAAAGCAAATATAGTCAAATGGGACTGCATCAACTTAAAAATTTCTGCACAGCAAAAGAAACAATCAACAAAGTGAAGATACAATCTCTGGAGTCTGAGAAAATATTTGCAAACCATACATCTGATAAGCGGTACCCAAATACATATATAGAAAGAAAACTCCAAATACATATACAGAAAGAAAACTCTCTCTCTCTCTCTCTCTATATATATATATATATAGAACTCAAACAACCTGATAGGAAGAAAATAAAAACAAAATTAAAGAATGGTCAAAGGACCTGTATAGACATTTCTCAAAAAAGGACACACAAATGGCCAACAGGTATATGAAAAAAAAATTAATATCACTAATCACTAAGGAATTGCAAATCAAAGCCACGAGGTGATATTACCTCCCACCTGTTTGAATGGCTATAATCAAAAAGACCAATGATAAGTATTGGCATGGATGTGGAGAAAAGAAAGCCCATGTGCACTGTTGATGGGAATGTATTTCAGTACAACATTATGGAGGTTCCACCAAAAAATAAAAATAGAACTGCTATTTGGTCTGGCAATCTCACTTCTGGGTATATAGACCCAAAAGAAATGAAAACAGATTCTCCAAGAAAATGTATCTGCACTCACATGTTCATTGCAACATTATTCACAATAGTCAACGTACAGAATCAACCTAAGTGTGTACTGAATGGATAAAGAAAATATAGTGTGTGTTTGTGTGTGTGTGTGTGTGTGTGTGTGTGCATACATACATACAATGGGATATTATTGAGCCTTAGAAAAGGAAATCCTGATATTTGTGACAGCATAGATGAACTCAGGGCATTATGCTAAGTGACATAAGTCAGATCTAGAAAGACAAATACTGCATGGTCTCACTTATATGTGAAATATGAAAAAGTTGAACTAATAGAAGCAGAGAGTAAAATGGTGGTTGCCGGGGGCTCTAGGAGACAGGGGTAATGGAGAGAGGTTGATCAAAGAATATAAGGTTTCGGTTATGAAGAGTTAATAATTTCTGAAGATCTAATGTACAATATGTTGGCTATAGTTAATAATACTGTCTTATATACTAGAAGTTTGCTAAGAGAATATATCTTAAACATTCTTACCACAAGTTTAAAAACAGTACCTATGTAAAGTGATAGATATGTTAATTAGGTTGATTACGGTTATCATTTCACAATATATATGTATATCAAAACATCATAAATATATGCCGTTTTAATTTGTCAATTATACCTTAAATCTGGAGAAAAAAATGAATTGGATGTTTGTATTTGGGAAGTTTCTCTTCTAGACTAGTTTTCTAAACCAGCTTGCATCATGTAAATACCTTCTTATCAGTCCAATGTCATATATGTATTAAAATAGGTCTTTAGAGCAAAGATTTAAACATTGGGAAGTGGAATCTCATATAACCTAAGGTGGAAAGAGAAGGCAATGGTGCCAACTATCTGCCCATATTTCTCTTTCACTCATAGTTTCTAAATAATAGATTTTATAGACTAGCAATTTTTTCCTTCAGGATGGATTTGACTTCTGTGGATGCTGTTGTAGTTATTTTATATTATATCACAGACATAAATTCCTTTTATGCCCTCAAGTAGACTTAAAGGAATAGGACTTGATTTCAATTTAAATAAAAAGATTCGATATTCAATAGAGTCCATAGCAAGAGTTAAGACCTTTTACAGAACTTCCCCTGGCCCATTTTTGCAAATTCATCAGCAGTTTATCAGAATAAGGACAGTTCTGTAATGGGCCCTTTTCCCCTAGCTCGTTACATCACAAGAGGCTTTCCTCTGATTGGCTGTTACCCCAGAAACCCAATCCTAAACTTGAAGATTAAAATTAATTTTTGTCCAAACATTTCCTCTTACTTAGGGAGACAGGTATAATAAATCAAACATTCTTCACACTGAGTTATGATAATCAGTATATAATTACCCAGGTTTCATAATGTGTTTTATGCTGAAACTCACACCCAATGGTTTTTGTTTTGCTTTCAAAACACAAAGCTTAAAATAATATTATGTATAAAATCATTTTCATAAGACACTGACATTTTCTTTAACTATTCCAGTCTGCCTGTTGAGTTCATCACAAAGTATCTTTAAAATACACCAAAATTGCCATTAAGATATTTAGCCTAGATACTGGAGAAAAGGAAAGGAATTTCATTTAATGAATACTTACTTTGATCAGCTACTTCCTCATTGAAATCTCAAAGCAGCATATGAAGTAGATGCCATTATTTTGTTTTACAGGTGAGAAAATTGAGTTGAGTCACTCATTTGAGATATTACATCCGTTTGAGTGGTGGGACAAAATTTCCATCTAAATCTGTTAGGTTCCAAAGCCGTAGGGTAACTGTGGAATGACACGAAATCATACAATATAGTGGCAAAGAATTCTAATGCTGGGGTCAGAATATTTTAACTTATACCCTAACATCACCACATAAATAAAAGTATCACAGGGGAAGTTGTTTAATCATTTTGTGTATCAGTGTCTATGAAATGTGGATAATAGCAATACAGATCTCAAATAGTTGAGGAGATTAAATGAGATAATCCAGGAAGGGTGCTTAGCACAGGGCCTTCCACAATTTTATTAAGTTTAATCTATGTTAAATTTCCAAGTCCTATTCATTAAAACCGTGCAGATTCAATGTATACATTTCTACAGTTAAAATTTATTTTCTAGTGGATGGCAGGAAGAAAGAAACACCAACGTTTTGTTGATTCTATGTTTTTAGAAGGTTTATAGCACACCTAGAAGTCAGAAATCAGATTTGATGTTTCAGGTCATTTCAGGTCAATTCTATTTCCTTAAAAACAAAACAAACAAAAAACAACCCAAAAAACAATAAATTTGAGGAAGTCAAACTGATAATCTCTATTCAAATCCCATTCCCAAATCTTTTCTCTTCAACAAATGTTAACAACAAAATTTTCTAGTTTTCATGCTAGAAACCCAAGAATCAATCTTAATTTTTCTCCATCCTACTTTTCTCACAGTCATCAGTATATTTCAGTGACTTTGCCTTCAAAATACCTCTTGGAGGGGCGCCTGGGTGGCTCAGTCAGTTAAACACCTGCCTTCTGCTCAGGTCATGATCCCAGGGTCCTGGGATTGAGCCCCACATCAGGCTCCCTGCTTAGTGAGGAGCCTGCATCTCCCTCTCCTTCTGCCCTTGCTCGTGCTCTCTCTCTCACTCACTCTCTCTCAAATAAATAAATAAAATCTTTTAAAAAATACCTCTTGGATCTATCCACTTTTTTCCCCTTCCGCTGCTGGTGCACTAGTCCATGCTATTGTTATAATTTAATTGGACAACTTAGAAAGCTTTCTGACCATTCTTCCTACTAGATATTTCTCCGTCCCTCTATATTTCTACCAGAGTGTCCAAAAGTATCATTTGAAAATACAAATTTGATTATATCGCAATATTTTAAATATTATTCAATATATTACTCTTACATTGAACATAATCCCCAATTTTTTAAAGGTTTTTTATTTTTTGTGTGTACATGTCGGCACATGCACACACGCAAGTGAGAGAGATGAGCAGATGGAAGAGGCAGAGGGAGAGGGAGAAGCAGGCTTCCCGCTGAATAGGGAGCCCGGTGTAGGACTCCATCCCAGGACTCTGGGATCATGACTTGAGCTGAAGGCAGATGCTTGACCAATTGAGCCACTCAGGTGCCCCCTCGCCTTTTGTAAGATTTATTTATTTATTTATTTTTGCAAGAGAGAAAGACCAAATTTTTTATCATGATGTATTATTAGATAGAAACCTTGTGTATCTTTTTTTTTCTTTTGAGAGAGAGAGAAAACATGTGCACTTGTGCATGTGTGAGCAGGGGGAGGGGCAGGGGAAGAGGGAAAGAGAGAATCTTAGGCAGGCTCCACACACAGCATGGAGCCCGACCTGGGGCTCAATCTCAAGGCCCTGAGATCATGACCTGAGCTGAAATAAAGAGTGGGACACTTAACGGACTGAGCCACCCAGGCACCCCACCTTGTGTGTCTTTTCTAAGAGTTCCTAAACATTGCTTCTCTCTCTGTCGCTCTTTCTCTTTCTTCTATTTTTTACTACCCTACCATTTTCATATCATTCCTTTTGAATTGAAGAGATAAATATTTCTAAAGACTTATTACTGAAAAAAAATACACTACACAGTAAATAAATCAGTCTGGCCTCAAATTTAAGTGCAAGTTTCTAAAGACTTATTACTGAAAAAAAATACATTACACAGTAAATAAATCAGTCTGGCCTCAAATTTAAGTGCAAAATTAAATTTGAGCAAATAATGAAGTATTCTCCACAGAATACTGAAGAGAAAATACTGTAATCAGAAAATGAATCAAAACCCATCAGTTGCCGTTCAGTTATGACACTTACAATACATAAGTCCCAAAAAACTCACTACTAAGACACCTTCCAGGAAAAAATATGTATATATGTACTTATTTATATACATATGTGTATTTATATATCAAATATGTTCTCAGAAATAAGAACTAAATAATGGGAAGTCATGGAATTAAATAACTTATGTTTATTGTGGAAATGACTCAACACGAAGTCCTTACTGCATTTTTCAAAGCTCTTTTGATAACAGAAGTGAGAAAACTCAACTCAAGCTAACTTGACAGAGGGGATTGACAGATGTAATTGAGATGTGCACAAAAATCCAGGTAAAACCTACTTTGAGTTATAACTGAAATTCAGATATACCTGAATTCAAATAGGTCTCAGGGATATTCCTTTCCGATTCTCAGTACAGAATTTATATTATTTTCAAGTAAATTATAATACGTGGAAAAATTGATCATGTATTGGGTTATAAGCAAGCCTCAATAAAATTGCACAGATTAAATCATTACAAATTTATTATCTCAACACAGTGGAATTAAACCCAAAATCATTAACAGAAGTTAAAGAGGGACATCAGCAAGAAGGCAGAATAAATAAATCTTACTGAAACTGTTCAAGAAAACATTGCTGATTGATAAAATACAGAAAATATGTGTCCTACAATAAAATAAGAGTTCATGCTAATCAAGTTTGGGATATGAAAATTAAACCTTAAATAAATTTTTCTAGCAAGATTTCCCAGAACATTTAATAGTCAAATATAAATTTTAATTTCCAAGTATAAATAATATGCAAATTTGCTCAAAATTTTTGACCTTACAGTTCTTTCCAGGAATAATTATTATTCATCTATACATGAATGTCCTGTGGAATACAGCCTGGGCCATTTTGTTCTAGAACTATTATTCCCAAACATTTTCATTTTATTTCAGCAACCTTGTCATAGGATTTGCTAATGATTGGAAGAGAAAGAATAATAGGGAGGGTGTTTCTTAGTGTGTCAAACCTTGTAATTCTTTTGCTTAGGTTAGCAGGTGTGGAAATATATTTTTTTAAAGTCTTATGATAAACTTACCAATCGTTCTTAATTTGTCATGAAACCCTAAACTACAAAGTGATGTAATTTTAGATACCCATAATTTCTATCATCTGCTCAGGGTAAACTAATTGACTTGATCTAAAATAAATTGTAAGGATTTCTGCAATTTAGTTTATTGACATGTGTTTAAATATTCAATATTGATATCTACAATATATATGAGATACAGGAAATGAAAAATGAATATGGAATAAACATTTTCAAAACTTACATTCTATCAATATAAATGAGAAGTATAATAGGGAGGAATAATTGGTACAATTCAAACACAATTGTAAACCCCTTACTGATGTCCTCACTGCAACAAAATAGCCCTATGATCTCATTCTGAAAGTAACCATATGGAACTGACAAGTCAGCTGACTCTTAACATATTTTGAAATTTCCTGGAAGCGTAGTTAATCAGAGACATAATTTCTAAATTGCTCTTATAAGTTGACTGGTCAAACCTCATGAGGTTGAAAAGACATTTTGGCAACTGTTTACTTTTAGGTAAATGAAATTGTTGTATTATTTAAATCTGTACAGGATACAAAATGATAAAATGAATTAAATGTTACCCCATCACTCAAATGTCTTAATTATTTAAAGTACATTTTTGTTTGGTTAGTCTGATACTAGTATCTGTAGAAGTATGCCATGGTTTTTTACAGTGGGAAAATTCAGTGAGAATTGTGCCCTTCACTATTCAGGTCAAGTGTCACCTTTATCGTTATGGTCTTGCAGACATGAGCATTAGTTTTTTCCATTAACCTCAGAAAATGCTTCTATGTCAAATAGCTATCTGTCTTTTTTTACATGACTGTGGATTAATCAATCAGGTTAATATTCAAAAATATTATCAAATGCATATATTAGAATGTTTCTGAATCCAATTGATTGAGCATTAACATTTAACTTTGTAGACAATAAACTCGATTGAGCTTCTATGCCATATAACATCAAGAATCTCTTAAACTCAGCTTTAGTATAGTAGGTTAAAGACTAAGAAGTGAGGATTAATCCCACGAATTTTGCTTCTACCTATTGTATGGGCAAGCTTGCCCTGTAAAATATAGTAAATTTCTGCCTCGAAAAAGCAGTTGATTCTAGCCAGTTACCTTTTAGATGGACTGCTGACAGAACATGTATACATAAGCTATGCGAATGCATATTTATTGGAAGGTGGTTGAGGCCATAAACTCTGGAATCAAGCTGCCTTACTGTGGAACTGTTTTAATTTCATTACTTAAACTAAATAAACTTAATTTATTAAATGTTTCCCATTACTTCAGACTAGTGACACAATATTTCTTCTAGTGAAATTCAACATTTCACTTATTCATTCATGCAATTTTAAATAAATATTTCTATAATACATGACATAATAAATATACACATTTGGCCAGAAAAGAGCTAAGTCATATGGAACCTCAGGAAAGACAGGCCATGAGAAAGTTATTGAATTCCGTACAAAACGGTGAAATATACCACTCATGTGATTTCCTTCTGGAAGTGTTAATTCATGTAATTAGAAAACAATAAAGAAAATAAATATGTAAATATATGTAAAAAGATTAGGAAAATTACCATGATATGCAAGTGACATGATGAATGCCTCAAAAGTCCAGAAGAATCAGCCAGAAACTCATAGGAATTAAGTAGATCAACAAGGTGCTTATTATAAAATAAATAATCAGTAAACAATCATCCTAAATCATTGTAATGAGTTAGAAACTGTAATTGAGTAAAGATTTCATTCATGTTGTGTAGTCTATTCTTTGTGAAATACAGATCTCCATCTCCAATGCGGAAGCCAAACATGTATAAATACATACACACATATATGATTCTATTTACGGCTACCCTCCTCCTAACCAGAAAACAATTACTAGAGATAATTTAGGTGAATTGGACACATTTCCTCAGGGATTTTATTATTAAACCAAAAAGGTTAGAACTCATTCACGTTACAACATTGAGCAATCCAGGAGCAGCTGCATTATGTTTATCAATGGCAGTGCCACAGGCAGTGTTGTGACCAAGCTGTTCCTATTGCAGGATGTGATTTCTGAGCTTTCTTTGGTTCCGGTCTGTTTTCCAAAGCTGGTATTCTAGGCTTCTTGTTGATGTGTGCACTACAGAATATCTTTCCAAAAATTGTATTTTCTCTTTAGTTTAGCCAGGGTAGGTTTCTACTGAACATAGGTAAGAGCCCTACCTAATAATCATCACAGACACACAACACACACACAGACACACACACACACATTAGAAGTATGTGTGTACTTGTGTGTGTGTTGCTGCCTTTATGTGAATTCCTGGTGAAGAGATGCCCATCTGTTCTTATTCTACAGAGTTTGTTTTAACCAGAATATGCATGTATATAAAATGTATCTTCCCTGCAATCCTATAACAAAACCCTTTTTCTTCATGAATTCTATTTAATATGCTGCTATATTATTTTTCTAACAATTTATTTATCATATTCTGCAGTATTTTTATGTGAGATTTAACTATAGTTCTTTTTAAGCAAATTATTTTAAAAAGTAAAACAAGTGATGATTGCATTTTTTGTGTTATATAAAGTTAATTTTGCAATTCTTTGACATTCATATAATATTTAAATTACGATTTTTAGTCCATTATTAGGGAGCAAGTGTTTGAAGCAAGCCCAAAACTTGACAGAATTTCAAATATATGTTTTATTATAAAATAATATTTTATTTATTTCTGTATTATGTACTTCTTATATATTTTATATAGTTCTTACAGGTTTTATATGGCTCTGTTTTATGTAGTTTCATATATTTTATTTAGGTTTGAAGACAATTTTCTAGCCTAATCAATAAAGTAAAGAAGCAAGCTGCAGAAATAATATAAAGTGTAATAACATTTTTTTCTGTTTAAAATAGGACAGGAAAACACACACACACACACACACACACACACACACACACACTTGGAAGAACATATTGAAAAATAAATCCAAATCTTTAGCATTACTTTTGGACAGTAAGGATGGTCATTGAGTACGCTTCAGTGTTTATCTATTACAAAGTAACTTTTACTGTTGAAATGTGAAAATGAGTAAGTTTTAATAATATACGAAAATGACATTATTGTGCAGTTCATTATGACTGCAACCCTAAAATCACTCAGGTTAGAACATTGGAAGGTACTAAAACAAAATTGAAATATTTTTTATTAGGTTAGAGGGCTTAAGGAATTTATTCTTTGTCCAGAGGATTTTAATTAGTTGTTGGATTTAAATGTAAACATATTATTAAGAGAGTTCTTGTTATGTAATAAGCCAATTTTGGATCAAAATATTTTTATAGAAGAGTAATGTAACATGATTGGCATGTCATTGATATTGTTAAGGAACTGTTTACTTCCTTTGAGAGAGCATGTTATTTCTCTGGAAGTCGTTACTAAATATCACTTGTAAGAAATTGGGTTTAGATATAAAATTATTCAATCTGCTCATTCAAACATACTAGATAGCAAATAATTCAAAACTTTGTAACACTTAATTGACACAAGCCCAAATATTATTACTTCAATTTGGAAATATTGATAATAAATATGGAGAAAATTTTAAAGGGTGTTTAAACCATTCGACCAGATCTTATCAGCAAAGAAATATATTCAGTGAATGGTTCAACCATTGTTTTGTAAATTATCATATCAGTTTACCAATGATACGTAGTTATGTATTTCAACTCTATATGCAAAAAGGAACTGCGAATCTCCATATTATTTGTTCTAGTTACTACATTCATTATTCAAATTCTGTCTTGAAAATATTGTCAGTATTGTTGCTTGCAAGTGGATAAACATAGCTGAAAATAATTTTGATACCTGTATAGACCTGTAACAATGGGTTTTTTTTAAAGACTTGAATGCACATGCCAAACTTAAATTAAGAATACGTAATTCAGATTTGGAAATGGGGCAACTCTAGACTAATTCAAGAATTCATATCATGTCAAAATTTTAAGTATTGTGTTCAAAAGTAAGTGACAATCACAATTATTTTCTTGTTTATGTAGTTCTCAATCCAGCACTAGCCTCTCAGCTAATGCTGATATAATGAACTTCTAAATGAGACTCTGCATAGTAAACAGTTTACAAGTTCTTTTTGCTTGCCTCATTTTTCCTTTATTTTTTTAAATAAATAGAATAAATTCAGTCTGCTCAGCATTCTGGAAGCATTAAATGGCACGTAAAAACAGTTTTCTTTATATTTGATACAGAAATTCTACAAAATGTATTTCTTCTTTCATAAGCATTCTAAACTATCCAGAGAGGAGATATTTATTCTAAGTAAAGTGATGGAGATTCCCTAATAACTCTTGGAAAATCATGGCAATATGAAGAAATCCTCTGATTCCGAATTTTCATTGTTTTACCTTCAGTTCTCAACAATAGTTCTTCCTTTCCTGAATTGATTAAAAATGTATAAATTACACGGCCTGCTAACCAATACTTTAGTGAAGAAAAACCACTCAATGAAGCAATATTGGCTGTTTCTTGAAAGGCAGTCTCAAGTAATGTTAGCACATTCAGCTGTCAAAGAAACAACAAACTCCTTTTAAATTCAGAAAATTTATTATTTACATAGACAGTGAAAGCAAGAATAGCATAGGTGTGTATTCCTAATGTATATTATCCTATAGGATGACACTGATTACAAACGTCCAAATGACGGAATCTCGAATGGCAGGTCACAGTTTGAAAGCCTGCTGTTATGTACAGGGAAGCAGAAAGCCGCAGAGATCATCAGAACACGGAGGAGTATGGAATTGTCCTGGGACAGCCTCCACAGTAAACAGGGAGGTGAATGACAAACAGCCTACTAGCACCACCTTATGAATCCTCCCGTGTTCTTGCATTTGAGTATGATCACAGGACATTCTGCCACAGCTTAGACCAACTGGCTTTAAGCCTTGTGCAGGCAAAGTCATCAGGGTACCATGGAAAGACTAATCTTAATGGTTAAGACCATGCTATTAAGTTTCCTCTATTGGGGCGCCTGGGTGGCACAGGGGCGCCTGGGTGGCACAAGGGTTAAGCGTCTGCCTTCGCTCAGGGCGTGACCTCGGCGTTATGGGATCGAGCCCCACATCAGGCTCTTCCACTATGAGCCTGCATCTTCCTCTCCCACTTCCCCTGCTTGTGTTCCCTCTCTCACTGGCTGTCTCTATCTCTGTCAAATAAATAAATAAAATCTTAAAAAAAAAAAAAAAAAGGTTTCCTCTAAGTTATGTATGTGTGGTCCACACACACACACACACACACACACACACACACTCATAGTGAGAAAAACACTCAACACCATATTCTGAGGTAAAGTTGAAAGTAAATAATAATTAAGTCACTCAGTTCTTGTCCCAGAGGCACCAAAGAATTGGAGTCCCTAGACTAGAATAGAGAGAGTTTACACCTTCAAGAGTGAAAGCGGGCCCCTGCCAGAGCAAGAGGAGTAATAGCCCCCTGAAGCTCTAGCTGCATGTAAGCCTGCTTTCTGCATGTGTAAATTTGGCTTCGATTGGCATTTTTGATTGACAGTTGGAGGTTACATCACATTTTGGCTTCTGCGCATGCACCTACCCACGACACGTTCTATTGTAATTTTTTTATTTATGTATTGTATATTTATGAGTGTCAAATGAATTTTTGTTGTGACCCTAAAGGTACTTAAGGGCAAGTTGCACCTTTTGTGCACACGGTTAGCTCTGAGAAGTCCCCTTGTGGCTTTTGAGCCAGATCTGTGGTGAGGTCTTTCCTGTCCTATTAGCCCTTAGAGGTAGCTTTGAACGTGTGGCTGTCGATCCCAGCGGGCGGCTCCGAGGGTGTGGCCAGCACCCGCTTTCTCCCTGCTCGCTCAACCCTAACTGCCTGACAGCTCTGCAGATTCAAACTCTTTTGGAAAATGAAGGAAAATAAACCACTGTTTAAATGTCCCTTAAACATTAAAAAGAATAATAATGCAAAATATTTGTTCTTTTAATATCTAGGCTCACTACAAACTTTGCAAATCTGCAGAGAAATAGATTGAGACTTCCCAAAGCTAACGCTTTTCACTCAGACTTTATAAGTGGTCCAGTCCTAAGAGACTCGAAACATTGTAACCTAGAGATTTAAAAGAGGACTAAAGTCTATATAAATTTACTCCAGATTAAATTTTGAAGTTTAAACAGAACCAAAACCCACCCTATAAAATATCCTGGTTCAGAGGATACAAAACCTTTGGTAATTCAATGAAAATTGACCCCAGAATTCAAATGTTGCCAGATTTCATACATATGTTGGCCCCTATCTTTTATATAAGTTAGTTTTTAGTAAATTGATATGTATAGTGTTACTGAGAATTATACTCTACCTTTTCCCCTTTTTGTTGACTTTCTTATTTACCTTCATGTTCTATTATTCTTTCTCACTGTATGCTTGGTAACTATTCTGTTATCTTTTATACATTATTTTTACTCTCTTGTGTATTGTGGTTATAGGATTACATTGCCAAAAATATGTTATTTCTACTTTGGAAAATGTGTTCAAACTTAAAGCTATTAGGTATGTATTCTGTGGGTGCATGCACCCATATGTGTGTCTGTGTGCATGAACACGTGTGTGTGTTTTCCTATTTTTCTCTATATTTAATTTACTCAGGGGCACCTAGCTGGCTCTCTCAGTGGAGCATGCAACTCTTGATCTCAGGGTTGTGGGTTTGAGCCCCACATTGGGTGCAGAGATTATTTAAAAATAAAATCTTCAAAAAATTTATTCATTTTGTAGCTGGCTTTAATGACGTCTGTTCTGTTTCTTGTGCTGTTTCGAATATAGTAAGCTGGTAGCTTGGAATTTCTCAGAAATAAAGTTGAAACTTTGTTCCCATTGCATTTCAACTTACTGATAAACTTAACACCATTAGTTTTCCATAAATTGAAGTTGAAACTTACAATTAAAAAAAAATAGAGCAATTGTCCAGTCAACTAAAGTCAGTAACAGTGGAGAGTATTTTTGGAATTCGAAGGGTTCAGTGGTTGGTTGGTCTGAGATTGGACACTAATAGAAAATGTTTACTTGTGTGAGACATTTGATTAAAGGATCAATATCTTTCTTTCATGTCTGCTATGTTTCTCCTGAAGGGGCGAGGAATTCCAATGGAAAGCACATTAGACAAAGAACAGAGTGGATTACATTCTGTGTCTGGTGTGACTGACTAGCTGTGTTTAAATGTGCTGGCTCTTTTGGTAATTTCAATTTTAGTGTGTCTACTTGGCGATGTAAAAATGAATAAACTATATTTTAAGAAGAAATACTAAAAAGCATTGAGATGATTGAGAAGAATAAAGGAAACATTTTTTTCTTATAATTGAGTAACATCTATGAAAGACTACCCATCATAATATTAAATTTATTTGTAGATGATTATTTTATCTTAAAACCATTCATAACAATCATGAGTCTTAAATGATTTATTTTATAATTAATATGTTTTCTATGTCACACTATCATAACATTATATAAAAATCTTTCCTATCTTTAAAACATTAATCAATTAATGAAATACAAGCCACAAGTTTGTACTGTAAAACGTTACAGCTAAATTCACTCATCTTTAAGTTCTGTTAGCTTATAATTATCTTTTTGAAGAGTAAGGGTGAGATGAAATTCCACATTTATTTAAGAAGGGGATCACCCTTTTTATTTTTTAGTAGGGTAAAATAGGAGAATGGAGTTCAGTAATTGCCATGATTAATTGATTTTCACAAACAGCTACTTTTTTGTTATATAGGAATATATAACTAAAGGTAGAGTCTTACATTTTTATTAATATTTTTAAGGAAGATGGTTTTTTTTACTTTGAGTAAGATATTTTTACATTATAATGAGTGAAGCAATATCATTATATCTTAATTATTAAGATATCATAACAATTGGTATTTTCTTGTGGTCAGAGCAATATACTTAAAATGAGTATAATGGCTATACTTAAATACAAAATGTTTATACTATCCATGGTGGAAAGCAGCAGGTGTAATTATTAGATAACAACACTCCTGGGTGCTTGAAGGCACAGATATTCTCTTCAGGGATGATATTAGGACATGATAACTATTATGCCCCAACGGCCTATTATTACTTAAGCTTATTTATAACCCCTAAAATTTACTATTGAAATGTCTATGCTATCACAAGCTATAATATCACGGTCTTAATACATACATTTTTTTTCTTCTTTAATTATAACAAACCCTAAAGTTGTTAGACATCGTCATTGTTAGGTAAACGGGAATGTGAATGAAATTATGAATTTTAAAATGTTGATTTGCATTAGAATGATCTTTAAAAATCAGTAAAGATCAGCTAGAATAAAAACGACTAATTAAACAAAAACAATATTTGTTGTAATTATTTTATTATAGGATATACCCATATATAAAAGTATGTAAATAACAGATACATAGCTGGATGAATTTCCAAAAATTGAATCATAGCTACATCACTGAAACTGATCAAAAAACAGAATGTCACCAGTGTCCTGAAAGTCTTTTGCACATCCTCAAGTAGTAACGTCTCACAAAGTGTAACCAATATCTTGGCTTCTAGCACCATAGTTTAGCTGTGTGGTGTTTTTTTTTAACTTAATATAAATAGAATCATCAATATTCTTCTTTTTGTATGGCCTCTTTTGTTGAAAATTAAGATGATGAAATTCATTCTTTTTACTGGACGTTGCTTTAGTTTCTTCATATTGCATATTCAACGTTGCATATGATCACTGGATGAATACACTGTCGTGTTTGCACCCACTCTACTTTTGCATGTTAAGAAGGTTTGGGCTCTTATGAACAGTGTTGGTGTGAATAACCTTGTACTTGTTTTTTGGTGAATATCTATCTATCTATCTATCTATAAATAGATAGATAGATAGATAGATATATCTGTTTTGGGTGCACAGATATATATATATCTGTTTTGGGTGCACATCCGTGGGAGGAGTTGCTGGAGTACAGAGCATCCATATATTTAATTATAGTAGATATTCCCAAATAGTTTTCTTGAAGTTATTTTTAAAAACTTACACTCCCATCATCAGCGTGTATAAATTCTGTTGTTTCCACGTAATCTCCAAAACTGGACTACTGACATCCTTTTTATTTTAGCTGTTCTTGTGGCTAAACTTTTCTGTATTTTTCTATTCAGTTGTTTGTCAATTTCTTTTTGATTAATGGTCTTTTATATATTCTGAAGATAATAACTTCACATATTGTATATTAGGAATATCTTCTCCACTCTTTGGATTGCGTTTTTATTCCCATAATAGTTTATTTTATAAATATAAATTTCTAATTAGAACATAGTACAATCTTGTTTTATTTCCGTCATAGTAGATGTTTCATTGTTGTTATTTTGTTCTGTTTGGGAAATCTTTGATGCACGTTCATGTATATGCTGTCCTTTCTGTTTACTCAACAATGTTCAGATGTTAAATTTTCATTTTAATTAACTTATTTCTAACATCTGTTTTTATATTATTTTTGTTCTACTTAATATTTTGCCATGTAATCTCAGAGGCGTGAGATTGAGCCCTGCATTGGGCTCTTAACTGGTCCTGGAGTCTGTTTAAGATTCTCTCTCTCCCTCTCCCTGTCTCTGCTCATGCTCTCACTCTCCAAAACAAACCAACAAACAAAAACAAACAAAAAAACATATGTATAGCCATATATTATTTGTTTTCCAGGCAGTTGAGGATTTGAGTATTTCTTCATTGCCATTGTTGTTTTTAGTTTTCTAGTTTAATTCCATATGATTAAGGTAAAAATTTGAATACGTTCAATTCTTTGCAATTTTTGAGGATTGCTTTATGGCTTAGCTACGTAAGTTCAGCTTTGACAGATGTTTCATGTTTAAACAAGATTTCATGTGGGAGCACAATTCTGTATATATATAAAATAAGTTAGGTCAATTTTACTAATTATATTCTTATTATCTCCCATAACCTTATGAATATTTAGCTGCTTTACTAACAGTTATCGAAAATGGAGCAGTTAAATATTCTAGTCTATAGTGGGTTTTCTTATTTCTTCTTTTATATCTTTTTGTAATTTTTGTGTAGGGTATATTGAAGTGATGTTCTCATTGCTTACAAATTTAGTATCGTAGTATCTTCCTAAAAATCTTCACACTGTTGTTATGAAATGTCCTTTATTTGTGTTGTAAATTTTGCCTCAAGATCTACTTCGGTAGTGGTATACCTTATATCATCCTTCTTTTAGTTAACATTTGCATATTATACCTTTATCAGTGTTTCTCCTTTCAAGTTTTTGGTATTATTATGTTTCCTGTGCCTTTTTGAAGGATTTTGTATTTTTTTCCCATGGCGACATTCATAGAAATATTTAGTGCATTTACTGTTAGAAAAAGTATTATTTCTAGGTGTGTATCTGTCACCTTACATTTTGTTTTGTAATGAATCTTCCTGTTTATTTGACTCTTTATTCTTTGTTTTAATATTAAATACATAGTGTGATTATTACATTGCCCTCTGCTAACCTCTTAGCAGACATTCTAGTGCTGCATTTACCTATTCCTCAATAATGCAAGAATCTTAGAGCACATTAATTCTAGTAAAATCTAGACTATGAGTATGGTGATACATTTTTAGATATAACAACAATGGCATGATCCATGAAAGAAAGAATTGATAAGCTGGTCTTCATCAAAATTATAAACTTCCAAGATGCTATGTTGGCTCGGTTGGTTAAGCATCCAACTCTTCGTTTTGGCTCAGGTCATGATCTCACGGTTGTGGGGTTCAGCCCTGCTTTGGGCTCCATGGTCAGTGTGGAATCTGCTGGAGATTTCTTTCCCTCTCCCTCTCCCCCTTCCCGCCCTGGCACATTCTCTCTCTCTCTCAAAATAAATAAAATCTTTAAAAATTTTTTAAAAAATTATAAACTTCTGCTGTATGAAAGATAATGTCAAGGAAATTATAAGACAAGCCACAGACTGGGAGAAAATACTTGCAAAAGAAACATCTGAAAAAGCACCGTTATCCAAAACATACAAAGAACTCTTAAACTAGACAGTAAGAAAACAAACACCACTATTAGAAATGGACCAAATACCACGGTGCCTGAGTGGCTCACTGGGTTAAGCATTTGCTCTCATCTTAGGTCATGATCTCAGGGTCCTGGGATTGAGCCCTGCATCAGGTTCCCTGCTCAGTGGGGAATCTGCTTCTCCCTCTCCCTCTGCCACTCCCCCTGCTTGGGCTCTCTCTCTCAAATAAGTAAATAAAATCTTAAAAAAAAAAAAAAAAGACTTTATTAAAAAAAAAGAAGAAACAAAATGAGTCAAATACCTTAACAGATAGTTCATCAAAGAAGATATACAGATTGCAAACAAGAATATGAAAAGATGCTCCACATCATATGTTATCAGGGAAATGTAAGCTGAAACAGCTATGAGACATCACTACACAACTACTAAAATGGCTAAAATCCAGAACACTGACAATATTAAATGCTGACAAAGCTGTGGAGTAACAAGACCTCTAATTCACTGTTGGCAGGAATACAAAATGGTGCAAGCTTTGAAGGACAGTTTGTCAGGTTCTTACAAAACTAAACATACTCTCACCATAGGATCCAGTAATCACACTCCTTGGTATTTATCAAAAGGAGTTGAAAACTTAAGTGCACACAAAAGCCAATACACACATGTTTCTTGCAGCTTTACTAATAATTGCCAAAACTTGGACACAATCAAGATGTACTCTAGTAAGTGAATGTATAAGTAAACTGAATTATATCCAGACAATAGAATATTAATCAATGATAAGAAAAAATTAGCTACCAAGCCATGAGAAGACCTGGAGAAATCTTAAATGCATATTAATAAGTTTTTTAAAAGTCTGAAAAGGCTGCATAGTGTGTGATTCCAACTATGTTACCTTCTGTGGAAAAAAATAAAACTGTGGACTCAATAAAAAGATCTGTGATGAATGGAACTATTAAATTACTTATTGTATGCCTGAAACTAATATAACACTGTATGTCAACTAACTGGAATTAAAATAAAAACTTAAAATAGAAAAATAGCTTCAGCGGGGAGGGAGGTGGGGAAATGGGATAGGCGGGTGATGAGTACTAAGGAGGGCACATATTGCATGGTGCACTGGGTGTTATACGCAAGTAATGAATCATGGAACTTTACATCAAAAACTAGGGATGTACTGTATGGTGACTAACATAATATAATAAAAAATATTATTTAAAACAAAGAAAAATAGATGCATAAATAAGTAAGAATATCTGTGGTTACCAGGAGTTAGGGGAGAGGGAAGTATGAATAGGTAGAGCACAGAGGATTTTTAGGATAGTGAAACTGATTTATATGATAACATAATGATGGACACATACCATTATATATTTGTCTAAACCCTTAGGGTATATTACACCAAGAGTGACCCCTGATGTAAAATATGGACTTTGAGCTAAAAAAGATATGTTAATGTAGATTCATCAACTTAATAAATGTATCACTCTGGTAAGAGAAGTTAATAGGGGGAGGAGTCTTTGACTCTGTGGGGGGAGGGTTTTGTGCAAAATCTCTGTGCCTTCCACTCAATTTTGCTCTGAATGTAAAAGTGATATAAAACCGGTCTATTAAAATAAAAGAAAAAAAACCACATAATATCTCAAAATATGTAGAAAAAAAGCATTGACAAAATTCAACTTTTCATGATAGGTATAGAAGGAAATGCTGTCAATTTAGCAAGGGCCAAATATGAAAAGCCCAAAGCTAACATCAAATTCCATTATTAAAAACTTAATTTTTTTCCTTTAAAATCAGGAACAAGGCAAGGATGTCCGTCCACTACTGCCACTTCTGTTCAACATATGACTGAAGTGCTAGCCAGAGCAGTTAGGCAAGAAAAAGAAATAAAATGCATCCAAGTAAAAAAGGAAGTTTTTAAAGTTCTTTTATATTTTGGATAATAACCCTTTGGTGATGTGTGGAAGTTTTGAGTCACTAAATGGTACACCTGAAACTAATATTACATTGCATATTAACTAACTGGAATTTAAATAAAAACTTTTCATTTTTTTTTAATAAAAAATTTCAAAGCAAAAAAATGGAAGAAGTAAAATTATCTGTAGATGACATGATATTATATGTAGAATACACTAAAGGAGCTACAAAAACCTCTTAGAGCTAATAAACAAATTCAGTAAAATCATAGGATACATAATCAATGTACAAAAGTCAGTTCATTTCTATGTAATAACAGTGAATGATCCAAAATGGAAGTTAAGAAAATAATCTCATTTAAAATTTCATCAAAAAGAATAAAATACAAATAAACTTAACCAAGAAAGTGATAGACTGAAATTAATTTTAAAAGGTACAAAAAGTGGAAAGACATCCCATGTTCATGAATTGGAAGATGTAACACTGTTTAAATGTCTGTACTATCCAAAGTGATCTCCAAATTCAAAGCATTGCCAATGAAAATTGGAATGATAATTTTTTACAAAAATCCAAAAAACAATTTTAAAATTCATATGGAACCACAAAGGGCCCCAGATATTCAAAAGAATCTTGAGAAATAAAAACAAAGTTGTAGGTATCATGCCTCCTAATTTCAAAATACTTTCCAAAGCTACAGTAATTAAAACAGTATTGTATTGGCATAAAAACAAATATATAGACAAATGGAATAGAATAGAGGGCCTAGGGGTCAGAAATATGCCCATACACTAGTCAACTGATCTTGATAAGAGTGACAGGAATATGCAATTGGGAAAGGATAGTCTCTTCCATAAATGAAGAAGCAATATGTCATGGGCCCCAAGTGATCATCCAAATTCTTGCAATGCATGCAAAGAATTCAAGGCTCTTACTGCCTACTACCCTGGCCATTTCTCAGGGTTATGATAGCATGGAACAGCTTTGACTGATGATGTAACACTTCCCTTTGGACAAAGAGCAGGCTTCTTTCCACTCGCAATAAAAGCAGTACATTCCCCAAACTCAGTGTTCCTGTTCTGTCCCTAGATTCACTATTTCTGTTGGTATTCATGTGGGCCCATGTGTATTGCACCTATGAGCAGGAACATTATGCCAACTTTCTGGTTACTGTTTTTGCTGTGTATAACAAAATTCATTTTCTCTGATCCAAGTGACTTGTATATTTTTGTTAGCATCAGTGAAACAGTAACAGTCTAGTATAGTAGCTTGTAAATAAGGTAAAATCTCAGACTCTTCACTGTTCCTGGCAGTCATGGGAGTGAAGACTTTTGTATCTTCCAATCCAGTCCAGCTGAGGAGCTGATCCCAGCTAACCGACAGGGATCAGAAATGCCCAGCTTACTATTATTTTAAGATACTAAGTCCCTGGTAGTTTGTTATTGAGCAAAAATAAATTAAATAATCATAATGAAATAATATTTAGAACCACCAAATGACACAACTCCACTCCTACCAGAATGACTAAAATGAAAAAGACAAAACACAAAATGTTGAGCAACCGGAACTTTCACAAACTGCTGGTAGAACATATATATAATCATTTTGAAAAATTTGTTTGGCAGTATCTTCTAAAGCTGAACATATGTGTATCTCTAACTCAGTATTTCCACCCCTAGTTTTATCCCCAACAGAATATTATGTATATATGTTATCCAAAAGACATGTAAAAATTGTTTATGCAAGCACAGTCAGTAATTACCAAAAATTGAAAATGAATTGTAGAATGGATCCATATAAATTAATGCTACTATGAACATTCCATTTATATCTAAAAAAAATCATTGTTTAACCCAAACTCAGGTATTTCCACTCCTAGTTTTATCCCCAACAAAATATTATGTATATATGTTATCCAAAAGACATGTAAAAATTGTTTATGCAAGCACAGTCAGTAATTACCAAAAATTGAAAATGAATTGTAGAATGGATCCATATAAATTAATGCTACTATGAACATTCCATTTATATCTAAAAAAAATCATTGTTTAACCCAAACTCATGAAGAAAAAATCATTGCCTAATTCAAGGTCACAGAGATTTACTTCTAAATTTATTTCTAAGTGTTTTCTTCTTTTTAATTTTGTATTATCTGTTCTGAGCAATCATTGGGCTAAGACCTCCTTCTGTTATAAAATTTTTGCTTATCTACTCAGATGAATCTGGGGAATAGTCGGTTACCATAACAAAAATGTTGCAAAGTCACACTTTCTAGAAAGAGAATTAGGTAGTACTCCAAAGTATAAATTTAGTATGATTATAGTGAGCATATTTGAACATAAAAACAAAACCATAACTATTAAACACAGACTTTAAATAAGATAATTAGTACTTGTAGGTGCTATAATACAAGAAGTATTAAAATTCAGAAAATTTGAATAATTCTGAAAACTTTAATTTAAAAGACCCTCGATCTGACTTTTACTCTTTGATACATATATGAATGGTGAGTTTAAATGTCATTATTCCTTATAAGTAAGGCAAGTCTATATTTTAATGAAACAAGATACAAACATAAGTTTCTGTGTTCAAAGTTTAAGTAAAAATGAAATGGACTTAAGCAATGTTTTTTTTTTTTTTTAAGATTTTTATTTATTTATTTATTCGACAGAGATAGAGACAGCCAGCAAGAGAGGGAACACAAGTAGGGGGAGTGGGAGAGGAAGAAGCAGGCTCATAGCGGAGGAGCCTGATGTGGGGCTCGATCCCACAACGCTGGGATCACGCCTTCAGCCGAAGGCAGACGCTTAACCGCTGTGCCACCCAGGCGCCCCCAGGACTTAAGCAATGTTTATCCTTCTTCTTCTTCTTCAACTTTATTTTTTTTATTATTACCATATCACCCAAAACCAATGCATCCACATTTCCAAAATGTTTAGTTTAGCAAATTCAATGCTGCTAGGGATGCACTATTTTAAAAGGGGGTGGAATTAAGCTCACCTTCTTTTTCTCTGTCTTAATCTTGGGAAATATCAAATCAGACTTAATGTGTCTCAGTCATTACATTGCACACAATCAGCATATTGTTTAGCCACATCCAGAATTATTTCTTGCTTGTCACGCCTACACAAGCTTTCAATGCAATGGCTTAAACCTACTGACTCCTAAACAGTTATATAATGAAGAATGCTCCCTCTTCTCCACACACACAAAAAATGTATTCTTTTTTTTTCAATTTTATTTTTTTTACCATTTTATTTTTTTATTATGTTCAATTAGCCGACATAAAATACATCATTAGTTTTTGGTGTAGTGTTCAACAATTCATTAGTTGAATATAATACCAGGGCTCATCCCAACATGTGCCCACCTCAATACCCATCGCCTGCTGCCCCATCCGCCCCCTCTTCTGTAGCCCTCAGTTTGTTTCCTGGAGTCCAGAGTCTCTCACGGTTTGTCTCCCTCTCTGATTTCTTCCCATTCAGTTTTCTTTCCCTTCCCCTGTGGTCCTCCACCCTATTCCTTATATTCCACATATAAGTGAAACTGTATGATAATGGTCTTTCTCTGCTTGACTTATTTCACTTAGCATAATCTCCCCAGTTCCATCCATGTCAATGCAAAAGGTGGATATTCATCCTTTCTAATGGCTGAGTGATATTCCATTGTATATACGGACCACATCTTCTTTATCCACTTACCTGTTGAAGGGCTCTCAGCTCATTTTTACATTTAACATGAAAATAACAGGAAACTAGAGCACTATCCAATGCAATGTACTATGATTGGTTTTCCCACTTGTAATATAATACACAATCTTTATAATTAATGAAAAGTGCAAAATTGTGGATAATAGGTAATTACATTTTAAAAAATAAAGATTATCATAGGACATATATTATGGAATCCTTTTTTTCAATTTAATTTTATTTAAATTCTGAGGACTAATCCAGTGTAGTGTCCATATAAACCTTTACAGCATCCAGTATGACTCTTCTCTTGTAGGCCTGTCAGAGTGACATGGCAGACACAAGACATACTTTAAAAGATTTCCCAGAGGAAGAAAAGTAAAAAAAATATCTAAACAGATACTTTGAAAACCCACACTTTTACAATATATCTACTTCAGTGAAAAACATTCCTGGTGAATGATAATTGAATTGACTCTATTGTATGTGATGTTAATCTTAAATTATATACTACTTCAAATTCTGCTAATAAATTTTGTGAATATAAATTAATATTAACTTTTTGGGACAATAGTGATGTTAATTGACATAAGTATCCCCCAAAACAATTTTCTTACTGATATAAATGTCACTTTTCAAATTAATTCTGGCAAGGACAAACTTGGCAGCTCTTTATAAGTGTCTTCTCTTCTGCAAAAAAAAAAAAAAAAAAAAAGAGAGAGAGAGATGCTTATAGTTTCTACAAAGAAGTAGGAAATGAAAAAAATAATATTGAAATGTCATTTTTTTTTTTTTAGCAGGGCAAAATGCATGTGGGCAAAATTCCTGAGAGTGCTAGTAGGCAAATATATATAAGTTCTGTATGTCTAGTGGCCCTATGGGAATTTCCTTGTATCTTTCTTTCCTTTTTTTTAATAATAATTTTTTACTATGTTATGTTAGTCACTATACAATATATCCTTAGTTTTTGATGTAATGTTCCACGATTCATTATTTGCGTATAACACCCAGTGAACCATGCAATATGTGCCCTCCTTACTACCCATCACCAGCCTATCCCAATCCCCCAGCTCCCTCCCCTCTGAAGCCCTCAGTTTGTTTCCCAGAGTCCACAGTCTTTCACGGTTCATTCCCCCTTCTGTTTACCCCCCATCATTCTTCCCTTCCTTCTCCTACTGATCTTCCTATTTCTTATGTTCATAAATGAGTGAAACCCTATGATAATTGTCTTTCTCTGCTTGACTTATTTCACTTAGGATAATCTCCTCCAGTCCCGTCCATGTTGCTGCAAATGTTGTGTAATCGTTCTTTCTGATGGCTTAGTAATATTCCATTGTATATATGGACCACATCTTCTTAATCCAGTCATCTGTTGAAGGGCATCTCGGCTCCTTCCACAATTTACCTATTGTGGACAATGCTGCTATGAACACTGGGGTGCATATGGCCCTTCTCTTCACTACGTCTGTATCTTTGGGTTAAATACCCAGTAGTGCAATAGCTGGATCATAGGGTAGCTCAATCTTTAGCTTTTTAAGGGACCTCCACACTGTTTTCCAAAGTGGTTTACCAACTTGCATTCCCACCAACAGTGTAAGAGAGTTCCCCTTTCTCCACATCCTCTCCAACATTTGTTGTTTCTTGCCTTGTCCATTTTTGCCATTCTAACTAGCGTAAGGTGGTATCTCAATGTCGTTTTGATTTGAATTTCCCTGATGGCTAATGATTTTGAACATTTTTTCATGTGTCTGTTAGTCATTTGTATGTCTTCATTGGAAAAGTGTCTGTTCATATCTTCTGCCCATTTTTTGATTTGATTATTTGTTTCTCGTGTATTGAGTTTGAAAAGTTCTTTGTAGATCTTGGATACCAGCCTTTTATCTGTAGTGTCATTTGCAAATATCTTCTCCCATTCCGTGGGCTGCCTCTTAGTTTTTTCATATAATATCATGACAAGAAAGATCCTATTAAACTGTCTTGTTCTGCTCAAACTCATAACAACTGTCATTGAGTATAATTCACATGAGTGCTGTAAATTTAATATCATAAGTTCTATTCATTAATAATAAAAATCAATCTTTTGTAGGAAGAAAGAATACAAACACTGCCTTCTTTATACCATGAGACATTTCTAAAGATGACTTGATGTTCAAGAACAAATTAGATTATTCCACTACATACTTCTATTAAAAACCTTCTATTTAAAAAAAAATTCTAGTTTCCCTTTCCCCCTCTCCTCAAAAACCCTATTTAAAAAACCCAATGATTTTCTACAGAATATTTGAAAAGTGTACCTGAATCTATATGTATTCTTATCCAAAAATTTAACAAATGTCATTTTAATAGTTAATTTTACAGAATTATTATCATCATCATTATTAACTTCCAAGAATGAATATTTCATTGGGAACATTTTTGGAAAACTTCAAATATTTTATTGTCAATATTCATTTTGAATTTAGAAAGCCATCCCAAAGTTATATAAGGAAGTGATTTATATCTCCATGGAATAGAAGGAACTTAATATTTTGGGATTCCTTTAGTCAAAATTTAAATGTCTGTCAGTGTCTTTTCTCATTCATTCCCTTAATCATTTCTATATAATCAAGATGTTTTAAAAAATGTCTAAAATAGTATGTAGACTGACATATAAAGAAATACCCTAAGATTCTTGGATGTGAATTCAATAGCAAGTGAAGGATAAGAAGAGAGTTGGAATTGATATACTGGGATGATTTTGGCATTACGCGAGTTTCTAGAAAAAGAGTTGAAGATTTTAAAATGAAAAAGTAGCATAATAATATTCTTAAACCAACTTCATGAATAGCAATATATGTGTGTGTATATACGGATATACATGCATATCTATATTTGTATGTATATGTATATATATGAGTGTGTGTGTGTTTGTGTGTTTGTGTATATCCATGAACTTCCATTTGAGAAACATAAAATTTGACAAATATTTTCTTTCTAACCAAAAATGTGACTAAAATTGTTTGGATATTAATCATCATTCTAGCTGAAAAGTTTTATAAAGAAATATCATGGTAAGGTGCCCCAAATCTATTGATACACACAGCTAATTGAGAAATGATAAACTAGGGAAATTTTCAGGTATTGCAAGCACAAATATAACAAAGCAGCTATACAACAAAACTGGGCTTCTAAAAAGCATTTGAAACAATAAAGAAGGAAACAATTGTCCTCATACTATGAATAAAAGGCCACTGGTGAAAAGTATTTACAATGGAAAATATTAAAGTAATTGTTTTAATTAAAAACAAAATCTGAATATATAAGTTAAAAGAGGGCACTTATATTTTCTTCAACATCTTGATCCATCTGAAGTCAATTGCAATATATTAACTTGTACATTTGATATAGTCTTTAAGTAATCCATTATATGCTAATCAATTTGCAATATCTAATTTATCATACATAAGGTACTATATAATAAACTTAGAGATTTATTTATTTTTTTTTAAGATTTTATTTATTTATTCGACAGAGACAGAGACAGAGACAGCCAGTGAGAGAGGGAACACAAGCAGGGGGAGTGGGAGAGGAAGAAGCAGGCCCCTAGCGGAGGAGCCTGATGTGGGGCTCGATCCCGTAACGCCGGGATCACCCCCTGAGCCGAAGGCAGACGCCCAACCGTTGTGCCACCCAGGCGCCCCAGAGATTTATTTTTTTATCCATATGTCAATACTGCTTCTGTACAACAGTGTTTTAGAAGATTTAAAACTTTCTAGGATAAACTTAAAAAAGTAATCCATAGGATAACATAAAGCTATGTTTTAAGAAGCTTCATCATTATATCCTTAATTAAATTAAATTAAATTAAATTAAATTAAATTAAGGTGATTTTTTTGTTTTAAACTAAAACATTTTCCAGAAGCAAAATAAAACTATCATATTCAATCAGGCTCAGATAGGGGTCCAATTAATCCAGGAGTTAGAAAACTTCAAACACTAGGTACTCATATTTTCCATTGTTGGACAGTTATGACCTTTTTAAAATTAAGTTTTCATAACTTTGACCCTCTCATTTTGTTTCAAGAAACTAATCCTGTAAAAATAATTAGTGCTATAGACTAAGATTTATTTTTCCGGAGATAGAAAATGTATCATTTATGGCTTGACCAGGGGGAGCAAGATTCCTGAGTGACGTGGTATTAGATATTTCTTATTCGGATTTGACCTTGACCACTTATGGGAGCTGATGAACAACCTATGGAAGGCTCTTGCTCTGCATCTGGTGGTGAATTTAGAGTTACTCTTGTCATAAGGATCTACAGTTAGTAAGAAAAACTGGACTTGAAATCAAGGTGGCCAGACAACACTGGAACACATCAGGAGAGCTGGAACCCATGAGGACAACTTTGGAGGTGACACATTGTCACATGCAACTTGAATCTATAGTCACCTGTTTAACCACCGCACCATGCGGTGATGAGCGTCCCTCGTCCAGGAAGCAAAGAGGTTAAGGGAGAACATTTGGTGGAAGAAGGAACTTTGGGCCCATAGCATCCTCCCACCCCAGCACGCACATACTAGAGGAGTAAGGCAGCGGTTGTTGACAACGTGCAGACCGCGGCAACAGATGGGCCTTTCTCCAGCTTTCTTCAGAACTTAATAAAAATGTTTGCCATATACTCATATACTCATCAATGAAAAAAAGAAGACTGCATAATTGAAGATGCAATATAATGACAAGAATTAATTGAACAAAAGACAAAATACTCTCCTGATAAGAGCAATTATGAGATATGGTGGTACGGGGGATGATTTTTATTTTCCTATTAATATTTTTTATATTCTCAAATAAGCATATTGAAAATGTATTGTATAAAAAAAAAACAAAAAGTGAAATAATTATATTTTACATTTTGGTTAAAAAATTTGCTCAGGCCTCTAGTGAAGAATACAAAGATAATTTTGTGTTAGGATATTTCTTTACTACTATAAGTGATGCCATGTATGTGACCTGGTAATTATTCTTAAATTGTTCAGCTTTTCCTTTGATTGCTCTTGTGTTTTATTTTATTATCAGTTTCTGCATTCATCCAAACATCTCCTTCTAGAGAACATCTCTGAGGTCACAAGGGAAGACCTGGCCTAGTCCCTATTCTCACTCGCAAGTTTTATTATACTATAACTCTTAAAACTAATTCAGCTACATCAATGCAAGGTTTTTTTATTCTAAAAACTTAGAATCTGACTTCATTTCAACCTTAGAGTTATTGTTTGCTAGTAATAGTGCCCCTACCTCCAGGATAGTCCACAATGCCTTAGTGAAAAGACTGTCCTATGAACACTCCTGGAGAATGTTCAGATGGTGGATACCCAGTTCTCCATTCTGGGGTTGTTACCTCTCTGAGTCTTCAGATCCCTAACTGAGTCTGGTGAATTGTGTTCACAGAAGTTCTCACATTCCCACCACATTTAATGGAGGCTATTTCTTTTCTTCCCTGGCCTCAAGAAACCACTGCAACAAAACATGCTCATTTCCAAAGTTCCCTACCAGATTTCTGATTGCCATGTCATAAGTTAGAGCCCTACAACCAATGCATTTTCCTCTAATCTGCCTTATCTTTTGTCCCCATCACCAGGTATTTCCTAAAATGTTTTCTGACTTCCTTCAATTATTTTGTTCTTCGAACTATTTCTTTCCAGAGCAGAGTTCATACCCCCAAATTCTGGAAGTGCTGAGAACTGACCTTATCATTTTCCTTAAGACAAAGAGGGGTAGTGAATGTGAATATTGAGGTGAAAAATTATCACCTGAAGGAGCAAATGCTCCAACTATGTTCATCACGGAGCTTTCAGATAAGAAAGCTATTCTGCTTTTGCTGGTGGGATTGGGATCCTTTTGCCAAACAGGGAGTTTTGGGGAACTTGGGTAGTTAAAGATTCGCAAGCTCAGCCACCAAAACCCCAATTGTCAGCTCCCACTGTTTTTCTATGACAGCCCTAGATTTGATATAGGACATTATACTTTATCTGAGTTGCTATGCCACATTCAATCTTGATTTCAACAACAACAACAAAAAAAAAATCCTCGTATTTCTGAAACAAGATTGACTCCTTCGAAGCTGCTTTAAAGCCTTCTAACATTTAGGACTTGTCTTACACTGGAAATTAAGTGCCTGAGGCATATATATATATTGTTTTTGCAAGACCTGCAATGTCATAAAAAACAGTCACCCACACCACATCCTTCTAAGTACTATAGCCCTTGAACCAACAAATGCAATAGGCACTTAATCAGATGATAGGGGAGTATATGAGCATCCTGATAAGGTCCAAGAGTGTTAGCTGGTGAAGCTCCCTCTTACATAGAAGCAAAGATTAGGAATGAGATCCTCTAAAAAGAGAAGTTAAAATTGTTTATGAAAAATCCTATATAGTAAGGTTAAGGTGTAAATAATTTTTGCATATTAGAAGAGAGGATAAATTCCTATCAGTAGAATTATTGAATCAAAGTGCATGTATCTTTTTTTAATCTGGATACACATAATACCAAGTGTGTTGTAAAAAAAGTATGCCAATTTATACTCCTATTCATACAAGGGAGATATTACAAGTATTTTACAACTACTAGAATATAGGCACTGACCAATTAGAACAGATGCTTGCACCAACTAGAACATATGGCCACATTGGTGACTCTACCTGAATATTAGCTCTGAACAACAGTACCTGAAAATTGCAAATCCCTCACTCACATGTCAAGATGGGATAGTATCTGACTTCCTGATGTGTTGCCAATTTATTACAGGAAAAATGTGATATCATTGTTTGACTGGCATGTCTTTAATTAGACATAAGTGAACATTTTAAAATTTAGCATGCGATTTATTTTCAATTCTATCGTATTTGCTTCATTTGTCCATTTTTACTTTTGCATGTTTCATATTAATAAAATTAATTAATGAGCCTCTGTAGAACTAAGGAACTTAGACTAATGTCCTTCATATATGTTACAAAATGTTCTTCATATAAATATATATATTATTTTTATATCCTCGCCATATCAGATTTTCAAAAATTTTCTTATTTTACTTAGTCATATTTTTACTACATCCTTCATTGCTTCTTGCTTTTCTTTCTTACTTAAAATGTCCTTTTAAACAATGATTAAAAATAAACCCAAATATTTTACTTAGTACTTATATTTATGAGCAAATCGATACGGAATTCATTTTGGTGTAAAGATTAAATTAGTGATCCAAGCTTTATGAAGAGAGCTGCCTATGTGTCCAGTTACCATTTACTGAGTAATTCACCTCTTTTATCAGTAATTTAAATATGTCTTTATCATTTACTAAATACAAATAGCTTTATTTAGGGACTCATATTTTATTTCTACTCTATTTACCAAATTCCTACAATGTTAATCATAGTTCCTAACAATGTCAATGCGTTTACTCATTTGATCTCTCCTACAATATAAATGAATATTGTTTAATTTCTATACCGGTATCACTATTCACAAGTATATAAAATAAATTTCAAGATTTCTTTGCAATTATTTTTTCCTTAGAATAAATATCCCATTGTGTTTTAAATTTGCTTAAATTATTTGTATGTGTAGTTATGTTATGTACTGTATAGAGTTAGGTGTTTTTTTTTTTTCTGTTTTAAAGGTTCATTGCAAAATTTTTACCCTCATTTAATATTTATCTTACATTTTAGAATATGTGTTTTTTGAACAGGAACATCAACATATGTTAAATCAAAATTTTCTTCTACCCAATTTTTTTCAATTTTCACCTACCCTCTTAGTAAGCATTTTTTATTAATCTCTAATTTATGCTTTCTATGTCTCTTGCATTTTTTTTGCAAAAGCAAACAAATACATTCAAATGTTTAATTGCTTGATAGTATTTTGCACATTGCTGTTTTTCACTCCACGTGAGCTGACTGTGCTGATATAAATCTTTCTTATTCCTTTTCACTGCTGCACAGCATCCCACTGTGTGGATCTGAACCAAGTGTCTTCCATGCATGGGTATCTAGGTATTTTCCAAAATATTGCCATTACAAATTCTGCCACACTAAATATATTTTTTATTTCTTTCAAAAATCCCAAAATATATTTTTGGACTAAGTCTAGAAGTGGGATATCTAGGTCCAAGTCTAAATGCCTATGTAGCTTCATCGAATGGTGTCCATTTTGCATTCCTGTAAGCAGTGCATGAGAGAACCTCATTCTTCACAGCCTTGCCACCTCAGTTTGATGTGAAATCTTAAACATTTTTATAATCTACTAAGTGAAAATTTTATCTTGTTGTAGTTTTATTTTGCGTTTTTATTATGTGTGAAACGTGTTAAAGGGCATTTGTGTGAACTGTTTATGCTCTTACTAATTTTGTATATTTTTCCTCATGCTTCTGAAAAAATGTATACATTCAGATGGTTTGTTTTGTGTTTGACTTCTTACATCTCATGCTGCTAAAGAGTAGTCTGATGCGGATTCGAATTATGTAATTTTTTAGTTGATTTGTTATTTTTCTCTGCAAGCATTATGAATGTGGCAATGTTCTTACATTCAACTAAAATTTGTTTGCCTGTGTGGTTTTCCTTATCTTTCCTTAGGCACTTAATGAGCCTTTTAAATGTAAATTTAATCTTTCTCTTATGCTGGACAGTTTATCACCGTATTTCTACCAGTACCTCCTCATTTATATTTGTGATATTTTCCTTCAAAACTTCTACTACAATTGCATTTATTTTATATTATCTTTTTCTTTATCCCCTCCAGCTGCCTTCAAAAGTGTTCCTCTCTGTCATCTTCCGTTTTACTACTTTTTTCCACAGAATTCAGTCCACCACTTTCCTCATCTTTTTGTCTTTCACATCAACAACTAGATTTCCTTGTTAATATTTGCATAAGTCATGGGGTGCCTGGGTGGCTCAGTTGGTTGAGCAGCCAACTCTGATTTTGACTTAGGTCAGGATCTCAGGGTTGTGAGATTGAGTCCTGGCTGTGCACTCAGCAGGGAGTCTGTCTGAGATTTTCTCCCTCTGACCCTCTCCCCCATGCATGCTCTCTTTAAAAAAAAATATTTCCTTAAGCCAGTTTTATGCCTTCTTATTCTTTCATATATTGCTAATATTTTTACTGATTTTCCAAATATATTTATCCTGCTTATTGTAAATTTCTGGGCACATTTTAATAATTCTGCTTTCAATGGTACACCTTGTTCTCGTTCATTTTTTATCTTTTGAGGAGTTGTTTTTTTCAGGCAGGGATCTGCTTATATCCCATAAGTTTTCGCTCTCCTAGGCAGGATATCGGTCTTTTCTAAGAACGTATCTGGGAAGATTTGATGCTAGGGCTACCATTTATGTTGAGCTTCAAGATAAAGGTGTGTTTTAAAAGATACATGGAAAGGAACCCCCCAAAACAATTTTCCAGACACAGAGATAATTACTAATCTCTCCTTTTTGTAGCCATCTCATTTTCTTTCTCTGGTCCTGAGGTTCACCTTGAAACTCTCTGGGAGAAGAGCTGTCCCTGAAAAGGTAGAGAAATACCTCTTCAAGAACGTTTTCTTCCTGGTTTTCTTCAACTCCTGTCCCTAACTTGGGCAGTATACCCCCCCAATTGAAACATGAGCACCACAGCCTGAACTGTTCCCATACACCTCTTCCACACTGAGAAGAGGCAAGAGCAGAATGCAAAAAGCTGTCTCTTGCATGTCTTCACATCACTTCCTAGAACACAGGTTGCCCCCACAGCAGCCATCCACCCCCACATTCTTCACAAGGCAATAGGACCTTAAGTACCAATGTGAGGTCCTCTTTCTGTTTCCTTTGGAATTCACCTTTTCCTCTTGTTTTGTCTTTTCTTTAGGTTGACTTTGGAGTAAAAGGACTGTTCATGCTGGTTTAACTTTTTAAAGAAATAGAAGCCACTGCTTCCTTATATTTTTGCTTCCTGACTAGTTGTCTTTATTTCTGAATGCTGCCTAGATTGTCTCTTTTCTTTAAAGTCTTAAAGTTATTTCTAAACCTTACCTGCTATACCTCACACCCCACCCTCATACGTTAGACCCTGAAATTGTGATTATCTACAGCAGTGTTATTCAAACGTCAAGGGATCACTTATATACCCAAGAAAGTTTTAAGTGCAGACCTTCAGATTTTAATCCCAGATGTTATTTCAATCAGAATGTTGCGGGCTATGGTTCAGAGCCTGTATATTTAAAACTCCCCAGGTGCTTCTGATTGATCAACTCCTCTTGGTAACCACTCACGTAAACCATATAACTGAGCAGTTAATTTATCACTCTGGTTCATGCAAACATATCTTTTCTTTTTACTGTAAACTAAAGTATTACCAGTTTACAGAAAGGACTGTGATTGGAAGACACAGAAATACACATAGAAACGTACAATCACACGCACATAACATGATTAATACAACACTTTTGTGCTAAATATATTAGTATCATAGATCAAGTCTAATGCAGTGTTATCTGCTGTTTACTTTTTTTCGACCCTGAACATTCAGTTGTGGGGTTTTCTGATAAATCACTACCGTCTGAAGTTCATGTTCTTTAATTCTTCCATTTAGTCCACAAATATTTAGTACTTACTATATGCCAGACATTATTCTAGTTGCTAGGATACGATAGTGAACAATATAAAGCATTACTCTCATAGCACATAATGTATGGGAAGGGAGATATGCAATAAACTAACAAATTAAATTAAACTATATTGGGTAATAGTAAGAGCTATGAAGAAAAAAATAATTATTCTTAGAGAGTATGGGGTCTATTTTAGCCAGGGGTATTAAGGGAAGATTTTGTAAGGAGATGGCATTTTATAAAGGACCTAAGGAAATGAGAGCTGCATTCATGCAAGGAGGCAGGGACAGAGCAGGGACTGTGAACAGTCCTACAACTTTTTTTCTGTTCAAGGAGTAGCAGGGAGGCCAGCATGGCTTGCAAGAGTGGGGATCAGGAAGAAGTTAGAGGATGCATTTGCAGATCCTGCAGACCACATTATTCCCCAACTTCTTTCACATAATGACCTCCATGGAGATGATGGCACATTAGAATAACAGGATGGGGTGCCTGTAGTCCAGTGGGCCCAGGAACCATGCTGATTCCTGAGAACCAGGAGCGGAGGGTCAGTATCTGAAGATTTGTGACACCAATTCCTGATACCAGGTTGGGAAACTCTGTTCTAGGTCCTTGTAGCTTTGGAAGTGTCCAGGAACTTGTTCTGATGAGAAGGGGAAATACTGGATAGCTTTGTATTTACAACATTAATTGAAAATTTCTCACCAAGGTTACCAAGAATCTCATGATGCCAGAACATGTAATTCTTTGTATTCTTTCTTTCCTTGCTTCTCCACATTTCGTCCTACTGTTGACCAACTTCTGTTTTTTAAAGCTTTCTTCTCCTGCGGAACTATCTTCTTGTTCCTCCTCTAGATGCCCATGACTTTTTGACCACTCTTTGTTATGATTTCTTTTTCTCCTACCTTGTCTTGTTGTTGCTCCACAGGGTTCTGTCTTTAGAATTCTATTCTCGTACCACAATCTCCCTAAGACAACATATCCAGATATATGACTTCAAATACACAGACACACCAAGGAGCAGCCCACTTTCATCTCCAGGTCAGATCTCTCTCCCGAGTTTAAAACAAATTCTGCACAGAAATTGTATTTAAAAATAAAATATTCTACCTTAAGATCTTTAGGTTCAGACTAAAATTACAATCCTTTGAAGCAAGAAAAGAACTTCTCTTTGTAAGTTTCTATCTTTATGAATTGAACCTTTGACTAAGAATGTTTCCACACCACAAACATCTATAATTAGCCCCACTCTCATAATCCTTCATACAAATCAATGACTGTAGCATCTTGTCTATTTAATCTCTAAAATATCCCCCATAAATATTCTCTCCTCTATACCTCTGTTGTTGCAGTCATGTTGAAGTCCTTATGATTATTTCTATAAAACTGTTCCAAAACAATGGATTCATAAAAGATGAACATTAAATGTCTTAAACTTCGGATGTAGAAGGAGACAAGGGGAGGGGGGAAGAGGAAGAAGTGAAACATTCTCCCTCCCTTGCATTCAAGGGCTGACATGAAACAGGATTTGGAGTTTGCTTTTCTTTCAGTGTTAGGTGCTAAATACCTGACACTGTGTAAATGTTTTTCATTGAACATCTTAAGCTATGATGATATGTGTTTTTCATACAGTATAGACCCTGCAGTGAACTAGCTACTTACACTGGCTCTAAGCAGAAACAAACAAATACACAAATAAAACCCTTCCCTTTACCAGCAGAGGAGGACAACTTGGCTATTGCTAACTAACTTGACTAGTTATAAACAAACAAACAAAAAAAACACAAAAAATGAAGGAAGCTCAAAATTGTCAAAAAGTTGAGTTTATTCAGGAATAGCAGTTGAATTGCAAGTGGGGACACACAAAGTGTAGCAAGCTACAGGTGAGTCTTTTGAGGGTTTGGGGTAAGCTGTATTTATGCACAGGGAGTATAAAGAGAGGAGAGTTCAGTTAGAGTCTGTTATAATCAAAACCAAATGGAGACCAGCTTTGAACATTCCCTGAGCAGACAAAACCAGTCCAGTTGTACAAATAAAGCTTAATTCAGCTTAGTTTATGAGATCAACTTGTCCTCGGTCATTTCTTATTCATGTCTCTGGAAACCATAAGCAAAAATTTCCTCTGGTTGATATGAGGTAACCCCAGACAAACTCTCCATCATTTAAGAAAACTAACATTGTCAAATTTCTGTAAATCAGGCATTGGTAGGAAATGAGTCTCTCAGTCCTTAAATTTTGTTTTCCTGACAGTATATGTTTAAGATTTTCCATCTTATATCCTTCCGTTCCATGTTAGTGAAATTCTCTCACATATTTGACCAATGTTTATTAAGCATATCATAGTGCCAGGCATCTTAGAGGCTCTAGAAATATGGTAGTAAATAACATAGATAAAATCCCAATTAGCAGAAGCTTTTATTTTGTATTTATAGACAGATAATATGTTGGTTTTTAATGTGTCATATTTCTATTTTTTTCTGGGAAATATTGACTATATATTATTTGTACCTTAGGTTATAAATTTAGAATCAAATCCTTGTTGTGTAAATGACTCCATTGCAACCTGCATATACTTCTTGCCCTAGCCTCTAATCGGCTTCCCTCTCTATCCATCAATGCTTCAAAGGAATGTCAAAGATCTAGCTTTAACAAATCATATATTGCCTTCCTCATTTCCCTGGGACTCCTCATGTATTCTGAAGATAAATTTCAGATTCCCTATTGCTTGCAGCTGTTAAGTTTGCCACCTTATTTCTTGCTTGCCTCCCCTTTGCAGTTCCAGCTCTAGAATTACTGATGTGAGGGCCGCCCCCTGACCTCACAATGATCTCTCAGGATTTGGTACTTTCACATTCCATCTTCTTGCCCGAGGTATTCTGCACTGGGACTCTTCCTGACAAAATACTACTCAGATTTTCACTCAAATAATTTCTTCTTTTCTCTGTCACCTACCTGCACCCCCACTTCTCTAAGATGTACAGACTCCTTTTGTGTGTGTGTGTTCTCAGACTACTTAGTGCATTCCTCCAGTAAAATCTGTAGTTTTACATTATAATTTTTGGCGTGTGTTCTCCTCTGTAGGCTATTAGTAGTTTTTTTTTTTTAAGACTTTTTTAAGGCAGTTGTACGTTAACAGAAAAACTGAACAGAAGGAACAGAGATTTCTCATACACTTCCTGACCCCATCAGGGTCATTGTGTGTAGCCTCCCCCATTATCAACATCCCCCATCAGAACTGGACATTTGTTACAATTAATGAAACTACATTGACACATTATCACCCAGACTCCATTAAGTTACATTACAGTTCGCTACGGGTGTTGTACTTTCTATGGGTTTGGACAAATGTATAATGACATTTACCCACCATTATAATACCATACAAAGTATTTTCACGTCTCTAAACATCCTCTCTGCTCTCCATACTCATCCCTCTTCCTTCAACCCATGGCAACCACTGGTGTTTTCCTCTCTATAGTTTTGTATTGTTTTAGTTTGAAGACAAATACCTATCTTTTAATATTCTTGTTATTGTCATCAAGCTCAGTCCTTGGCCTATAATAAGAGATATATACATTCCACAAGTGAATAAATGCTGGAATCTAAAATATATATTGATATATCCATAGATATTAATGAAAAAAAGCACAATTTCTCTTTTCATAAGTTAAGGAGTACAAAAAAACCTGTGCTTAAATTTGTGACTGGTAGGAGTTCATAATAAGGCAGATAGAAGAAAAAATATATTTTTAAATGAACCATGAAGGGAGAAGAGTAGAAATAGGGTACAGAGAGAGGAAAGATAGGAGAAGGATAGGAAGGAAAGAGAAAGAAGGAATACAGGCAGAGAGAAAATAGATTACTTTGGTCAAGGGTCAAACTTAACCATGCCACACTACTTGCCCAACACAGTACGTTTTTCCCTTCTAAAAAGCTTCATGAATGGATAGAATTTCATTGTAATAGATTTTTATGGGCATAGTGGATAATAAAGATATAGAATGTATTTATTTTTTTATGAGGGCATTGAATATTTTCTATTCTGTATTCAAAACATCTATTTTTGACATTATGTAGAAGAATTTTGCAAAATTTTGCCCAATATACCTGATAACTTTGATATAGGCAAAAATAATTGATGTTTTATGATGTATTAAGTAGTCTAAAAAACACTACAGTGTATAGTACACTAATGTATAAATGCTCTGTACTTTAATCCTGATAAGGTTGTTAAGGACACAATATTAACTCCATTTTACAGACAAGGAAATGGGCACAGAAATGCTGATTTGCATGAGGTTGATCAACAGATATGCCACACCTAGTTCACATCATCTCTTTCCAGGGTCAGTTCCATGGCATCAGCTCTTGCCATAAAATCATCTCATTCAAACATCTCCACATGTTGGTTCAAATAAACTTGTCATGTATGTAAGTCATTTCTTTTTTTAAATTTTAATTCAATTAGCCAGCATATAGTACATCATTAGTTTCAGATGTAGTGTTCAACAATTCATCAGTTGTGTATGACACCCAGTTCTCGTCACATCATGTGCTCTCTTTAATGCCCATCCCCCAGTTACCCCATCCCCCACACTCACCTACCCTCCAGCAGCCCTCAGTTTGTTTCCCATAGTTAAGAGCCTCTCATAGTTTTTCTCCCCCTCTGATGACTTCCCATTCTGTTTTCCCTCCCTTCCCCTATGGTCCTCTGCCCTGTTTCTTATATTCCACATATGAGTGAAGCCATATATGATAATTGTCTTTCTCTGATTGATGTAAGTCATTTCTTATTCAGAATTTCCTAACACTTGTAACCTGAGAGTGGATTCTCAGAAGGCATTACATGAATTTATTGTGTAAAAGCTAACCCTCTAAATTTAGAGTGTATATGATACTATGTTTAATAAATAATTAAACATCTCCAAGCAGGTTGTATTTGAGTTCAAAGTACAAATTATCTCTGTGTGAACAAAGATTTAAAAGCAATGAAAATTTGAAACTATTATGGAAACCATCACTTATTTTTTATATTTATTATTTCTTTACATATTGTTTATTTTTAAGTACTAATTTGCTACAAACAATTTTATGAAAGAGAGGAAAGATATTCTGAAATAATACTTCCATAAGATTTTGTCATTAATACAGAAATTTAACAGAGTAATTTCAAGTTTTCTAAGGTTCTACATTTTAACACATATACATTAGCTCAAATGGAAAAGTGAAAGTAAACACTTACTTAAAATTGGCTAACTGCGCTGATTTTGTAAGGAACATTTAAGGAAATATATTTTGTATTATTTTCCATTGTTTAGTAGCAGCATGAGGTCAGTGCACTTAGAGTTGGTAATTAGATAGAAGGTTCAAAAACATATTACCCAAATATCACATTTTCCATTTTAATTAAATTATACTTGCAGACACGGCAGGTATAGCTATCTAAATTAAGTTAAATTGTCCTATATATGCAATTTTGTTATTATCTTGGCTTTAATCTTTCATGATAAAAGATAACTTTGTCTACAATAGTATATTTATAAATATATGAATATATTCTCTTTTCTTTTTTCCTCCCCCCTGCACACAAAATATTCCCTAAGAAGAGCAAAGCAGAAGCTGCTAAAATGAATGGCATGATTTAAACTCAAATCTCTTTTTTAGATAATGTTTCCCAGAATATGGTGCTGGGAACATCTGCATTGAAATCATGTGGGGATTTGTTATAACTTCAGACTCCTTGACCCTATCAGAAATTCAAATCCTAATCTCTGGGTATGGAATCCAAGTATTCATATTTTTAGCAAAATCCTAGGTAAAACTCTATAACCAACCATATAACATATCAATTTAATATCACATGAATCATCTACAATACTGTCTATGTCACTTGGAGAAGGTATGCTAGCTGTAAAAGTAGCTACAGAGCTGTAGAGGTAAATAGGAGTAAATTGATACTCTTTTACTTAGCATAGCAGGGCAGGGAAGCCTGGGAATTTCTGTTTAATTTATGCAACACTTATGTTATAATGGCATAAATAAGTAATGCTTATATGGAAAGGATATTGTTAGGAGAATTCAGACCACTAAAAAGGGTGGGTTTAGTGAAATTAAAATAGAACTTTGGTGGTTTCCTTACCCACTCTGAGCCCTTTTCTTCATCATTAAGAGAGTAATAGGTTGGTGGCTGCTTCTCAGAGCTATTGAGAAGTGAGATGATGTGGCTGGGAGTGGCTGATATATAGGATATATCCTCTCTTTCACTCTCTCAGTATAAGTCTATGCGTTCTATGATTGGTGTGTATGTACATGCATCTATATTAATATTTTGCTGTAGAAGTAAACCATAGTGACCAAACTTTTTCTGTGAGTAAAAGGTGACAGTGTTTGCTCTATTAAAGAAATCTATTTTTTCCTTAATAAAATGTAATATTTAACAATGAGCATTATTCTATTATTCCCGTCATTATGTTTTATATCCACCCATTTGTCTTAAATTTCAGAAACGAAATTACTCGCATGCACAGCTGTATATGATTTTGCTATTGAACCTTTGAAATATGACAACTTTTGATAAAAGTATATTTTGGTTTATTTCATGGACTTTTTTTTTATTTCACAGACATTTTAAGCTTATTCATTGCTAATGTGTTTTGTCACGTTGTATCCCTTAACATGTTTTTTCCTCAAAGAAGATATTTCACAATTAAAAGGAGACAAAGAACATTGCTATGACACAAAAAATATATCTCAGTCAATTTAAATTGGAAATCGTGTGTGTGTGTGTGTGTGTGTGTGTGTGTGGTCATTGTTGTCTCCTGGCAGCAGATATAAGACAGATTGTGTGTGAACAAGAACCTACTCTTTTCGCCTCATCACTCTTATTTTCCTTCTCTTCTCTTTCTGGACTGAGATCACTGACAAATGTATGTACCTCCCAGAATAGTCATTTGTTGCTTTTCCCCATCTGTCAGGTATGCCCATATGATGCCAGATTACACAGGTAATATCAGGTGGTGGGAAGAGCAGAACACCTTCACTAAACCTGGCACATAAAATGAGTAGTTCTGCAGAAAATAAGTCTTGGATGACACAGGGAAGCTGAAAGTTGACATTAAATGTTGGGAGTTTTTCAATTATCATTCCTTTTCTGGTTCCTGTATTCTCATCACTTAAACCTTATGAGTCTCAGACCTACACGGTTCATTACCTGAATGGAGTAGAAATCAAAGAAGTTGAGTACAGGTACCCCAATTTGCTTTTTTATTGAATATTCAGTCAAACAGGCTTATTTGGTTGGAGAGAGAGGGACCATTGTTTGACCTCCTTAAACCAAAACTTCAGAAATTTTTAGGACCTTTTCCCAAAGTCCCACCTCCTCTGAATAGTTTTATAACTAGTGGCTGTTGTCCTATCATTGCTGTTTTCATCGTGCTTCAGAAGAGACCACTAAAAGAGAAAAGTCACTTCAGAGACTTCCTCTTAGTAAAAGATCATCTGGAAACTGAGCTCTGGGGGAAGACAGACTATTTGGGATCTTCAGAAAAAGGATAGGGAAAGATGGATAAACTCATCTGTTAATATACATTTTTTCATTCTCTTTACACTGTACTTATAGAAGACGACCATAGATACATTTCCACATCTCAGTATTTTTTCTTTATTTTTAACTATACCTATAACTATGTCTATTTTGTCTATCTTAGAGAATGGGAAAAATTTTACCAGCTAAAAATATCCTATTTTTATTTGAAAGGAAACAAACACATTTTTTAAAGCAGTTAATCTGTAGGATTGGACTAACCACTGAACAAAATTAAAATGCTATTGTTTCTTGAGGGCACCTGGGTGGCTCAGTCAATTAAGCATCCAACTCTTGATTTCAGCTCAGTTCATGATCTCAGAGTCTTGAGATCCAGCCCCATGTCCGGGCTCCATGCTTAGCAGGGAATGTTTGAGATGCTCTCTTTCCCTCCTTCTCTGCCCCTCCCCCTGCCCTCTCCCTCTCCCAGTCTCACTAAAATAAATAAATAAATATTTTTTAAAAATACTATCATTTCTTGTTATGATGTGAAGAGCATGTTGAAATATGAAACAGTGCTGATATATGCTCATTGGCTGGGTATGGGTGCATATATAATTTCAAAAGGGAAATTTTAGGCCAGAAACATTTTTCTTCAGAAAAAAATATTATTTTATAGATATGTTGTATGGATATAAAAATAAAAGTACATGCCTATGTTATACTACTTTTATGTAACATGTCAGATTGGAATTGTCATCCATGTTTAAATACAGTTCAGTTACAAACATGTTAGATAATTCTGCCAAACCGACCAACCATGCGTATTACTGTCTTCACCAAGGGGAGAGGATTAGGAGACTGAAGCAAGAGATCAAGACTGTTACACTAAGGGACCTCCCTATCATTATTAATATTACTATTTTATTATAATAATTGTACATAATTAATTGGTAGAATTATCTTGTATTCTCATTGTACATAAGGCAACACATAACTACATGAAAAGATGTTCCCAACTAAGAATATTTTTCCCTTTCCACTAAATCCTGTTGCACTTAAGCCCATGTTCAACAACTTTGGCCTAAAAAATT
>NW_024425341.1:29727122-29729678 GCF_017311325.1 Ursus maritimus | reverse complement strand
TTTATATCCACCCATTTGTCTTAAATTTCAGAAACGAAATTACTCGCATGCACAGCTGTATATGATTTTGCTATTGAACCTTTGAAATATGACAACTTTTGATAAAAGTATATTTTGGTTTATTTCATGGACTTTTTTTTTATTTCACAGACATTTTAAGCTTATTCATTGCTAATGTGTTTTGTCACGTTGTATCCCTTAACATGTTTTTTCCTCAAAGAAGATATTTCACAATTAAAAGGAGACAAAGAACATTGCTATGACACAAAAAATATATCTCAGTCAATTTAAATTGGAAATCGTGTGTGTGTGTGTGTGTGTGTGTGTGTGTGGTCATTGTTGTCTCCTGGCAGCAGATATAAGACAGATTGTGTGTGAACAAGAACCTACTCTTTTCGCCTCATCACTCTTATTTTCCTTCTCTTCTCTTTCTGGACTGAGATCACTGACAAATGTATGTACCTCCCAGAATAGTCATTTGTTGCTTTTCCCCATCTGTCAGGTATGCCCATATGATGCCAGATTACACAGGTAATATCAGGTGGTGGGAAGAGCAGAACACCTTCACTAAACCTGGCACATAAAATGAGTAGTTCTGCAGAAAATAAGTCTTGGATGACACAGGGAAGCTGAAAGTTGACATTAAATGTTGGGAGTTTTTCAATTATCATTCCTTTTCTGGTTCCTGTATTCTCATCACTTAAACCTTATGAGTCTCAGACCTACACGGTTCATTACCTGAATGGAGTAGAAATCAAAGAAGTTGAGTACAGGTACCCCAATTTGCTTTTTTATTGAATATTCAGTCAAACAGGCTTATTTGGTTGGAGAGAGAGGGACCATTGTTTGACCTCCTTAAACCAAAACTTCAGAAATTTTTAGGACCTTTTCCCAAAGTCCCACCTCCTCTGAATAGTTTTATAACTAGTGGCTGTTGTCCTATCATTGCTGTTTTCATCGTGCTTCAGAAGAGACCACTAAAAGAGAAAAGTCACTTCAGAGACTTCCTCTTAGTAAAAGATCATCTGGAAACTGAGCTCTGGGGGAAGACAGACTATTTGGGATCTTCAGAAAAAGGATAGGGAAAGATGGATAAATGGATAAACTCATCTGTTAATATACATTTTTTCATTCTCTTTACACTGTACTTATAGAAGACGACCATAGATACATTTCCACATCTCAGTATTTTTTCTTTATTTTTAACTATACCTATAACTATGTCTATTTTGTCTATCTTAGAGAATGGGAAAAATTTTACCAGCTAAAAATATCCTATTTTTATTTGAAAGGAAACAAACACATTTTTTAAAGCAGTTAATCTGTAGGATTGGACTAACCACTGAACAAAATTAAAATGCTATTGTTTCTTGAGGGCACCTGGGTGGCTCAGTCAATTAAGCATCCAACTCTTGATTTCAGCTCAGTTCATGATCTCAGAGTCTTGAGATCCAGCCCCATGTCCGGGCTCCATGCTTAGCAGGGAATGTTTGAGATGCTCTCTTTCCCTCCTTCTCTGCCCCTCCCCCTGCCCTCTCCCTCTCCCAGTCTCACTAAAATAAATAAATAAATATTTTTTAAAAATACTATCATTTCTTGTTATGATGTGAAGAGCATGTTGAAATATGAAACAGTGCTGATATATGCTCATTGGCTGGGTATGGGTGCATATATAATTTCAAAAGGGAAATTTTAGGCCAGAAACATTTTTCTTCAGAAAAAAATATTATTTTATAGATATGTTGTATGGATATAAAAATAAAAGTACATGCCTATGTTATACTACTTTTATGTAACATGTCAGATTGGAATTGTCATCCATGTTTAAATACAGTTCAGTTACAAACATGTTAGATAATTCTGCCAAACCGACCAACCATGCGTATTACTGTCTTCACCAAGGGGAGAGGATTAGGAGACTGAAGCAAGAGATCAAGACTGTTACACTAAGGGACCTCCCTATCATTATTAATATTACTATTTTATTATAATAATTGTACATAATTAATTGGTAGAATTATCTTGTATTCTCATTGTACATAAGGCAACACATAACTACATGAAAAGATGTTCCCAACTAAGAATATTTTTCCCTTTCCACTAAATCCTGTTGCACTTAAGCCCATGTTCAACAACTTTGGCCTAAAAAATTCAGCCTTGTTTTCTCTTCCAAACCATATCAACCAATTCCTTCATCAAACACTTTTCGTTAAGTCAAAATACCCTTGTGATTACTTCATCGCCACAAGTGTCTGCTCCCTCTCACACTCTACTTACACGTGCTTTGTTCCCCTTCCTTGTTCTCTTGCACTTTCTTTGTCTACATTTCATTAGCCTCCACTCCCTAAGGAGAGAGAATGAATCCTCTGTGTCTTTTGTTCTTCCTAATTACGCCAAGTACAACCGTGGGTATTTAATACTTCTTAAGTTAATGTTAAATGAAGAAATGTCTCCTAGTGGATTATCTGTGGCACATAAGTAATTTTTAAGAGAGGATGGGCCTGTCTCTCCACTGTTATTCCTCAGAGATTATGTAATTGTCCTGTGAGAATAATC
>NW_024425341.1:29713633-29727112 GCF_017311325.1 Ursus maritimus | reverse complement strand
TTTTCGCCTCATCACTCTTATTTTCCTTCTCTTCTCTTTCTGGACTGAGATCACTGACAAATGTATGTACCTCCCAGAATAGTCATTTGTTGCTTTTCCCCATCTGTCAGGTATGCCCATATGATGCCAGATTACACAGGTAATATCAGGTGGTGGGAAGAGCAGAACACCTTCACTAAACCTGGCACATAAAATGAGTAGTTCTGCAGAAAATAAGTCTTGGATGACACAGGGAAGCTGAAAGTTGACATTAAATGTTGGGAGTTTTTCAATTATCATTCCTTTTCTGGTTCCTGTATTCTCATCACTTAAACCTTATGAGTCTCAGACCTACACGGTTCATTACCTGAATGGAGTAGAAATCAAAGAAGTTGAGTACAGGTACCCCAATTTGCTTTTTTATTGAATATTCAGTCAAACAGGCTTATTTGGTTGGAGAGAGAGGGACCATTGTTTGACCTCCTTAAACCAAAACTTCAGAAATTTTTAGGACCTTTTCCCAAAGTCCCACCTCCTCTGAATAGTTTTATAACTAGTGGCTGTTGTCCTATCATTGCTGTTTTCATCGTGCTTCAGAAGAGACCACTAAAAGAGAAAAGTCACTTCAGAGACTTCCTCTTAGTAAAAGATCATCTGGAAACTGAGCTCTGGGGGAAGACAGACTATTTGGGATCTTCAGAAAAAGGATAGGGAAAGATGGATAAACTCATCTGTTAATATACATTTTTTCATTCTCTTTACACTGTACTTATAGAAGACGACCATAGATACATTTCCACATCTCAGTATTTTTTCTTTATTTTTAACTATACCTATAACTATGTCTATTTTGTCTATCTTAGAGAATGGGAAAAATTTTACCAGCTAAAAATATCCTATTTTTATTTGAAAGGAAACAAACACATTTTTTAAAGCAGTTAATCTGTAGGATTGGACTAACCACTGAACAAAATTAAAATGCTATTGTTTCTTGAGGGCACCTGGGTGGCTCAGTCAATTAAGCATCCAACTCTTGATTTCAGCTCAGTTCATGATCTCAGAGTCTTGAGATCCAGCCCCATGTCCGGGCTCCATGCTTAGCAGGGAATGTTTGAGATGCTCTCTTTCCCTCCTTCTCTGCCCCTCCCCCTGCCCTCTCCCTCTCCCAGTCTCACTAAAATAAATAAATAAATATTTTTTAAAAATACTATCATTTCTTGTTATGATGTGAAGAGCATGTTGAAATATGAAACAGTGCTGATATATGCTCATTGGCTGGGTATGGGTGCATATATAATTTCAAAAGGGAAATTTTAGGCCAGAAACATTTTTCTTCAGAAAAAAATATTATTTTATAGATATGTTGTATGGATATAAAAATAAAAGTACATGCCTATGTTATACTACTTTTATGTAACATGTCAGATTGGAATTGTCATCCATGTTTAAATACAGTTCAGTTACAAACATGTTAGATAATTCTGCCAAACCGACCAACCATGCGTATTACTGTCTTCACCAAGGGGAGAGGATTAGGAGACTGAAGCAAGAGATCAAGACTGTTACACTAAGGGACCTCCCTATCATTATTAATATTACTATTTTATTATAATAATTGTACATAATTAATTGGTAGAATTATCTTGTATTCTCATTGTACATAAGGCAACACATAACTACATGAAAAGATGTTCCCAACTAAGAATATTTTTCCCTTTCCACTAAATCCTGTTGCACTTAAGCCCATGTTCAACAACTTTGGCCTAAAAAATTCAGCCTTGTTTTCTCTTCCAAACCATATCAACCAATTCCTTCATCAAACACTTTTCGTTAAGTCAAAATACCCTTGTGATTACTTCATCGCCACAAGTGTCTGCTCCCTCTCACACTCTACTTACACGTGCTTTGTTCCCCTTCCTTGTTCTCTTGCACTTTCTTTGTCTACATTTCATTAGCCTCCACTCCCTAAGGAGAGAGAATGAATCCTCTGTGTCTTTTGTTCTTCCTAATTACGCCAAGTACAACCGTGGGTATTTAATACTTCTTAAGTTAATGTTAAATGAAGAAATGTCTCCTAGTGGATTATCTGTGGCACATAAGTAATTTTTAAGAGAGGATGGGCCTGTCTCTCCACTGTTATTCCTCAGAGATTATGTAATTGTCCTGTGAGAATAATCATGTAATACCTTTTTATTAGTGGTGGTGAGTCACCTGGCCTCTACAAAAAGGTGCAGATTGGTTTTCAGGTTAGTCATTTTAATCAAAACCATGAACCATATGAAGAGCGCTGCTTAATGTTACCACGGGTAAACAAAACCCAGTGTGTGTTCAACAGTCTGTCAGGGATAAGCAAAACTAAATCAAAGTCACGAATTATGCAGAAACATGCTCTTTGTAAAGGAGTGTGATTTTATGTGTGGGCGTGAGTGTCTGTATGTATATATCCAAACAAATTTTTATAAGCTTTTCACTGTGTAGTGAATTGTTATTAAACTCTAACATGGCTCAGCAAAAATATTTATTGAAATTTCAGAAAAGTACATTTAAAAATACCTTATAAAGAGGTTACCCTGGGAGAAAATTATAAGCAAACCAAATCATAATAATTTAATATATTGGGCTTAGAAAGGTAATATTTGTGATAGGTGAATAGAGAATTTATTATTTTTCCAAAGTTGAACTATATTTTAAGAAATGTAATTACTCTATACATAAGAATTCAGAATACAATCACCACAGAAGGGAAAAAAAAGAAAAGAAATGTACTTATCCTACACTATAACAAGCATACCAAAGCTTTAAATGAATATATATTTATTAAATTGCCTCTGACAATTCACACGATCTGATTATGTGGCAGGATGCTCTGACAAAGGATTTGATTACATGGTGCATTGAGCTGTGGCTAGGAAATAATAACCTTCCCTGTTCGTGCTTCTCCTTGTTATTGTTGGAAAAGAGGCAGAATGGGGAAAAATCGTTTGTATCATAAACAAATCAATTACTGATGCAAGACCTACGATGGCATGACATTTATGTTATGCAACTGAATTTTATGAATGGATAATAAATTTTTCTAAAGTGGATGCTAATTTTGATTAGGTCAACTAGGCTTATGGTAACTGGTCCATGTCACAGATCTCCACCATCTGTGCTGAATGATTAGATAGGCTTGTAAAGACATGTCTCAGGTAGAGAAGCAAATATCATTAATCATATTTTTGTATGACGAGAATTGTATGACTGTATTCAAATCCTGTACCAGAGTTAAGCAAGTGATAATTTAAATATTACAGGAAGTGTCTGAATTTGAGGGAGGAGAATTTCAGGAAAGGGTACAATATTAAGCTAAAAAATTAATAATTATTTTAATGTAATTATTAAAGGACCTATTCTTTTTATATATTGCATTTCCTATTAAGTAAATATTTCTGTGCTTATGACAAAAATAAATAGTATGGCAAACCCCACTGAACTGTTACAGGGGTTTGCCATACTATTAGTAAGTGTGTGTATATGTGTGTCTATATTTGTGTGAAATGGTAAAGGGTAAAGGAGGAGTATGTATTTATACACAAATTATAAGTAATAAGTAAGTGTGTTTGTAATAAGTAAGTGTGTGTATATGTGTGTCTATATTTGTGTGAAATGGTAAAGGGTAAAGGAGGAGTATGTATATATACACAAATTATATAGAATTATATATAAATTATTTATATATATCATATAAATGCATACATTTTATATGTATTTATATAAATGTTCCAAAGCATACATATATATTTATATATAATATACATATAGATTATATATATATATATATGTTCCAGAGAATCAAAAATATTGTTGTAGCAAGCAATGAATCTCTGAAATATGAAGTATTCACAACGGGAAAGAGAATATGAGTAAATGTGAATTATGCATGCAAAGCTGTTAAGGTTGTCTATTAAGACAAATTGAGTAAAGTTTAAATTTATTTGGTTTTATTCAATTTTCTTTTTGATTAGAAATTTGTGAAGTGTAGATGTTTTATTTATATATGGCACCATGTCACACACACAAAAAGTTGTTCAATAAATATTAATTAATTTTAATTGTGAAATATATAAAGGAATCTGTGTCTTTGGACATAGATAAAACTAATAATTTATGTCACTTTAAATAATGAGGATTGACATAATTTTTTTTTTGAATGAGAGACAGAGAGAGAGCAGGAGAGGGGAGAGGGTCAGAGGGAGAAGCAGACTCCCTGCTGAGCAGGGAGCCCGATGCGGGACTCAGTCCCGGGACTCCAGGGTCATGACCTGAGCTGAAGGCAGTCACTTAACCAACTGAGCCACCCAGGCGCCCCGATTGACATAACTTCTAACACTATCATTATTGTGGTTTATACTCCTCTCGTTGCATAGACAGATTGTGGTAGAAATGTTAGATAAGCCATTTGATCCAATCTCATTTCAGTCTATCATCTGGAACTGCAGGGGAGACATACACTATGTTTCCCCGATCACCTAGCAGCTCGGATGCTTTTGTACTGTCTGAATCATGATTCCCATCTGGCAGCTGCAGCCTCATTCTGGGGCCAAGTGGCCTGGAGCACACTTCCTGGTTTCCATAATGAAGCCAAGTTATTATGTTCCTGAAGCCAGGATTTAAGAAAGTTATTGTTTATCCTTAGAGTGTAGATAAAATGGTGCACTCATGTATCCAGCAGTTGACTCAATGATTTTCTCCTTATAGTGGAGGTCGTGGTTCTCTTGCTGGGCAAATCGGATAGTGGCAAATCCAAGCCAGAATTAGAGCCTGCCCTGTAGCTTCTTAGCAATTTTGTAAGCATTTAAATTCCCATGTTTAATCAGTTAATGCCTGAAGTATCTAAAATTATTTCTGTTATCTATGTAACAAAGCTTAATTGTTACACAGATAATGTTTCCTGATAAAACCTTATGTGATTTCCTGTACCTTGATTTTATTACATATTATGTTTCTTACTTTGGGCAGACTGGGATTTTGAAAGAGTTATTAAAAATTTAAATGCTAGGGTGCTTATTTGAGTAGTTTTTACTAATTACAATAATAATACATTTTATATTTCAACCAATACCTATTTATTCAGTGTGGGTCACATGACAAGATACTGGAGTAGATAGTGGAGATTGAATAGTAGGCAGCCTTGTCACTCTCTAAAATATCATTGTACATTAGAGGGAAAAGAAAAATAAAGACCTAAATTAATACACAGTTCAATAATGCCACAGTGAAAATCATATATAAGGTAAAAAGAAAAAGGTTTTTTTTGTATGTTTGTTTGTTTTACATAACAGTCAGGCATTGCTCAACAATAGAGACCCACAAAAAGAAGAAGAAAGTTCTAGCAAGGCTCCTGGCTTATCAATCAATAAGCTGTTTGCCTGCAACAATAAACCATTTAGTGTTGCTAGACCCTAGACCACAAAGGAATGAGAGGCCAAGCAGAGACTTAGTAGTCAGGCAGATTCCATTGTGAATGACTCTGTGTGTATTGATAGCTATCTTGAACATGACCAAGGAGAAAGCGGTAAACATTGGCATGATTTAAACTAAGAAAACACACGTGACCGTATGTTAATTGGAATAATAACTTTTTCAACATTTGTGAGGAGGAGAGGTCAAGGGCATGAGATAGCAACTAAATCATTGTAGAAATAGCAGAGGCCAGAAGAAGTGAGTGATGTTTGAAGGTAATTTCCAGCTCCATGCTGACTGGTGCAGCAGCTCAAAGAAGAAAACTGTCTCAGACAGTGATCAAGCTCTGGCCTGAGCAAATGGACGTATGTTGACAACACTGATTAAGACTAAAACCCAAATGAAGAAAATATAGATGAAAAGTAGATTGGGACTGAAACATGGACATGATAATAAATTCAGTTTTGGGAGATGTCAGTCTAAATTAATGTTCCCATGGATTTTCACGGTATGCCATTAGATACTGGGTTCTGAGTTCAGCAGAGCTGGAAGCTGGACACACAAATGTGTGTCTGGCACATTCATCGCTGGACAGCACTTTAGACCAGCCCTACCAGTGATAACATCTCTCAGTTCCTCTTATGTAATTACTTCCACTAACCAACATTCCATCCGACGGTTTCATCTTTTATAGGTTAGTATCTTCAATCAGGTTATAGTCAAGTTGTGCCTGTTAATTTTTTTTTCTATTTTCAATGTTATTTTACATTATCTACCACGTGAATAACTTTTTTGTCATCTTTCTGTTGATCTTGTACTTCTTATACTTTCTATATACTTATACTTTCTATTCTAGTGGTTCACTAGAATGTGGCTAGATGGTACTTACAAACTGATTCTCTTATGTTTTGTAAACTCAAAATTCTATTCTGTAATGGTATTCTTTTCTCTTTTACACAACTAAAATAATTGTTTAAATAAAGCCAAAGTAAAGTGTGGGTGTTATCAATAGTTTCTCAAAAAATATGGTATACATTTATTTTCCAAATATGATTACATTTTAGAGATATTTGAGGTAGAAAATAATGCAATCATACAATGTGTGTGTGTCTGTGTCTCATAGGTATCTAAAACTTTTCAAAAGTTCCATATTCCAACATACACACACATGCAAGCTAATCCGCTCAAGTGCACACCCATGTACATACACACATTAGTCAGCTGTGTGTAGTTTCAATTTCACTGAGAATTTGACCAGATTTTGATTGTTCAATGAATAGAATTTGAGAAGGCTAAGGAAAGAGAACTATCAGATTTTCTCTGATGTAGAAGAAAAAGCCTTTTACACTTTAAAATATTCACAATTATTGAGACAGAAATAACACTTCATGAGATTTATTATATGGAAACTATTGTAGGTTGAAAAATATTTCTGTATTGTGTGATTTTTATATCACTATATTATGAAAATTATAAGTTACATCTAGGTTCATCTAAGGGAAATGGTTAAAAAAGGTAAACATTCCTATAATAGAATATTACACAGTTCTTAAAAATAATATTATAGAAGAAGAATAATTCAGTGTCCTTATAATATGAATTATATGATATATAAAAAAATAAGTATGATAGCAAATCAATTTTATAATCATTAACTTTTAAATTTTTGCTAGTGAAGTTACAGGGTGATTTTTACTTCTACTTCCATATATTTTAAAAATAAAATTAGGATGATGTTATAAAAACAAAGTGGAATTATGGAAATTGTCCTTGAATTCACTAACTTTTGAACAGTCTCATGTCTTTCATTGTATTTTATTATAATGAAAAACAAAGAAATAGATAATACTGGCAACATTCCCTTGCCTCACCTTTTACTTGATATATCAAAAATATATAACCAAAAATCCTTTTTATATGGAACACATTGTTATTAGTTGGCAGAATTAGAAGCTTTGGTACCGATTATATATTGCTGTTATGGAGAACCATATCATATAAATAATATATAAGTTCTTTATATAAATTCTTCATACAAAAAGAGTAGCTATGAGCTAAGAATTTCATGTTGGTAGGAAGACATCAGTGTCCATATGCATAAATTGAGAACTTTAATGTCCTCAGAAGTATATAAATATAAGTATTTCTTAAAGGTAATCTCTGAAAGTTGGATAATATTTGATCCTACATGTTTTGCATTAGAAAACAATTTGATTCAAAATGAAGCATAGAAGAATCTTATCATAAATTAAGTATCATCAAAAGAGGCCGTTTTTTTCTATTTACTCATCAAATTAGAAAATAGAGAAAAAGCAAGTTTTAAGGCAATAGTAGAAGTATAGCTGTATTTATATAATAATTATTATATTTATTATATATCAAGTCATGTGTATGTGTATGTGTACCGTCTAAGATTTTAACCATTAAGACAAAAATTGGGCATTTTGAAACAAAATAAATTGGTTATTATGTACAAGAAATGTATAGGACACAAAAGTAATATAAGGCCTAAGGCAGGTTAATTGGGAAAAGTTTAAGAATCAGCTGGAACACTGTTCTTTTCTCAGGAGGGATCTGCTAATGAGCTTATTCTAATACGATCGTATGTTTTCCTGGTGGGATACACTATCACTTAATAACCAATTGAGAATACTGGTACTAAGACATTGTAGATGAACCCAGATGAGGGTGTTTTTCCCCTTGCTGTGTCTCTGTATTAATTTCTTAAGCTCAGTTGTTTTTTCTGTAACTTGTCTTTGGTCTCTTATACGCCATTGTACCTTACTTTAAATAGGAATCACGTTAACACTTAAAAGGTAACTTCTCCAACAGTGTATAGCATAAGAAACCAAAGAAAATCACACATATTACAATAAAATTTAATTTTATATGAGTAAACTTTTGCGATTCCTTTTACTGAGTACACATAAAACAATGGCTCTTTTATCCCATTCCTAAACAAAATGAAAAAAAAAAATCTAGTAATTGTTCAGAGATATTCTTTCTACATATTATTGGATATGTGGAGAATTAAACTTACTAGTCTGATCATTTTTGACACTTATTATAATTATTAAGAAAAAGAGCAATCTATATAGTGATTACATAGCAAGACAGATATGATGTATTTTCATAATACGTGACTACCAGTCTTACTGAGAAGAATACCCAGCAAATGTGTAAAATTTTCAGCTTTAATTTCTACTGTCTGAAAACTATTCAGTTGAAATTATTTTAGGAAGAAATAATAATTATTTGAAAGGAAATATTTTATACAAACATATCTTAAAATTACAAATACGTAAACATTTGCCAAAAAATTAATTTACATGTTTTTCAACTAAAATTCACACAGTAAGCAACTAAAGTATTTTTAATATATTTATAAATGACAAAATCAAAAATTAAATAACAACTAAACGTTATAGAAATGAGTATTATTATTATCTCTAAAGATTTTATTTATTTATTTGATAGAGAGAGCACGAGCAGGGGGAGCAGCAGAGAAAGAGGGAGTATCAGGCTCCCGGCTGGGAGGACCCTGGGATTATGACCTGAGTCAAAGGCAGATGCTTAACTGACTGAGCCACCCAGGCACCTGAGAAATGAATTATTATTGAATGCAAAGTGTATTTTTATTGTTTTTTTCTTTTTTAGTGAATAAATCATATAATTTTCTTCATATACAAACTAAGGTTTATTTAGGATAAGAGTTCCAAATGATTGGGAAAACTGCTATTTCAAATGTGATTTAGGCTTTTATCCCAAAACAAGAATTTGAATGCGTTCAGTTGAAGACTACAAAGACAAACCAATCAATCAATCAATCACCGAATGACTGGTTTTCCTCTGCTGAAATATATCCCAGGTTTCTGACACCAACCTCTTCCTTGTAAATATTGGTTCCTTCCAGTAGTATTGATTGAGTAGCAAGGAACTGGTAATACAGTGCTGCCCTCGAGCTGGTTAGAGATACGTGGAGAAAATGCATATTTAAAGGAGACAAAGAACACAATCACATATCATAACTTCTGTAACAGAGTAATTTCTGAGTGTCATTCTAAACCAGAGATCTGAAAATAAACAGATGAGGCCAGAGGAGGGCACCTGTGTTGGTGAATGGAAAGAAAGCGTCCTAGGAAGAAGTTTGCAGGAAAACAAATGCACATGAGCAAAGAAAGGCCTGCAAGAGTGAGGACACGACATCACAAGAAATGGCAAGGATGTCAGTGTTTACTGTGCAAATGGGATAGGCTGTGTGAGTGATGATAATGGAAAAGCAAGCACAGGTCAGATCATGAAGATGTGCTCCATACTGAAGCATTTTTTTTTCTTTTTCTTTTGCTGGGAGAAATTGGCTTCCACTAAAGAGTTATAAGCAAGGGAATTGGGGTGTTTAAAAGTATACCGTAGTTTAGAACACGTGTTGGAACACTTTAAAAAAAAAAAAAAAGGACCAGATAGTAAAAAAATTTGGTTTTGCTTGCAATACTGTTTTTGTTAAAATTATTCAATTCTAACACTGTGGCTTGAATGCAGCAATAGACAATACATAAGGACAAAATGTAAGGGTATGTAATTTCCAAAAATAGCAGTTCGGAGTTGACCCATGGGCTGTGGTTTGCCAGTCCCTAGTTTAGAAAGATCATGCTGGCCTCCTGAGAATAATGGCTGCTGGTGAGGACTCAAACCAAGTAACTGTAGGCTGCGTTGTAGGGCCTTGGATTTGGGAATGAAGAATTACATGCTAACGTTATTTAGGCTATAAAACACAAAGGACTTAGCCACAGATTAGAGTTAAGGGAGAAATTTCACATGGGATGACTCCCAAATTGTTGGCCTGGACAGTTTCATGGTGATAATGCTGGTCAATGAGAGGAATAGTAGATTCAGGAATGTAAGGACAGAGAGAAGTTAAATTTGTGTATGTGAAGTCTTAGATGTCACAAGATATCCAGAGAGAGTGTTTGAGTAAGCAACTTGAAAGTGTTCCTTTATGTGGGAAGAAAGGTCTAATCCGGACTTTAATACCGGAAAGCTACCCCTGTTATCTTTATACATATTGTACCTCAGACTTTAAATTCTTACAGAGATATCTTGAAATTAAGATGAGACTTGACTTACCAGAGCATGTCTTCTTGATTATGAGGTTGAGGATTTTGTGCCATGTGTCCAAGAGGGCATCTTTGTGCATCCTTTCTCCTCTTCTGTCTCTTTCTGAGGAATTTGTTGCTGTCTTATTGTTCAGTCTTGTTAGTTGGTTGATGAGGGGTTGCAGGATGTGTGTCTCTTTGTTCTGAATCACCTTAGTCATATATATATATATATATATATATATATATATATATATATATACACACACACACACATCTCGATGGAAGTTAACACCAACTGAAGCACAAAGAGAAAAATATTTTTAAAAATCAAATACAATTTTCAAGGTGTGTAGGTCAATACCAAAATCTTTAAAAGATCATTAGAATCCCAGAAGGAAATGAAAAAGAGAAGGGCAGAAACTAGTACTTGAGGAAATATTGGCAGCAATTTTTGCAAAGTAAAAGGGACAGATATCAAAATGCTGATATAAAAATCACACACACACACAAATCATGCACAATACAAAATTTTTTTGAAAAACACAGAACCCACCATATACAAACTGCTGATAACAAAGTACAAAGACAAAATCTTGAAGGTAGCTTGAGTAAGAGGAATCGTGACACAGGGAAACAACGGTAAAAACTGTAGCTGACTCCTTGTCAGAAATCATGGAAGCAAAAAGACAGGGGAAATGATATTTTTTAATGCTGAAAGAAAAATAATGCCAACCTAAAATTTTATACTCAGTGAAAAATATGCATCAAAAGTGAGGGCTTTCTTGACAAATGCCATATGTTGTCACATGTGGGATCCCCCCAGAAAGCCTTATAGATGAAAATCATAGAACTAATTGGTGGTTGCCAGAGGTGGGGTGGGCGAATGGGCAAGACAGGTAAAGGAAGTCAAAGGCATAAACTTCCAATTATAATATATATAAGTCCTGGAGATATGACATATAGCATGATGACTATAGCTAATAATATTGAATTTTATGTATGAAACTTGCTAAGAGACTAGAACTTAAAAGTTCTCATCACAAGAAAAAAATTCCCTAACTATGTATAGAGTTATGCTGGTGATCATTTTGCAACATATGCAAATATTGAATCATTATGCTGTAATGAAACTAGTATATGTTGGTTGTAGTTCAATTATACCTCAATAAAAAATTTCATCTCCAATGAAATCTGAGGAAATTCACAGCAGTCAGATCCCCTCTTTAAAAAATGTTAAATACCTTTCTTCAGATAGAAGAATAAGGTATCAAATCTATAAAAAGAAACAAAATGTTGAAAGAAATTAAAATAAAATTCAATCAATTTTTTAAACATTTTAATTGTTTTAAAAGATTATAGACTGTCTATAGAAGCAATGTATTGCATGTTAATACCATATTGAAAGTAGATGGTATAGAAAAGATAGACCAAGGATGGAAGAAAAGAAATGAAACTATATAATAAAAAGTTCTTATACTACACAGGAGGGGTATAATATTATTTGAAGGAAGATTTTGATTACAAAAGAGATAGATTGTAAAACCTAAGTAAGACACTCTATTTTCAAGAAAGTATAACTAGTACATCACCAGAGAGGATAAAATGGAATCAGATAATGTATTCAACTAATAAAGTAGAAGACAGAAGGGGAGGAAAAATGAAAGAACAGACAAAATAGAAGAGGCTAGTGAGTTGGTAAATTACAAGCTAGCATATCACCTTCAATGCGAATAATTTAACACGCAGTTAAAGTTTGTCAGATTAAATATCAAATCCAAACATACGTTGCCTATAAAGAAAATCATTTTAAATATTTAAATAATAATCAAATCACATTTCTGACATATAACTTGATTTCGTATTTTATAAATAACTATTAAAACAATAAGGAAACAAGGGCGCCTGGGTAGCGCAGTCATTAGACATCTGCCTTCGGCTCAGGGCGTGATCCCGGTATTCTGGGATCGAGTCCCACATCGGGCTTCTCCGCTGGGAGCCTGCTTCTTCCTCTCCCACTCCCCCTGCTTGTGTTCCCTCTCTCGCTGGCTGTCTATCTCTGTCAAATAAATAAATAAATAAATAAATAAATAAAACAATAAGGAAACAAAACAAAAAGTGATCATGAATGCAAAGCACTTAGAGCTCTCTCTCCTAGAGGGCTTTGATTTGAGAGCAATTTTGGAAATTAGTTGAACAATTTGTTATTCATTCACTGATGCTCCTAATTATCCTACTGCTAGATATTAACCCAAGGAAGGAGAAAATATATATGTGTGTATATATATATACACATAAATCTTTATGTGGTTATTTTATTTTATTCACAATTATCAAAAATTGGAAGCAATGCATATGTCCTTCAACTGGAAAATTAATAAATAACTATGATATACTCATAAAAACAAGTATGAGTACTTAGCAACTACAAAATACAAACTATTGGTTCTTGCAAAAATATTAGTGAACTTTAAAATTAATTGTTTAAGTGAAAGAAGTCAGTCCTCAAAGGACGCATATTGCATTATTCCATTTATGTTACATTCTAGAAAGAAAGTAAATCAGTGGTTGCTAAGGGTAGAGGGGTGCAATTTATAAAGATGCAGCATGAAAAAGAAAGGTGTAGCATGAGGGAGTTTTTGTGGTGATGGAATAATTCTGTATGAAATTGTGGTAGTGGACACATGACTCTATATACTTTTCAAAATGTGTACAACTGTACCCAACCAAAGGCATATTTTGCTTTATATAAGTGTTCTGGTCATCTTCAGAGGCAGACGGAGCTCACCCCAAATGTAGTTGAGATGTAGAGATAAATGACTTCACACACATACAAAAGGAATATGAAAAGGCTTATTATTCACATACCTGAAGTATTTGGGGAGAGCAGGGAAGGCCTCTCAAGGAAGTTAAGATGCCCCGAGACAATAAGGGGATAAGTAGCCTGGGGTTGTACTGTGGG
>NW_024425341.1:29695330-29713624 GCF_017311325.1 Ursus maritimus | reverse complement strand
CCAGAGCTCCCTCCATTTGAGGGCAGGGGCTTACCTGCTTTGGATCTCCTACTGATACCACAAGAGGGAGTATTCTGGTTTCCTAATCTTCTTGCCCAAATAAGAGGCACAAGGGGAGGGGGAGCTGTGTTACCCAATATGGAAAAGTCAACAGCGCTCAATGGGCAAAACAGATAAGGACTGTAAGGGTCCTATAGCAAATTTTATCATAAACTTTTTATACTTACTCTTTAGTATATTTTATTGATCAAAACATCTGGTTCAAAATGTAAATATTGGTTTTGAATTTCATCTCAATCTCCAGATGTATGATATTAAAAATGTAATAAAATTATATATTTTTTTCCGATAAAACCATTTCAGGTATTTCAGTGTTGCTATAAGGGAAAACAAACAAAAAGGATATTGATGGAGAATAAAACTTACAGTTATGCTGAGAGGAATTACAAGGGCATATAGATTGAAATCATTGTCCAAAAGTAATATGTATGCATTAAGCAGTCAGTTGTCCATAATGAAACAGGAAAATGGTTATTAAACTTCTGAATTACACCTGTCATGTCATCTATCTTTCCATGTCAGATATATAGCTTGGCTGGATATCTACATGTTCAATTTTATTTCTGATCTCCCTCTTGCTTTTACTGTCACATACAATACCCATAGTTTGTCTTTTAGGATGTTATCAATTTTTTAATTTCTCTGCTTGCCCCTACCTCCTTCCTGTAGAGGCTATATATAGGAAAAATAAGACTCTTTCTATCCACCAATCTATCTCTAGTGCCTTAGATGCTTTAGAGTAGAATATCTACAAAACAAAGAAAGCGTTTATTTAATCAGCAAATATTGTTGAGCTCCTACCAAGTCCCCGTGTCTATTCTATATTCTAGAAATACAGAAATAAAACAACAAGAGCAAATCCCAAGCCTCAAAGAATTTAATTCTAGAGAGGGGATGGAGAAACTTAACATTAAAAAAACACACGAAATAATTGTAGATGTTGATAAAAGGTTTGAAGGAATACAGTAAGATAATGCTATAGAGCAAGTGGAGTGGGAAGTGACAAGGTAAGTCTAAGTGGATAATATTCAAACGAGGACACAAATGAAGAGAAAGATAAAGCCATTAGAAGACACAAAGGAAGAGTTACAGGCAGAGGACATTGCAAATGCAAAATTGTGATGCAGGAACAAGCTTGATGTGTTCAAACACAAACAGGAAGAATAATGCAAATACTAAGTTGTTCCATGGAAATTCTCTGGGACTCTCATGGGAGCTAATGTAGGCTTTAATTATCAAGCTTCAAGATTTAAAAAAAAAAACAGAGAGAGACGCCTGGGTGGCTCAGTCCCTTTAAGCGTCTGTTTGGCTCAGGTCATGATCCCAAGTTCCTGGGATAGAGTCCCATATTGGGTTCCCTGCTTAGCAGGCAACCTGCTCCTGCGCCTCCCTTGTGCTCTCTCTCTCTGTCTCTCTCTCTCTCTCTCTGGCAAATAAATAAAATGTGAAAGAAGAGAAAGAAAGAAAGAAAGAAAGAAAGAAAGAAAGAAAGAAAGAAAGAAAGAAAGAAAGAAAGAAAGAGAAAGAAAGAAAGAAAGAAAGAAAGAAAGAAAGAAAGAAGAAAAAAAAAAAAAGAAAGAAAGAAAGAAAGAAAGAAAGAAAGAAAGAAAGAAAAAGAAAGAAAGAAAGAAAAGAAAGAGAAAGAAAGAAACTAGAGAAGATCCAGGGCATTTATAGCATGTGCATCCTGAAATTGTGCAATTTATTGAAGCTTCATAAAATATTTCATAACTTTTTCATGTTTCATATCTATATCTAAATTTATATATAGTGACTTGATTAAATTTATATAACAAATAAAATATTAAAGGCCAATATGCACTCTCTGCTAGACGAATTTTTAGTATAAAATAAGACAAATGTTTGGCAGCATACTGTTTCAAATCATATGAAGGCCTTGTTTAACAGATCTGCCCAAGGACTGTTAACAGGAAATGTTCTATGTTCCACTTACTATTCCCTCTTGAGATTCTAGACTCCGTGAACTTACAGAATGACTCCCGGTTGAAAAGATAAGTTTAAATGTTAAGGTTCTTTGACCTAAAGGATATTAACACTTTTATATCTAACAGCAAATTTATTTCAACATTCTTTTATTAGCTTTCTATAATTACCCAGCTCCTGAACAAACCTTACCATCTTTCTGTTTCCCTCATTAATTAGTGAATAGAATGAAATTGTCAATGCATAGTCATACTATATTTATATAAGAATCATATTTTAAACGTTTTTATACTTACATTTTAACAGACATATAAAACAGTTTTCCAGTCAACGTATGGATGTAATATAAGGCAGCACAAAATGCAAATATCCTAGTGCTTACTTTGGTTCAGAATTGTGGTTTGCTTCCTGCCAAGAATTGCTGCATAAATATATGTTTAGGTTTGCCTGTACCAAACTGTATTATATTGCTTGTAATAATGTAAGATTTCTTGCAAGACAAAGATTATGTTTGCGACATAACTGTTTACATGTGTATAGTTTTGAAGGAGAAAAGCCACTTGATTTTAAAATTTTAGTTCTAGTAGTTACTTCTCATGCAACTATTCTTATGAATATTTCTTATAAATAAATATAATCTTTTCCCATGTGAGTAAGAAAGAAAAACATAATACTCTCTCAACAAAAAATGTATCCTTTTGTGGAAATTCTACATATACAAATGTACTTATGTGCACTTACAGCAAACAGAACTTTTGTATGTAAATTGTAAGATAACTCAATTATTTTTAATGTGGCTGTTATATTTTTCTCAAGACTTGCATGGGGAGAAAAACATGGATGAGATTGACATAAACCACACAGTGGTTTTACAGAATTCTTTTTAAAAAAATGCATGAATATAATCGAAGACTCTTCTCACACAGACCACATCAGCACCTTTTCAGAATTTGTTTTGGAGTGGAGAGCAGTGTACAAGAAAGGGAAGCACTTGTTAGAAAAAAGCTTCATGATTTCATCGCACAAAGAGTCATGCACATATTTGAAAACACGGGTAAAGCACATATTTGAAATCTATACATTTTAAGGGACTCAAATATAGATTTTGAAAATACGGAAGATTATCATAAATAATGTAGATAGAGTATAACATATCTGAAAACAAATTTTGGAAAGTTAAGTGAATCTAAATATTTAGTAATAGGAACAAATGGGAAAACAGCATTGAGAATAGTTGTTTTGTACATTTTAGAAAATATGATATAGAATTGAGGTGATTTGGAGAGGCTTATTTTCCTCACCACAGGTTAATTAGGAAAAAAAAAACTGGTCAATAATTATAGAAAGGGGAAATAAACACATGCAATAAGGAAATTAAAGGTCTTTGCAGTAAAATAATTGAAATTACAAAAAATCCAAGTAAAATCCAACACACATATGCATCCCCCATTTAGATGAAACATCAGATGAAACATCAGATAAGGGACTGAGTCGAAATATACATATGTCTGCTACGGGTAGGCTAAAATGTAACTATACATTTGGACTGGCTAAGAGAAAGTAACAAGATTGTGTGTGTTTTTTCACCAGGGAATTACTCTGCATCTCTGGGACCATAGCTGGAAACAGGATTCAGGAAGAAAAACTCAACGGTTTCCAGCCCAGGTAATAATAAAAAAAAAAAAAAGTAATAATACACTATTCTATGAGAATTAGAGATGTGAAGGAACATCTTTTGCCTATATTTTATATAAAACAAATTTAAATGGGTTTACTATTTTCTACTTGAGAATAGATAGGAGTCTCAAAAAGTTTTCAGTTAAGTTTTTAGGGAAGTGATTGGCAGATAATATCGTAACCATTTATAAAAATTTAACCTGCACAAATTACCATTATATTGTAAGGTGAATTCTGAGTTACTCTTAATATCCTCTGCTTCCTGCAATTCTCTCTAGTCCATCTTCATAATTCAAGTGGATGGTGTACTTTTTATACCAGGGACTAAAAAGGGCAAGATGGTATACATGAACACATTTGAGAAGCTAAGTGGAACTAAGTCTGCCTATTTTGTCTTTATGCTCCAAGATAGAAGAATTTTCCTTATATATTCATCTTCCACTAAAAGAGGTGGCTTTGGAAATAAAATAACATTACTGGCTCTATGTAGAAGGAAATATAGGCATATTTCATTTTATGGTGCTTCACAGGGGGGTTTTGGGTTTTTGTTTTTTTGTTTTGTTTTGTTTTGTTTTGTTACAAATTGAAGGTATATGGCAACCCCGTGTCCAGCAAGTCTATCAAAACCATTTTTCCAATATCATTTGCTCACTTGATGTCTCTGTGCCACATTTTGGTAATTCTCACAATATCTCAAACTTCTTCATTATTATTATATTTGTTGCGGCGATCTGTTATCAGTGATCTTTGATGTTACTATTATAATTGTTTTGGGACACCATGAACCATGTCCATATATGATGGGGAACTTAATCAATAAATGTGTGTGTTCTGTTTCATTAGCCATTCCCCCATCTCTCCTCAGGCTTATTTATTCCCTGAGATGCAATAGTATTGAAATTAGGCCAATTAAAGCCCTGTGATGGCCTCTAAGTGTTAAAGTGAAAGGAAGAGTGGCATGTCTCTCACTTTAAATCAAAACCTAGAAATGATTAAGCTTAACAGAGAAGGCAAGTCAAAAGCCAAGATAGGCTAAAAGCTAGGTGTCTTGTGCCAGTTAACCAAGCTGTGAATACAAAGGAAAAGTTCTTGAAGTAAATTGAAAGTGCTTCTCCAGGGGACAATGATAACAAAGCAAAACAGCCTTATTGCTGATATGGAGAAAGTTTGAGTGGTTCGGAGAGAGCACTGGACCAGTCACGACATCCCTTAGATCAAAGCCTGACCCAGAGGAAGACCCTAACTCCTCTCTTCAATTCTATGAAGGCTCAGAGAGTTGAGGAGGCTGCAGAAGAAAAGTTTGAAGCTAGCAGAGGTTGGCTGGTGAGGATTAAGGAAAAAACCCATCTCTATAACATGAAAGTACAAGGTTGAACAGCAAGTACTGGTATGGAAGCTGCAACAAGTCATCCAGAAGATCTAACTAAGATAATTCAGGAAGGTAGCTACACTCAACAGTAGATTTTTGATGTAGATGAAACAGCCTTTAACTGGAAGAAGATGTCATCTAGGACTTTTATAGCTAGAGAGAAGTCAAAGCCTGGCTTCAAACATTCAAAGGACAGGCTGACTCTCCAGTTAGCAGCTAATGCAGCTGTTGAATTTAAGTTGAAGCCAATACTCATTTACCAACCTGAAAATCCTATGGTCCTTCAGAATTATGCTGAATCTACTCTACCTTTGCCCTATAAATGGAACACTGCAGCCTGAATGACAGCAAACCTGTTTACAACAATTACTGAGTATTTTAAGCCCTGTATTGAGGCCTACTGCTCAGAGAAAATATTCCTTTTAAATTATTACTTCTCATGGACAATGCACCTAGTCACCCCAGAATTCTGATGGATCTCTGTACAGTGAGATCAATGGTGTTTTTATGTCTGCTAACTTAACATTAATTTGCAGCCCATAGATCAAGGAGTCATTTTGACTTTTAAATCTTGCTATTTAATAAACATTTCATAAGACCATAGCTGCCTTGGACAGTGATTCCTCTGGTGGATATGAGCAAGGTAAGTTGAAAACCTTCTGGAAAGGATTCACCATTGTAGACACCATTAAGAACATCTGTGGTTCATGGGATGAGGTTAAAATATCAACATTAATAGGTATATGGAAGAAGTGGATTCCAACCCTCATATTTGACTTTGAGGAGGAGTTCAAGACTTCAGTAGAGGAAGTAGATGCAGAGGTGGTGGAAACAGCAGGAGAATTAGAAAAGATGGAACTGAACTACTGCAATCTCATGATCAATCTGGAATGGATGAGGCATCGCTTCTCATGACTAAGCAAATAAAGTGGTCTCTTGAGATGGAATCTATTCCTGGTGAAGGTGCTGTGAAGATTATTGAAGTGACAACAAAGAATTTGGAATATTACATAAACTTAGTTGATAAAGCAGCAGCAGGGGTTGGGAGCATTGACTCCAATTTTAAAGCAGTTCTGCTGTAGGTGAAGTGCTATCAAACAGCATCACATGCTACAGAGAAATAGTTCATAAAAGGAACAGTCCATTGATGAGGCAAACTTCATTGTTGTCTTATTTTAAAAGAAATTGCCATGGCCATCCGAGCCTTCAGCTACCACCACCCTGATCAGACAGCATTGTCAACATTGAAGGAAGACTCTCCACCAGCAAAACGATTACAACTTGCTGAAATATCAGATGGTCATCAGCATTTTTTAGCAATAAAGTATTTTTTAATTAAGATATCTACATTTTCAATGGTACCCTTGTTTCAATTGGTGATCTACTCCAGCTGCTCACAAGGGACGTGCAAGTCTCTCTGAATAACTACTCTCCATGATTTCCCCCATGGCTGTAAGTTCTGCAGATTTATGCTTTACATCTTGGAAGCAGAATAGACTTTTTAAAAATCCACATGTGGAGGGAGAGAGGCAAGATGGCAGAGGAGTAGGGGGCCCTATTTCAACCGGTCCCCTGAATCTAGCTGGATATCTACCAAACCATTCTGAACACCCACGAAATCGGCCTGATATATAAGAATATATATCTAGATCTCTACAAGCAGGAAATCTCTGGCAGTTAGGAGGTATGAAGGGCAGAGTCATGATTCTGCAGGAAGATATCGGAAGATAAACAGAAGGGGGAGGGAGCCACCATAAGCTGGCACTGGGAAGGTGATATAACACCGGAGCACAAAAGCATCCTGCACTGGGAAACAGGCACACACTCGCAGACTAATAGCAGCCAGAAAAGGACGTTAGTGCAGCCCCCAGACAGGATCTAGGAGCTATGGGTGCACACATGAATGGGGGGTGGCTCGCGGCTTTAGAAGCACAAAGGGCAGAGACATGCCCTGGCCCTGAAGCGACCTCTGGGAGAGTTGCCGTGGGCATGCATCACTGTGGGAAGCTGTGGTTTTTAGCAGCGCAGATGGAAAAGGAGACTTTGTGTCCTGGAGGGCTCAGTGAAGAGCAGGCTATGATTTCTCTGCTCTGGGTCAGAGGTTTGGGTGCCATCATTTCTGCTCTGACTCTCAGAAGAGATGGAAGAAACACAAAAAGCCACCAGAGAACAAAAGCTCCAAAAACCAGTTTCCAATGAGCCCACCTGCCCCCCAAAAGCGGGCAGGGCAACTCTGCCCAAGTAGGATTACATGAGAAACAGCACGGCAATCCCCTCCCCCAGAAGACAGGCTGGAGAACAAGAGAACAACAATCCTAGGTCCCTACAAAATGGGTGCATCTTGCTTGGGTCATGGTTAATACTTTGGACTCTGTACATTCCCTCAACCACACCTCAACAGAATGACTAAGAGGAGGAACCCCCAAAAAAGAAAATAATCAGAGACTATGGTCTCAGCCACTTCAGAGTAGCAATTATGAAGTCAATATCTAGGCTTGAGAAAAATATTAGTGACAATATAGAATCTCCCAGGGCAGAAATGAGGTCTAATCAGGTTGAACTTAAAAATACTATGAATGAAATGCAGTCTAAACTGGATACCCTGACAACCAGGTTAAATGAGGCAGAAGAACAAATTAGTGAGCTAGAAGATAAGATGATAGAAAAGAAAGAAGCCAAGAAGCCCTGGAATAAAAAGCTAAAAGCCCAAGAGATCAGACTGAGAGAGATTAATGATGCCATGAAATGATCCAATGTCAGAATTATTGGGATCCCTGAGGGGGTGGAAGGAGAGAGAGGACTAGAAGATATATTTGAGCAAATTGTAGCTGAGAACTTCCCTAATCTGGGGAAGGAGAGAAGTATTCTTGACTAAGAGGCAGAGAGGACCCCTCCCAAGATCAATGAGAACAGAACAATGCCCTGACGTATAATAGTAAAACTTGCAAATCTTAGAACCAAGGAAGAAATCCTGAAAACAGGTGGTGGAAGAGATTCTTACTTAAGAAGGGAAGAGCATCAGAATAACATCAGAACTGTCCACAGAGATCTGGCAAGACAGAAAGGCCTGACAAGACATATTGAGGGTACTAAATGAGAACATGCAGCAAAGGATACTTTATGCAGCAAGGAGCTTCCAGGACTGGCAGAAACAGAAAGAATATGTGACCACTCAGTTGGCCCTGCAAGAAATATTAAGGGGGATTCTATTAAAGAAGAAATACCCCAAGAGTAATACAGACCAGAAATTTACAGAGACAATCTATAGAAACAGGGATTTCACAGGCAACATGACAGCACTAAAATCGTATCCCTCAATAGTCACTCTAAACGTGAATGGCCTAAATGCTCCATGAAATGACACAGGGTTGCAGATTGGATAAAAAGACATGACCCATCCATATCCTGTCCACATTTTCAATCTAAAGATACATCCAGATGGAAAGTGAGGGGATGGAGAACCATTTTTCATGACCACAGACCTCAAAGGAAAGCTGGGGTAGCAATTCTTATATCAGACAAATTAGATTTTAAGCTAAAGACTATAGTAAGAGATGCAGAACAACACTATATCATTCTTAAAGGGTCTATCCAACAAGAAGATCTAACAACTGTAAATATCTATGGCCCCAATATGGGAGCAGGCAACTACATAAGCCAACTGTTAACCAAAATAAAGAATCATATTGATAATAATACTTCAATAGTAGGAGACCTCAACACTCCACTCTCAGCAATAGATAGATCATCTGAGCAGAAGATCAACAAAGAAACAAGAGCTTTGAATGACACACTGGACCAGATGGACTTCATAGATATATACAGAACGTTCCAACCTAAAACAACAGAACACCATTTTTTATATTAATTTTTTTATTATATTATGTTAGTCACCATACAGTACATACCTGGTTTTTGATGTAAAGTTCGATGATTCATTAGTTGTGTATAACACCCAGTGCACCATGCAATACATGCCCTCCTTACTACCCATCACCAGCCTATCCCATTCCCCCACCCCCCTCCCCTCTGAAGGCCTCAGTTTGTTTCTCAGAGTCCATAGTCTCTCATGCTTCATTCCCCCTTCTGACTACCCCCCTTTCTTTATCCCTTTCTTCCCCTACCGATCTTCCTAGTTCTTATGTTCCAAAGATGAGAGAAACCATATGATAATTGTCTTTCTCTGCTTGACTTATTTCACTTAGCATTATCTCCTCCATGCCATCCATGTTGCAGCAAATGTTGAGAAATCATTCTTTTTGATAGCTGAGTAATTTTCCATTGTATATATGGACCACAACTTCTTAATCCAGTCATCTGTTGAACAACATTCTTATCGAATGTACACAGAACTTTCTTCAGAACAGACCACATACTGGGTTACAAACCAGGTCTCAACTGATACCAAAAGATTGAAATTATTCCCTGCATATTTTCAGACTATAATGCTTTGAAACTGGAACTTAATCACAAGAAAAAAAATTGGAAGGAATTGAAACACTTGGAAGCTAAAGACCATCCTGCTAAAGAATGTTTGGGTCAACCAGGAAATTAAGGAAGACCTTAAATAATTCATGGAAACCAATGAGAATGAAAACACATTAGTCCAAAACCTATGGGATACTGCAAAGCTGATCCTAAGGGGGAAATACATACCCATCCAAGCTTCACTCAAAAAAGTAGAAAAAATCCAAATGCACAAGCTAACCTTACACCTAAAGGAACTGGAGAAAGAACAGCAAATAAAACCTAAACCAAGCAGGAGAAGAGAAATAATAAGGATTAGAGCAGAGATCAATGAAATAGAAACCAGAGAAACAGTAGAGCAGATCACCCAAACTAGAAGCTGGTTCTTTGAAAGAATTAATAAGATCAATAAAACTCTGGCCAGACTTTTCCAAAGGAAAAGAGAAAGAACTCAAATTCATTAAATTATGAATGAAAGGGGAGAGATCACGACTAACAGCAAGGAAATAGAAACAATTATTAGAAATTATTATCAGCAACTATATGTCAATGTATTAAGCAACCTGGAAGAAATGGATGCCTTCCTGGAAATTTATAAACAACAAAGACTGAAACAGGAAGAAACTGATAATCTGAATAGGTCAATAACCATTAATGAAATTGAAGGAGTAATCAAAAACTTCCTGAAAAACAAGAGTCCAGGGACAGATGGATTCCCAGAGGAATTCTACCAAACACTTAAAAAAGAAATAATACCTATTCTTCTGAAGCTGTTTCAAAAAATAGAAATGGAAGGAAAACTTCCAAACTCATTCTATGAGGCCAGCAGTACATTGATCCCAACATCAGGCAAAGACCCCCATCCAAAAGGAGAATTACAGACCAATATCCCTGATGAACATGGATGCCAAAACACTCAACAAGGTCCTAGCTAATAGTATCCAACAGTACATTAGAAGGATTATCCATCATGACCAGTTGGGATTTATTCCTGGGATTCAAGGGTGGTTCAACATTCGCAAATCAATCAATGTGATAGAACACATTAATAAAAGAAAGGGCAAGAACCATATGATCCTCTCAATTGATGCAAAAAAAATTTTTGACAAAATACAGCATCCTTTCCTGATTAAAACTCTTCAGAGTGTAGGGATAGAGGGAATATTCCTCAATTTCATAAAAACCATTTATGAAAAGCCTATGGCAAATATCATTCTCAATGGAGAAAAGCTGAGAGCTTTTCCCTTAAGATAAGGAACATGACAAGGATGCCCACTTTTGCCACTATTGTTCAATATAGTATTAGAAGTCCTAGCATCAGCAATCAGACAACAAAAAGAAATAAAAGGTATTCAATTTGACAAAGAAGAAGTGAAACTCTCTCTCTTCACAGATGACATCATACTTTATGTGGAAAACTCAAAAGACTCCACCCCCAAATTACTAGAAATCATACAGCAATTCAGTAATGTGGCAGGATACAAAATCAATGCACGGAAATCAGTTGCTTTTCTATACACTAACAATGTAACTGTAGAAAGAGAAATTAGGGAATCAATTCCATTTACAATAGCACCAAAAACCATAAGATACCTAGAAATAAACCTAACCAAAGAGGAAAGGAACTATACTCTAGAAACTATAGAACACTTAAGAAAGAAATTGAGGAAGACACAAAAAGATGGAAAAACATCCCATGCTCACGGATTGGAAGAATAAGCATTGTTAAAATGTCTACGCTGCCCAGAGCAATCTACACTTTCAGTGCCATCCCTATTAAAATACCATTGGCATTTTTCAAAGACCTGGAGCAAACAATCCTAAAATTTGTATGGAACCAGAAAAGACCCTAAATCACCAAGGAAATGTTGAAAAAGAAAAACAAAGCTGAGGGAATCATGTTGCCTGATTTCATGCTATGTTACAAAGCTGTGATCAACAAGCCAGCATGGTATTGGCACAAAAACAAACACATAGGTAAATGGAACAGAATGGAGTCTCCAGAAATGGACCCTCAACTCTATGGTCAATCAATCTTCAAGAAATCAGGAAAAAATATCCAATGGAAAAAAGACAGTCTCTTCAATAAATGGGTCTGGGAAAATTGGACAGCTATATACAGAAAAATGAAACTCGAACATTCTCTTACACCATACACAAAGATAAACTCAAAATGAATGAAAGACCTCAATGTGAGACAGAAATCCGTCAAAATCCTAGAGGAGAACATAGACGATAATCTCTTCAACATCAGCCACAGCAACTTCTTTCATGACACATCTCCAAAGGCAAGGAAAACAAAAGCAAAAATGAACTTTTTGGACTTCATCAAGATAAAAAGCTTCTGCACAGCAAAGGAAACTGTCAACAAAACTAAGAGGCAACCCACATAATGGGAGAAGATATTTGCAAATGACATTATGGATAAAGGGCTGGTATCCAAGATCTATTAAGAACTTCTCAAACTCAACACCCAAAAACAAATAATTAAGTCAAAAATGGGCAGAAGACATGAACAGACACTTCTCCAGAGAAGCCATACAAATGGCTAACAGACACATGAAAAGGTGTGCAACATCATTAGCCATTAGGGAAATTCAAATCAAAACCACATTGAGATACCACCTTATACCAGTTAGAATGGCAAAAATTAACAAGGCAGGAAACAACAAATGTTGGAGAGGATGTGGGGAAAGGGGAACCCTCTTACACTGTTGGTGGGAATGCAAGTTGTTACAGCCACTTTGAAAACTTTTTGAGGAGGTTCCTCGAAAAGTTAAAAATAGAGTTACCCTATGATCCAGCAATTGCACTACTGGACATTTACCCCAAAGATACAGATGTAGTGAAAAGAAGGGGCACATGTACCCAAATGTTCATAGCAGCAATGTCCACAATAGCCAAACTGTGAAACGAGCTGAGATGCCCTTCAACAGATGAATGGATAAAGAAGATGTGGTTCATACATACATTGGAATATTACTCAGCCATCAGAAAGGATGAATACCCACCATTTACATTGACATGGATGGAACTGGAGGGGATTATGCTAAGTGAAATAAGTCAAGCAAAGAAAGACAATTATCATATGGTTTCACTCATATGTGGAACATAAGGAATAGCATGGAGGACACTAGGAGAAGAAAGGGAAATGAAGGGGTGGTGGGGAATCAGAGGAGGAGATGAACCATCAGAGACTATGGACTCCAGGAAACAATCTGAGGGTTTCAGAGGGAAAGGGCATGGGGGAATGGGGTAGCTGGGTGATGGGTATTAAGGAGGGCACGTGTTGTGATGAGCACTGGGTATTATATGCAAATAATGAATCATGGAACACTACATCAAAAACTAATGCTGTACTGTATGGTAACTAATATAACATAATAAAAAAAGATATCTACATTTTTGACATAATGCTATTGTGCACTTAATGGACTACAGTATAGTGTAAACATAACTTTTATATACACTGGGAAACCAAAAAAATCATTTTGTTCACTTTATTGCTTTATTCATTTACTGGCCTTATTGTGGTGGTCTGGAACCAATCTCACACCACATCTCTGAGGTCTGCCTGTAAAACATTAGTATCTCTACTCAATCTTGATTCAGATGTGTGAGTTGCTCCCTGCTTTTCTAATTCTACAGAAAACTAGAAAAGAAGATTGCTTCCTCTGGTGTTATTCTAACAAGATGGAAATAACTCCCAACTAATGTAGCTTCATTCTGTGACCAGTGATCCAGCAAGTCCACACATGAGCCCACTCCTGTACATTGGAGCAAATTCAGTTTCAATTCGGTTTCTTATTCATCTTTGTAGGGCCAAGTTGGTATTAGAGAAATGCAGTGGGGAGGTAGAGCCTCTTACTTATAGATTGTTTTTGAAAAATCAAACCAAAGGAGAATGAAATCTCTTTTATTGGATTAATAACTTATCTTATTTTGGAATTCTACTTTAACAAATCACATCGTATGGCTGGGTCATGTTACCCCTCTCCCCCCAAAATATGTTTAATTCAGAATGTATTCTAACTATAAAATGTACTCATTATTTAAATTATAAATATTATTTGTGGCATGGATTCTTTTTAATCCAAAAGCTCAAGGTAGATAATCAATGAAACATCTTGGAGATATTTCTGTATAAAATATATTTTCAGTGTGTCTAAAAATCATTATAAATGCTCCCAAAAATCTTTACCTTATCTTTTTTTCCCCCCAACTCCTTTCAAAACCCCAAACTGCCTTCACTTAGGGAGAGGGTAATATGAAGTCTTTATTGTAGATTATGGGAAATATTCATTATCTAAAAATTGTGTTATACAAACATGCTATGAAAATACAAGTTGACAAGAAGTTCAGACTTATCCTCATTGGAATGGAAATTTCTATGTAATTCTGGTAGAAAAATAATTCCCAAACTATTACATCTAAAATGGCAACGTATAAGTAAATGAGGGATCTCCTCCAGTTAATTTCCTCTGGTGCCTCACTGTTGTGCATAGACTAGTCTGTGACTTTGACAACCAAGGAAAAATGAATCTCACTTTGTTTTCAAGCACTTTATTTATTCAAACAACAGAATAGGTGCCTGACAGCTTGAAATCGTATGGTCTTTTTTTAGACGAATCAACTGATTCACGCTAATTAAAGGAAGTTTCCCTTGATATTTACAGTCAGTTGCTCTTAGTTTCACTTAGGTCCATATAGTGGCTACCATATATAGACAATTTTACCCACTGCCAGTTTTTAATAGCAACCATGGCTCCTTGGGGTCAAGAGAGAGAGACCTCACTACTGCAAGAATCTAATGATATTTCACAGATCACACATTATTTGGCATTCTCCACATCATACTCAGTTTATATCCTAGCTATAAGAAGAACCTCATACAAAATTTATGGGCTCCAATATTACATTATTTCCCATTTTCTCTCCAGTAACAACAGAAGTACCAGGAGAGGTTGCTGCTGATTTTTTTTATCCATGGGATTCGTTCTCATCCTTTCCTAACCTAATATTTGCAACACTATCAATATACTCAGCATTTATTACCCAAATATTCTCTCTGACATTTTATATGTCAGTGAGGATTCAGAGTTCCCATAAGAGGAATTTGAAAATAAGAAGGTTTTCTAAATCGGTGAATTGTGTTAAAACAAACACACACCACCAAATCAAAGAACAACTGAAAAATCTTTAGACAAAAGTATTTCCATTAGAGAGTGCTCTGTTTTGAGGAGATTCCCAGCAGAGAATGAGAGAAGGAGAGGATTATAATTTTGAGTACTGAGCCCTTCCATGATTCATTGTAATGCTGATAACCTGGGCAACAAAAACTTCTAAGACCCCCTCAACAACTACCAGGTGGCAAAGTTAGGCAGGAGATGTAAGTTGCTCTTCCTGCTCTGCCTCCTCTCCTTTTCATCCCTACACAGTCCAATACATTTCTAAAATGCAATGCATTTGCCTCAGTACCTTGCCAATGTAAATGTTTCCTCTGGAACTCCATCCAGATCCCCTAATATCTATACCTGCCTTTGCTGACTCAGTAGGATCATGATTTTCTTGTGATTCCCGGAACACTAGACTGAACCAAATATCTCACTTTAGATCAGCTCTCCTCCATACTAGCTATACTGGATTCTTCAATTCTCCACTTTCTATACTTCTGTTATTTATCTTCAGTCTTAAAGAAAATAGTTCATATTTCATTTTCTTAGAATCGACTAATTCCAAACTGCTTTTTCAGTAGTGAATGGGATCCACCCTAAGATGGTCTCCCTTAGGCCTTCTGTACACTCTGGGAGGTATGTGAAGGGAAAAGTCCTAAAAAAGGAAAGAGGTGGTTGTTAAGATAGGTGAGACAAATATTAGGGCGGAGAGTTTCCTTTTTTTTTTTTTTTTTGAAATGTCTAAGTGACAGTTCTCTTTATCTAGCAAATAAAAGATATGCACATGTATCTTTGACTACCTCATGAGGGAAATCTTTGTGCAATTAGAAGTTAGCTAGGAACCCAACAAAAAGCAATTTATTCCACATAAACTGTGTTTTATTTACATATATTGATGTGTTGGTTCAAGATACCCAAAGTGAGATTTGCTTCATTTACCTTTAATAAAGTGAAGGAAAGGCCAGAGAGAGGCTTGCACAATAAAATAGACAACAAATGGATGTATTCAGGCGAGATACTTTTATACGCTTGTTATTGCAGTCAGTGTATATGATGTACCTTATATATTTTAATCTAACTATAGCTCTATGATATCACAATTACTATGAGAGTTGCCTTGTTTCTGTAATTTCAAATAGTCTTTCTATATTAATTTCAGTGAAAAAATATGTTTTCAATATCCATCAGATTTCTGTTTTCATTATTCACTAAATAATAAGATGACAGCCTTTATGGATGCAAACTCGCCTTCATGCAGTGCATGTGAGAGAGCAAAAGGAAAATGAAAGTCACCAGAAAGGGTGCAGATGTTGTCTGGACTTGAATGTCAATGTTGGTGCTTCCACATGCTACTTTGTCAGAAAGAGGAAAATGGTACTAGTATTTCAAGAGTCTGAAACACAATATGCCATATATGCTGGCTGAAAGGAGAAAGTGGTGAAGAATTATGATCAGGAGAGGTTAGGCAGGAATACAGATTGCCTACTATGGAGGAGATTGCATTCCTTCTGCTATTTGATTTTAAGTTGAGCTACCTTGGGAATGAATACTAAAGATCGTTTTGGTTGTGCCTCGGAATATCACCACAGTAACAAAAGCATGTAACATTTATCATCAACTGCTAATATGTTAGCAATCGAAAACTATAGATTGTTCTCGATATGCGACCGAAATATTAGAAGGCACAGATAAGCACAGAATAGTTGAATCCACAAAGAAGGCCATGGAAGGTTTCACCACGTTCAAATCAAACTGACCGTTCCTCCCATGTGTTCCAGTAGCTGTGGTCTTTAGGAATACAATCCACGATTAGACACATCAGAAGAAATCGTCAGCTTTTCACCTAGAACATATGCATTGGGTTTGCAAATTCTGTTTAGTCTATCTGTTAAATTAATTATAATATGATCTTTCATATTTTTACTGTCACTGCCTTTAAGTCAATGTCTGTCCCCTCTCTCTCTCTTTCTTTTTTTCTGACTTCTTTGTCCCTCTCTATTCATATCATGCTTGTCTGTTTCTTATAGTCTCCCTTCTTATTCCATGGTGTTGTCTGACAGTCTCTCTGTGTGGCATAGACATATACATTTACATACATAATATCGACATTTGAATAAATAACAAGGACTTGGATTGTATTGATAAGATATAAACACTTCCTCATACCTTCTAAATATTTAACTTTCCTTAAATCCTTTTTACAATTCAGATTTGTTTTCAGGCAATAAAATTCATATGTAAATGGATAATTAGATGGTGTTTTAGAGCAGTATACAGTATCTTCAGCCCCTTGGTCAAGATAGAGATTTTTCATTACCCCAACTAATACTCTCCTGCTTCTTTGCATTCTCTCTTCCCACCAACCCCATCCTTCAGCAGCCGATCTTTTCATTTTTGTCCCAATAGATTTTTTCTTTTTCTTTTTCAGACCATCAGAGAAATTGAGGCATGCAACCTATGGCATTTGTGTCTCTTCTCTTTCACTTAGCACGATGACTTTGAGATTTAGACACGCCCTGTGTGTCAGGGCTTCATCTGTACTTACAGGCAGTAGCATCCATTGCATGAATGTACCACACACAGTCTGTTTCTCCAGTCATTAGTTGACAGAATCTGGGCTTGTCTTCACTTTTGGACACATTGGAATAAAGCTGCTTATAAACATTTGTTACAGATCTCTGTGAGGATATACAGTGCATTTCTCTTAGGTAATACCTCAAAGTGTAATTGCTGAGTCACATGATGAGTAAATACTCAACATCATAGGAAACCACTTTACTGGTTTACATTGTAGCTGTCCCCTATTGCATCTTCACTAGCAATGCATGATAATAGTTACCATCACCAATATTTTGTGGTATCTGTTTCCTCCCCTTTTCTCCTCCTCCTCCTTGCCACTGTAGCAGGTGTAAAGTAGCATCTCATCATTGTTATTTGCATTTCACTGAGAAGTAATGGTGTTGAACATCTTTTCCTATGCTTACCCCCCCCATATATTCTTTGGGAAAATGTCTTTCAAATAATTTGTCCATCTTAAATTAGGTTTTTTGTCTTCATATTGTGTTTTAAGGATTATATATTCTCAGCAGAAGCCTTTTGTCAGATATATGTTTTGACCATATTTTCTCCCAGTAGTTTAGCTTTTTAATTTTTTTAAAACAATTAACATATAATGTATTACTTACTTCAGGAGTACAGGCCTGTGAGTCATCAGTCTTACCCAACACCCAGCGCTCACAACACATAGCCTCCCCAATGTCCATCACCTAGCCACTGCCCTCCCCTCCAGCAACCCTCAGTTTGTTTCCTAAGATTAAGAGTCTCTTATGGTTTGTCTCCCTCTCTGGTTTCATCTTGTTTCATTTTTTCCTCTCTTCCCCTGTTATCCTTTGCCTTGTTTCTTAAATTCCGCATATCAATGAGATCATGTGATAATTGTCTTTCTCTGATTGACTTAATTTGTTTAGCGTTAATTATACCCTCTAGTTCCATCCACATCATTACAAATGATGAGATTTCATTTTTTGATAGCTGTGTAACATTTTGTTGTGTGTGTGTGTGTGTGTATATATATATATATATATATATATATATATATATCAC
>NW_024425341.1:29542041-29695320 GCF_017311325.1 Ursus maritimus | reverse complement strand
TATATATATATATATATATATATATATATATATATATACCACATCTTCTTTATCCATTCATCTGTCAATGGACATCTGGGCTCTTTCCATAGTTTGGCTATTGTGGACATTGCTGCTGTGAACATTGGGGTGCACGTGCCCCTTCGGATCACAAATTTGTATCTTTGGGGTAAATACCCAGTACTGCAATTGCTTGGTCGTAGGGTAGCTCTATTTTCAACTTTTTGAGGAACCTCCAAACTGTTTTCCAGAGGGCTGCACCAGCTTGCATTCCCGCCAACAGTGTAGGAGGGTTCCCCTTCCTCCACATCCTCGCCAACATCTGTCATTTCTTGACTTATTAATATTAGCCTTTCCGACTGGTGTCAGGTGGTATCTCATTGTGGTTTGGATTTGTATTTCTCTGATGCTGAGTGATGCTGAGCACTTTTTCATGTGTCTGTTGGCCATTTGGATGTCGTCTTTGCAAAAATGTCTGTTCGTGATTTCTACCCATTTCTTGATTGAATTATTTTTTCTTTACGTGTTGAGTTTGATAAGTTCTTTGTAGATCTTGGATACTAGCCCTTTATCTGATATGTCATTTGCAAATATCTTCTCCCATTCTGTTGGTTGTCTTTTGGTTTTGTTGACAGTTTCCTTTGCTGTGCAAAATCTTTTTATCTTGAAGTCCCAATAGTTCATCTTTGCCTTTGATTCCCTTGCTTTTGGAGACATGGCTAGCAAGACGTTGCTGCAGCTGAGGTCGAAGAGATTGCTGCTGTGTTCTCCTTATGTGTGACAGGAATCCATTAAAATCCTTAGCTTTTTTATTTCTTAAAAATATCCTTTAAACAGCAGACATTTTAAATTGTTAAGGTACAACCTATGAATTCATTTCATTTTTTATAATTTGGGCTTTGTATGGTGCTGAGAATTTTTGCCTGAATCAAAGTGATGAATATATTCTTCTGTTTTCCTCTGTTTTTGTATTTGTACCGTTTAGGTCTAGAGTTTTTTTGTTTGTTGTTGTTGTTGTTGTTCAACAAAATGAACAGTCAAAGATTCAAGTCCCATTTTTTTTTTTAAGGTCATTATTTCTCCAATGCATTACCTTGGCCCCTTTACTGCAAAATAGTCGAACTTACCTGTATAGATTTGTCCTCAGATTCAATATCATGTTCAATTTATTCATATACTGACCACATTATGCCAAGATCACATTGCTTTGATTACTCTAGCATAAAATTTTTGAAATTAGGTAGTGTTAGTTCTCCAACTTGACTAGCTGGAGTACATGCACTCACTCAGTTTGTGGGGATAGAGTAAAACACAAATACAGGTGATATCTGAGAAATACTGGTAATTCACCTGCTAGACTTACTGCTTCAAAAGGTCAGATGCTCTCTCTGTGTTGTTCACCACTGTATATTCAACTTCTGAAAAGATGTCTGATGCAAAGAGCTCTGTCTCCAGACAATTCCTGGTTGTTTGAAATAATACACAATCAGTTGGAATCTGTGTAGTTTCTCAATACCTTCAGACTTCAGCAATGTTTTGAAAGAGCTGCTTCCAAGTAATGATTAAGTCAAATTTGCTCCTGAATCACAAGTGATATATTCTAGGCAAGTTCTGCATTTTTCTAGCTTGTGATTTCAGATATTTTCCTAACCCTTTTTGTGCTTAATATTACTTATCTGTAAAGTGTGAAACCCATTGCACCTACTTCACTCATTTAAGGATGAAATGCGTTAGTATATGTAAAAGTTTAGACATTGTCACAATTAATGCTAAAATAAAAAATAGTGATTGCTATCCCTAAAGCTATTACCAGTAACACAGCCTTTAGCATCAGTAAGTCCTCATGGAAGGATAGGCTGCTTTTGTGAGGGGAAACGGGAGACTGGTGATAATGGTGTGTGGCAGAGCTTCCACATAAAAGTATCTTCTCTGATACTGAGCAGCAGCCTATTTTCTGTTCTCTCTACTGGAAGCAATAACCAGGTGCCAATCAGCTTTATTTTTCTGTTCTCTTCAAGCTTTTATTACTTGTATTTTCCTGCCACTGAAAATATGAAGCAGAAGCGGTCTTCTCCAATCCCGCCTTTTTCACAATCCTCAGGATGAGCAAATAAAGCTCACTTCCAGTAGTGATTTTGTAGCTGACTGGACAGAACATGGAGACGTTACAAAACTAAGACATCTTAAAAACGTTATGAGCGGGGCGCCTGGGTGGCTCAGTCATTAAGTGTCTGCCTTCAGCTCAGGGCGTGATCTTGGAGTTCTGGGATCGAGCCCCACGTCAGGTTCTTCCACTGGGAGCCTGCTTCTTTCTCTCCCACTCCTCCTGCTTGTGTTCCCTCTCTCACTGGCTGTCTCTCTCTCTGTCAAATGAATAAATAAAATCTAAAAAAAAAAAAAAACCAAAACAAAACAAAAACGTTATGATGCTAGCATATCACTCCAACTTTCCTGTTAAGACAATAAGTAGAAATACTGGAAATTTCAATAACTCACTTTTATTCCTGGTGGTAGTTTTTTACCAAACTCCCTAAACTACACTAAAAATTGCTTTTTCCTTGACAACCATCACCTTTCTGTCAGATAACTTGTGATTCTCTTTTCTGCTTTCAAATCAGTGTCTTGAAAGCTGGATAAAATAATGTGTCCTTTGTCTAAATTCACTAGTCTACATTTATGAAGTAGTAGAGACTAGTGTTACCCATTTAATGAAAATTGTTTTCTATAACTGACCAATCTATTTCAGTGAGTCTTACAAATGGGCTTGTCACACTGCTAGGCACCAAGGGGCCTCAGATGTCAGCAGGCACCTTCCGAAAATAATAAGATAGGAGCCATTCTGAGGAGCAGGGACTTTGGACTTTGGCACCCACTGAGCTGATATTTTGAATCTAAATCTTTGTCCAGCTGTTAGAGGACAATATTCATTCAGTTTTATATGAAATGTCTTTCTAACACAATACTCATTTTATGGAAAAGAAAATCAATTGAAGTGTTATCGCCTTGCTCTTATCTAGATTATTCTACAAACAGCTTCAAAACTCATTTATGTTCTTAAAAGCCGTGGGCATCTTCTGTAGCAGCCATTGATGAATTTTCAATCAGACGAAAATAAAAGGCGAAGGAGTTTACACACACATTTTTTTTCTTGATGTTCTCTTAATGTATTAGCAAAAAGATGTGTATGGGGGACCGAAGGAATAGAAACAGGTAAATAAATGTAAAAAAAATTAGGTATAAAACAGATGAAAAGCAACACATAGAGAAAGATAATAATTTTAACTTTTCGAGGGTATTTTTACATAGAAAATTATATATATATGTATATATATTATAACATAATTTACATATGGGAAATATAATTTCAATGGTCAATATATATTTTATGTTTTTCTTAAAATAATGCTAAATGTTATCATTTACCTCTTATCATCTACACAACAAAGTAGGGAGTCAATAATACAGTTTTTCTTTTGACCTGTATTAAAGGCAAGCTAGCTGTTAGACCTACTCTTTCCTTTCCTTTCAAGTTCTATAGAAACTTTTACAGGAAAAAAATAATAATGTTGGTTACCAGTAAGCATGATTCCCACCTGCACTGCATTTAGTGACTTGTCTGCTCCATAAAGCAGTAATTCAGAAGTAGAAAAACATACTTCTTAGCTTAGTACCAAGTATTATTTAGAAATATTTACCTCAGAGTGCCTGGGTGGCTCGGTCGGTTAAACATTCAACTTCTGGTTTCAACTCAGGTCCTGATCTTGGGTGGTGAGATTGAGCCCTGTGTTGGGTTCCACACTAAGTGTGGAGTCTGCTTGAGTTTCTGTCTCCCTCTGCCCTTCCAACTCAAGCTCGCTCACTCTCTCTTTCTCAAATAAATAAATAAATAAATCTTTTAAACAAAGAAATATTTACCTCATACCTACCTATTCATAAAGTACTTTGTTTTTTTTTTTTATATTTTATTTATTTATTTGACAGAGAGAGAGCACAAGCAGGGAAAGCAGGAGAGGGAAAAGCAGGCTCCCCAGTGAGCAGGGAGCCCAATGCGAGACTTGATCCTGGGACCCCAGGATAATGACCTGAGCCAAAGACAGACACTTACCTACTGAGCCACCCGGTCCCCCTCGTAAAGTACTTGAAAGGGGATGCTTTATGTCCTAAAACAGAAGTGCTGAGTAATAGTTTATGAAATCAAATACAGCTTGGGATGGTCATCCCTCTCTTTTGTACCCCAAGAGCACCTGAAAACTATTACTTTTTCAGTAATAGTTTAATACTATTTCAGTATTTCAGTAATACTTTTTTCAGTAATAAGCTGGTTCTTGTGGGCCAGTGTCTATTCTGCTTAGTGTTAAATGAGAGGTAAACTTCAATTTCTTTCCTGCAGCCTCGTATAATTTTATCAGTAATTTGAGTACTGCTTTTAATATAGGAGAGGTTAAAAGAGTTAATCATAATGGAAAAAGGAATGCAGTTAACGTTTTTAGCATTTTTTGTAAGCAGCAGGTACTTAAAGTTGAAATTTAAATTCTATGTTAAGATCTTTGTAAAACTCTTTCAGAATATATTTAATGATGAGTCTACATATAGGCTTAAAAGTATTTACCCACAAAGAAATCTTTTTTATAAAATACCTGTGTTTAGCTTAATAAAACCCTCTATCTCTACTCCACTGTTACTGACACTTATCTTGTTACTCCAGTGACCTCACAGTGCATTTCTCTTTATTTCCTTCTAAGTGTTATTTTAAGGTATGGAAAGCATATAATTCAGAGTGAAGTTAGGCATTAAGACCAAAGATAGCTATAATTATTGTGACAAAATTTTCTGCTTATTTAGATTAATGTGAATTTAATAAATTTACCTACACAAAAATTTTGGATGCTCATATTATTCTAAAATATGAGACTGTAAAACTAAATTTAGAAATTCATACATTCAACTCATGTTGACTTCAAGGAATGGATATAAATCTGATTGCTGTGAGGAAAAATAATTGAAAACAACTATCAGTTGTGTATACCCCAGGAAATGCATTTCTATATTTTAACTCTAATAAAAGCAATGCTTATCACTGGGGCACCTGGATGGCTCAGTCAGTTAAGCGCCCAACTCTTGATTTTGGCTTAGGTCATATTCTCAGGGTCGAACCCTGCATCAGGCGGACTCTATGTTTAGCGTGGAGCTTGCTTAAGACTCTCTGCCCCTCCTCTTTCTAAAAAAAAAAAAAAAGAAAGAAATAGATTATGTAATACAACAATGCAATGCATAAAAAATTGTATCTGACTAAGCAATCATAAAAACAACACTTCCTTATAATTTTCTATAAATTAGGACGGAAAAATGTGTTAAAATCTTTATTTTAAACAATGCATAAATTTCCTGATCAATATGCCCAATAAATGCATATAACAAAATGTGTGGAAATTTTAAAAATATGATTTAAAACTTTGAGAATTCTGCATCATGTTTGCTCATTTTTAAAGGAGCCACTCTGTTTTTGACAAAATTTTATCATGAAAGGAAGGAAATGTTTCCGTAGCATTTGAGAGCACTTTATAAGAAAATAGCAAAGAGCACCATGAATGTTAAAATGCAGTAATCAAATATGGCCTTTTTTTTTGTGGTGTTATCTGAAATATGGATGCCACTTTATCTATCTCTGCATTTCCGTCTGTATGTCTATCTATGTCTAGCTATATATATCATTTATATATATGTATGTGTATATGTATATATATATATACACACTCACACAAAATGCGCACATATATGCTTTCTGATCTTATAGAAAATAAAAAGAGGTACTTAGAAAAGTTTCATATCTGGTATACAGTTAATTACTGGTAAAGAAAATACTGGAGCCTAATCTCCATACCTGTAATTGTGATTTATAGTAAGAAGGGCCTATTTGGTTTCCGTCATAGAATTCCTAAAAGGCTTGGAATTTCCTAAGTGATGAGAGCAACAAAGATTCCTTTTGTCATGTTAATGAGTGACTTCTGGAACTCACCTCCGGATGGGGTGTTTGCCATGGAGCCAACCATATAGAGAATTGGAACTTGAAGTCCCATTCCCTGCCCTCTGGGGAAGGGTGAGGGGCTTCAGATTGGGGTTAGTCACCAGTGGCCAATGATGATTTAGTCAATCATGCTTACGTAATAAAGCCTCCATAAAACCCCAAAGGACAGGATTTGGAGAACTTCCAGTTTGGGGAACCAGAACCATTCCACAAGGAGGCTCCAAGTTCCATGAAGACAGAAACTCTTTTTTCTTTTGGACCTCACCCTATATATCTCTTCATTTGCCTGTTGATTTGCATCCTTTAATATCCTTTGTAATAAGCCAGAAATTTCATGAATAAGCAGGTTTTCTAAGTTCTTTGAGCTGTTCCAGCAAATTAATCAAACCCTAGGAGGAAGTCATGGGCACCTCCAATTTATAGACAATGAGTCGGAAGTACAATTAACAACCTGAGTTTGGGATTGGCATCCTGAATTGGAGGGCATTGTTGGGACCTCGAGTCTGAAGTCTCTCGGGAGGGCAAGTGACAAGCTGGGCTTGTGACTGGCATGTGAAGTGGGGGTGTGGGGGGTCAGTCTTGCAGGACTGAGCCCTTAATAGTGTCAGAAGTGAGTTGAATTGGAGGACACCCAGCTAGTGTCCAAGAATTGCTTGTCGGTGGTGTGAGAATCCCCCTCCACACATTGAATTTGGGTCCAGAAACCCAAAAGAATTCCTCTCCTGGGAAAGAAGGCTATATATTGAAATGTTTCCACACCCCTGTAAGTGATCTTTCAGACTCATACGCCAAGACTCAGCCTTGTTTCCTGTGTTTCTGCAAATATCTGAGCTCCTACTAACAAGTTGTCGGTAGTAAGAGTAGCAGTGTGATATGTCTTGAGCCCAGATTGAAGCAAACAGCAGAATCCCAGCTGAAGGGTATTATGATTTGTTTTGCCCTCTCCCATTTTGTGAGGGCCCACTCTACTACCTAGTGAACAAACATGGATCTGCTATTGAGAGGAGTTACCTGTCTCAGGTGAGCCCTTTAACTTTGAGATGTAGGAGCTGGCAGGTAAATGTTCCCGCATGCCATTCTTCAGACACACACATTTTGAGAAGTATTCCCTTTAGTTCTCAGAAGGTCCCATGCAGTGATCATGATGCCATGCCCTTATATTGGATTTCTTTCCCGTTCACTCACTTCCAAAATCACCTCTTAAATAAATTTTTTACACTGTTTTAGGCTCTGCTTCCAGGAGAACCCAAATTAATATTGACCGGTAGTTGAAGAGAGATTTAGAGTTTTGAGGAAGGGTTGTATTCATTCATTTGGTTGTTTTAAGATGGGAGAAATAGAACCATATATAAAATCAACCGGCAAGATCCATGAGTGAAAGAGGGAGTGAATACCAATGACAAAAATGGTGTAATATGCTCTCAGGAAGTAGAAACTGGTGGCATTCACTATATTGATTACCTTAAATGAAAAGAGGGACACACACATTTACATACACAATGTAATGAAAATGGGTTTGGATAAATGTTGTTTTATAGACTTTATAATGGGAAGTGCATGGAATGAAAAAACAAAGCAAAATAAAACAAAACCCTGAGCTCTGAGGTTATTCCATTGCTGCCTGATCTTATCCCATATGGTGTGTACCTCCCCTCATCCCCTCCACCATTCTACCTTCTCCAGCCTCCCAGACCTTCCTACTACATGCTCTGGAACCAAGAGTCTGATATCAGCAAATCACCCTCAGATTTTGCCTTGAAGGTTACCTTCGTTTTGTTTGGTTTTGTTTTTTCATTTTACAGAATCTGGTTTTCTACAGCTTTCATTATTTATTTTACTGTTCTTACAGAAAAAAAGGAAAGAAAGAAAAAGAAAAGAAAAGGAAAAGAAAAAAAAAAAAGGTTTCTTTTGGTTAGGTCTGTTTTGATTTTTCACCTGAATATACCCTAACTAGCACAGACTTGCTTGTAGAATAGGTATTATTTTATACAGGCTCTTTACTGCTGCTTCCAAATTATCACTTTTTTTTTTTTTTCAAAAACTTTTTGCTGTAGTCATCTAGAGATCTTCAAGTCAATTCTACCCAGTTAGAAGTTTTCAGAATCAAGCCCAGTGTCTTTCCCTGAATTGCTATTACTTATAGATGGAACACCCATAAAATATTGCCTTTCCCATAGTCTCTCTCACTTTTGAGTACAATATCCTTTACTATATTTTTTATAACAGTCTTCACTAGTTGAAAAGTATGTCATATTTGCTTATTCAGTGCTGACTCCATTACTCAAATGCAAGCTATTAAGGCTAATATTCCATTATATATATATATATATGATATATATATCATATATATATGATATATATATCATATATATATATGATATATATATATATATATATATATAATGGAATATTAGCCTTAATAGCTTGCATTTGAGTAATGGAGTCAGCACTGAATAAGCAAATATGACATAAATGCTGCAATAAAACATAGGGGTACATATATCTTTTTGAATTAGTGTTTTTGTATTCTTTGAGTAAATAGCAAGCAGTAGAATTATTTGATCATATAGTAATTCTAGGTTGAGGAACCTCCATACTGTTTTCCACAGTGGCTATACCAGATTTGCATTCCCAACATTTGCTTGTTAAAATCATTATTAAATAAAATATTTAATAGAATGACATTGATTCATAAGTAATGTTCATTATAAGGATTATAAACTAAAAAAAACACAACTCTATCAGAAATGAATTAGTTTCCTCTACAACTATCATCTTTTCAATCAAGAGCCCAAAACATAAATTTCTCTTCTGCACTGGTCCTTTCTTTTCTACTGTACTTGTTTCTTCCCTATACCAGCCTCCTTTCTTTCCCTATCGTAAATATACACAGACACAGACACACACACACATACACACGCACACACACAAAGAATCCAAAATGCAATTTATTAGGGATTGTTCACTTCTCTCTCAAATATGAAATAATTCTAGCCACACTCAAATTTTTAGTTATCTCAATTCATCGAACTGTATCAAACATATCTTTGAACTATATGTAATACCTATATAGAAATAGTGCAGCTGTGGGGCTAAAATGACTTAATTTTCATAGCTCTGTTTTCATAAATTTACTACATCCCTTGTCATACTGTAATAAGGCTGTTGACATATTAGTTTCCAATACTTGATTGATTAAAAACGAGAAATGATAAAAGGAATTAGCAAATAATCAAATTAATATTATAAATGGAATGAAAATAGTGAATTTTACTTTTTTCTGTAATTTATTAGCTCATCTAAATTTACCTTTATACAGTTTCCTGAATTAAGAACTAACCAAAGTCACTTGATTATGTCCTTAGTTAAAAGTTCACTGTGAAATATGCCAACCTCCAAGAAGCATGTTCTATGAATCACTTGAGAATGAAAGATTTCCATATGGAATTTTCTAGAACTGGTCATAGGGACCTTCTCAGAGAGACCTGGTATCTACTGATTATACTCAGTATATTTACATAGCACATTAGCCTAACAAACACAAACATTCTCAACAGACTCTTTTCTCATTTATTTTCACTTGGGATAGAGTGTTGCTCTCACCAAAGATGTCAGTTATTTTAATGAGCACCTGTATTTTGTTCAATAAGCACTAATCAAGTGTTTGCTGATTGACTGTTGCCCCCAACACACACACATAAAATATTACATTTAAACTTAGTGGCCCTGTCATATCTTGTGAAATAAAATTGCTGTGAACTTTAATTCTCTTGTTCAATATCTATTGCTTTTATATTTGTTGTTTTGAGATAAGTACAACCAGGGAAGAGATAACTTTCCTTAGGAGCCCTGGGACTGAGGTACTATAATTTTTAAATAGGTCAGTAAAGTGACTTCTTATAGCTTGCAAATATTCATAAAATATTAGTGAACATTCGAAACTTTATACTCACAAAGGATTAAAAATCTAAATCCATTTTCACTGTCAACCCTTAAAAGAAATAAATCAGTCATAAATGTAGTTGATATTAAGGATTACTATATCATAACTGATTTTTTAATGAAATCAGAACATATGTGAAATCTAACCTCCCATTTTTCCTACTATATATTTAAAATGTGTGTAAATTGAAACAGTTATCTATGAAGTATTTTTATCAATGCTGCAGCACTGTATTTTATTTAAATAATAGTTGTTGGGAAAAACAGTGGATATATATTAACAATTTAGAGCTTAGCATTTTAATTTTGACAGTCTCACAGAGGATGAATAATAGTTTATAGATATGCTGAGAGACATTAAAAGTTAAGGGATTAAAATGTAATTGGGAAAAATGATACAAACCTCAAAATATTAATTTCTATGTCAATAAGTTAAAATTTAAAGACATAAATAAAGTGAAGTATTTGTCTCGAGTTACATATTTTATTTTATTTCACAAAATATAGTTGTTCTTTTTTGAAATGCTACTGATTATAAATTTTTATAATTTAGCAATATTATTTATTTAGTATGCATATTTCCACAATTCAGGGTGCTTTTTAAAATTATTTTTTCTTCACTTTCTCCTTCAGAACCATAGAAATGTATTTGAAAAACAATTCAGTGCTAATGTAACAACAAGGTTACAAATCTAAACATACGTCAGAAATGAAAAGTTACAGTTCTCATGGTGACATTATATTATCAGCATTATACAGCCTGCACAATAAAATATGTATTTAGAAACCTAACTGGTAATTTAAAATACCACATGTTATGTATATTAAATGAGGATAAGTTAACATCCCTAGGAGAACCTTAACTTACCTAGCTTTGTATTAGTGTGTCTTAAATTAATAAGATTTTACTATTAGAAGGCTCCAACATATAGCTATAGTCACCCTATGCTTGAAATTCTTGCAAATTCCTTGAAATTTTTTTGCCCTTTGTCTCTGTACATGGATTCACTATAAAACTGAGTACAAAGGGTTGGAAATGTGTTGAGATGATATGTTTTATACATTATTAGCCTCAGCATTTTTTCTAGGATAATGCTCTACTATTACCATATTTTATGATAATATAATAACTCTATATCTGATAGAAAAACAAATTAGATGGCAGCCATACCATTAGTGTCCAGATGCAAATCTTCCATTCTTGGATTCTAAGTAAAATATTTATGAGCTTATTTAAATAATAATGAGGTAGAATGCACACAGTGCCATCGTTTAAGAATTATGCCACATATGTAATACTAAAGGGACTAGTACATAGGAAACCTAGGTTTCCAGCTAAGAATGAGACTTCATGTCTCACAGTTCCAATCCAGTGATTCAACCTCATGAACACATTGAAATAAACCCAGCTAACCTCTGATTTATGAAAGTGTTTATTACACAAACATTTGATATCCCACCTTACATGAAAATGTATGTATAAATACTGAATTTGATGTTGAATATTGAATATTGAAATATTGAGTATTTTAATACTTAGGTTATTCTTATAAATTTAATTATATGAAAAGTAATTTATAATGTCATTTCTAATATATAGGGAGTATTTTATAAGTTCTGTCCCACATAATCTGTAAATTTTAACTAAATTAAATTTATAGAGAAATATTTATTTTTGGACTTTCAATTAGAAGATGTTTTGATTTGGGGGTTCTAAAGATATTTTGAGTGCCCACTGAGGGACATATAGTTAGAGATAATAAAAGTCACATTTTATTTTTCAATGGAATTACAATTGAAACATTCAGATATTTTATATTCTGTCAAAGTCCAGTTGAGCTGGACCTAAATATGCCTACCATTTTGTGTTCCATTTTTTTTCTCTACCGTAAATCATCAGGGACATAAAAGGTTATTTTGTATTATTGGATAGAGTACATAATCATTTGATTGAAGAAAGCCAAAAGGTAAGATATTCTCTTTCATATATCTCAGTTACATTTACTAGAAGTTCTGAATACTCAAGAGAATTAATTAAATACTGTCACTGTCTTTGGACATTATTCATGGTTCTTAGTGAGGTCAGAAGCACACAAAAAAATCAGTCCAATCCTTTATGTATATGTTACTTGGAAATTAAATTATTTAATATACTGATAGAAACTTGAATGTATAAGCAAAAAAGAAAAAAATCAGAAGAGTAAACATTCCAGTGTCTCTGCAGTCTTGGTTTAGTCAGTAGCTTGTGAGGTGCTTAAAAGTTGATCTTATTTAAAATAATATCTGGCATTAGTAAAGTACCCCATGAGTACTCAGTAAATGCTGTTGTATGAAAATATGTTCCAAATATTTTTATAATACTTTGTAAACTGCCATATACATTTATTGATTATTATTATTATTATATAATAAGATGCCCTTAAAAATATTCTTCAAAAACCTAGGAAAGATATTCAAGTAGAATATGTTTATATTACTGAATTTCTTAGATATTAAACATTGTTGCCACCATCACAAACTTCATAGCAACTACTATGGCCAACCTCATTTTAGGTCGTGTGTTAGTTTCTCAATGTTGCTATAACAAGTTACCACAACCATAGCGGTATAAAGCAATAGACAGTTATTATCTTATAGTTCTGGATGCCAGAAGTCTGGTCCCCCAGACCCAACCAGACTCCTTTGTTTTAGAGATCTTGGTTGATTTCGGTAACTGACCATTTAGGTCTGCTTCTTTTTTTTTTTTTTTTCTCTCTCTCTCTCTCTTTCTGCACTTTAAATTTCACTGTAATGTTAAATTCACCAATAAAGATGGAGCCTGTGAAACTCTGGCCCTCACCCTTGACCTCAATAAAAGCAGAAACCAGGCCCGCACTTGCGTTTTTCTCTCCCTGTAACCTTGCTGTGTGGACACAGGTGTACCGTATAATTTCTAGGACCTGTGAGTAATAAACCTGTTTTTTTTTTTAATTTTCTGATGTTTATTGCCAAAGATATCTTGCAATCATAATAAGAATCACAAGTGCCAGTCCAGCCAAGACATTGGTAATTGATAGGCTGAGACCAGCACAAAACAGCCCATTTGGATAATCCAGAATAATCTTCTCATCTGAAGGTATTCAATCACATTTGCAAAGCCTCCTTTGGCATGCAGAGTAACATATTCATATATTCCAGGTATTATGGATATGGATATCTTTGGGGAGCCATTATTCAGCTTTTGACAAGTGGAAAGTGTTTTTTGTTTTTTGTTTGTTTGTTTAACTGGCTAGTAGGGGAAGATAGGTTAATTTGGGGTATCTATTTTGATGGGATTCTTCATCTCGGTAATAATGTTCTTATTTCTGAATTATATTTTCTGAATTCAGAATTAGAAATTAGGCACATCAATAAAGTGCATGAACCTTGACAAACATTATGTAAAGCTAGGTAAATCTAGATAGATTAGCTGACAGACAAAATCATCAACTGATGTTTCTACTTAAAATATAGATACAACATTCTTTTGGGAGTCTTGTAACGTTGGGTATTTCCTCATCATACTAAATGATGATTTTTTTAAAAAGGGGTAAAATAATGACTCTCATATGGATATAAAACATGTGTTAAAGATTTGAATTAACTCATTATTAACGAGGAAAACTGACAGTTGTTACATCCAACTCAAAGGAGAAATCAAAGAATCATAAATTTATATGGAGTAAAGGAATGTTCAAATAAAGTACAAATGAGCATGAAACTAGTTTTGTAGACAAGATGGAGAAAGGAAGTAAATTGAACCTCCATAAGAGAGAATACATTTTACATCCACAAACGTGAAATATTTACATTGTTATCACTCATCTACAATTTACAGAACTGTAAAATCAATGATTATTGAGAACCGGACAATCTGAGTGTGCTCTAAACAATGAATAGTTTTCCACTGGAGATAACCATTATTATTTGCTCGATCCAAATTTCCGTATAAGACTAGATTTAATTTCTTCTTTTGTAGCTGCACCCATAGGACACTCTAGGGATGTCAACTTTTCTCTTTATTTCTAGTATCATGAAAATTGATACAGACACATTACCATTTTTGGAAAGCAACTCCATACTTTGACATAATTGGTAACCTCAGACTCTCTTCAGGACCAAAAAAAAAAAAAAAAAACTTGCTTTATAAAATAATTTAAAAGTTTGACAATTACTCAAATTATCTTTACTTTCTAAGTGATTAAAAAAAGTTTAGCGGTCCTTCTTTAGAGAAGCAAAACATTCTAATACAAACACATTCTAATGATACTCATACTGGTAAGTATGATAAGAATAATCATACTTTTCTCTCAAGTTCCAGAAGAGAAGGGATGACAGCTGGAAATGTGTTTGTACTGACTACATAACCTAAGCACAGAGAAAAAGCCTGGAAAACTAGTTGCTCAACAAATATTTGTAGAACCGAGGGAATTTCTGGACAATCTAATTTGATTTTAAGGAATCTATATCAATTTTACTTCAGATTGTCCAAAGTAATTTTTTTTATCATTTAAGAAGGCACGGTTAACAACATATTCTGTAGTTTAAGTTATAAACAGTGGTAGGTGACTTAGCTGTCTATTGCTACATAACAAAGTATCACAGATTTAGCAGCTTAATACTGTAGCTATTATGTAGCTCATTGTTCTGAGGTCATAAATTCAGAAATGAGTGTGCTCTCTGCTCAGATTGGCACTGTACTGAAATCAGGTGTTGGACTGTGGAGGGAACTCACATTTGGACTGCACGCCCTCTCCAAGCTTCTTCAGAAGGTGGGAAGAATTCAGTTCTTTGCTAGCCATTGGCTTGGGGTCAGCCTCAGGTCCTCACTGCCATTTTTGGGTCCTTGGCATGTGGCTCATCCACCCCGAAGCCAGAAATGGAGAATTTTCTGGCGTGTCAGATCTCCTTGTGCTTCCTGTCTTCCACCAGAAAAACTCCAAATCCTTTTGGTCAGTCCTCTGAGGACTGACACTTTCTTAAAGTCCGTATAACATAACCATTATCACCTACCACCATTAAAGATATTTTAGTACAAATGCTCATCTTCCAATAGAGTAGGAAATTTAGCAGTCAGAAATCATTTATCTGACATTCAAAGAAAAATATACTGCTTTAGAAATAGTCATCAGAAAATATAATGTCGTCATTTATTGCCAACCTCAAATTTTAAAAATCTCAATTTGCATGTATTGAATTCTGTGACAGAATTTTCTACATTGTTCATGATACCTTTTCATTTAAAAATTTCTGTAATTATACTGTCTTTTTCTTTTCAAATGTTCATGTATAATCCATGCACATCCTCTTATTTATTTATTTTTTGCCAGCTTCCCCATGTGTAAATGAGAATTCCGAACTGTATGTTAGAAATATATATGAGACACCTGGGTGGGTCAGTCGGTTAAGTGTCTGCCTTTGGCTCAGGTCATGATCCCAGAGTCCTGGATCCCAGAGTCCTCGATCAAGTTCTGTGCAGGACTCCCTTCACAGGGAAGAGTCAGCTTCTCCATCTCCCTCTGCCACTCCCCCTGCTCCTGCTCTCTCTCTCCTCTTATTCCCTCTCTCTCAATTAAATAAATAAAATCTTTTGAAAAAAGAAATATATATATATATATATATATATATATATATAAAGAATTTTGCATAGCTCTTCAAACACTTGTAAATGTCTTATTGTGGTATGGTACAATACATATATTTTCTGAATATAAGCTGCTACATTTCTTCATCCACCTCCATCTATCATCAAGGGCATTACTTTTTGTTACAATTAAAATGCAAATTTAATTGGTAACAGACTAGAGAACATCCGCTCTAAAGTAATGCATCACCAATTGGAAAACTATGTCAAGCAGTATAATTTCCAAACCATGATTGCAAAATTATATTATTGAAGTCTAGGAACAAGTGGAATCTGGTTTCTTCAAGATGTACAGGAATTATAATTTTAAATGTTAATTTATCCCCAGACTGATTTGGGAATTTAAAAAATTTAACACAAAACCGTTTAGGGAAATTGACAGTGTAATATTGCCATTTACATATTTTTGTTGTTAACATGAGGAATATAGACATATCTTGACAGGTCTGATATGCTATAACGTAAGATAGGGACGCTGATGGAAAACAGGAGGGAATTGTCTGTCTTCTATACTTTCATTGGAACATTATTTAAAATCATATCTGTTTTTGCCAACTGCCAGTTCTGTGTCTCTAAAGCTTAGAAAAAGTCACATTATATTATCTTTAAGTATAAGCTATCTTAAGCGATTGTAGTCTTTAAATACTTCCTTTTCTTGAATCATATAGACACTTTGGGTTAACATTTTGTATTTTGATATAGCTTTATTCTGGCATTTAACATGGTTCAAAAATTATGCAGGTGTCAAAACAATGAATTTCTGGAGGCTATTTTTTTCTTGTCTCTTTTAAAAGCCTAGGCATTGTTAACATCAACGGGAGAAGAATGACAGTGAGCAGAAAGTAGAAGTGTAGTATTTGTTCTTTATAGGTAGCTGGCAGTAGTTCTCTTAATTTACCATTGTAATAAAACAGAAATGACAGTGCTTCTCCTAAAAGGGGAAAACATATTTTCTAATAGTAGATAGGCCAAAGTGGTAATATTTTTAATCACAAATCCCACTTAAACAGCATGATCCCAGATAAATGTATCAGACTATGTTAGCATGTGAGTTACTGTTTAAGCTCTTGGTAGCCTACTGTAGTGAGAGCAGATGGTTTGAGTTTATATCTTTTGTGCTTCTCAGTTATTGATGTGGATTATATGAGAAGATAATTGGCAGGGTTTTGCACATAATTGATATAAAATGCTGTTTAGGATCTTCTCTGATTGGTCAAGTTTCTAGGACATCTGGGACGACAATCTCTTGGATTATATATGGAAAAGATATAACTCTCAATCATCTGTATGTTAGCAGCAAAGGGCTGTAATGGTTTATAATTTTTCTGTGCATTTGAAAAAAAAGTAAAATAGGTTTGCTCTTAGGAAAATTACTTGATTCAGAACTGAGAAACCACTAATTTAAAAAATATGTCTTTTTCCTTTATTTTTCCCCACACAGGAGGATATGGAAATAGGTAAAAATACAAACCCAATTTACAGGGAAGAAAAGGAGAGCAGACTATTTTAAAACCATATCTGTAGCACTCTGATATTCTTCGTTAAATACCTTTCTTCAACACAGAACATGATAATGATTTCACATATATCATCATCCGTCTGGAGGCTTGAAAAGCACTGGCGGAAATTTGAATAATGATAATCTCCATAACAACAACCAGAATTCACATGGCAGCACCTATTCAAATAACCAAAATGTATATCAGGTTATCTAGTTTCTATAATGCCCACTATTACTTTAATTAATCAACCCAAGGGTTATTCACAGATCGTACCCTGTTATCATCCGGTATCACAAATTCCAAAATCCTGCATGACACCCAACTGGGAATTTCACCTCTCCTATTTTTCATCTTATTTTCAGACAGCACATTAAATTTAGTCATAGCAAGTAAATAGGATGTTGACTACAGATTTTAAATGTGAAGATTTCAGAAGTTCAAACATACACACGCACACATACAGATAAATAGATAAATATTTTGACATCCCAATGACAAAAATGTTTAAAAAGGAGTATGTTTGTTTAAGTTTGAGAGGCCAGAAATGACTTCAAAAAGAATAAAAGCCAATTTATGTCCGCTAAAGTTATGGCAAACTGACTTAACTTTCATACACTATGACTCCTATGATAGTTCATGTAGATGAATTTTAGTCAAATTTTTAAAATGCCTTATTAGAATGTTATTATAGATAACATTGGAAAAATATGGCATTATATGCACTAGCCAGGTACATATGTAGAATTATATCAGCCATATTAAATATATGATGATTATCAATGTGTCATTTAGGGGCAATCCACAGAGTTCTGTTCTTGAAACTGAGCTACCAAAGTGTGTATAATTATGTGAGTTTTTACTGCATATATTTTTCTGCCTTTCCCTAAAGCTTATTTAGTCAGTCTATCTTTTCTTCCACTTTCAATGTCTATTTCCCCTAGATTCGTCCCTGTAGTCAAACCTTGTTTAAACTAAATAAGCTAACTATGTATCAAAAATCATACTATCCACAGGTAGTATGCTGTATCTCTCTCAATCCATTAAGCTTTATTTTCTTAAGAATATTACACATTTTCTTTACCCATGTATTGTTTTACCATTTATAGCTCTGCAAGCACTTGCACTCTGCCTCCAGCCAGAATCTCTACAATGTTACAATGTTTTTTTTAAAGTTTTTTCTTAATTCTAGTTAGTTAACATACAGTGTAATATTCGTTCAAGGTATACAGTTTAGTGATTCAACAATGTATATTCTTAATGTTTGGTATTCAATCAGGAATCAATAGGCATGCAAAGAAAAGGAAAAACATTATCCAAAGTCTAGAAAAAATGAAGTCAGTGTAAACAAAATCAAATGACTGGTATTTGAATATATTTCTCATTCTTGTGGGCATTCTTGATTACACAGCTCTACTGAGCAACTCTCTTCAGGAGAATATCCAAACATCTAACATTCTTCCGTTTCTTTCCCTTAGCACCTTCCCCAGAAGTGAGTTAAAATGAAGCAGTGAGGACTGTGTATTAAGTCCCATACTAACTTCCTTTCACTTTCATAAAACTCTCCATTGCTCAGAAATCACTAACAGGACGAAATATAACTACAAAGAAGTTAGAAAATGTATCTTAGTAGAGAGTCTGGGAAGAATAGAGTCAAACGTTTAGAGCATCTAACTAATTTCTGTCACATTCTCCAACTTCCTGTCTGGCTCCTTTTCCCTTTCATTAAATCTAAAATAAGCATTTCCCTTGATTCATATTCGAAGACTTCTCCCTTTACACTCTTTTTCAGAAAGGTCATCCCAATCTAATTCTTTAAATGACAGGCCTATATAGATTATCTGTGTGTGTGTATGTATACACATATTTTTTTATTTTTTTATTTTTATTTTTTTATTTTTTTTAAAGATTTTATTCATTTATTCGACAGAGATAGAGACAGCCAGCGAGAGAGGGAACACAAGCAGGGGGAGTGGGAGAGGAAGAAGCAGGCTCCCAGCAGAGGAGCCTGATGTGGGGCTCGATCCCAGAATGCCGGGATCATGCCCTGAGCCGAAGGCCCAGGCTTAACCGCTGTGCCACCCAGGCGCCCCTATACACATATTTTTTAAATATACCCTGGATAATTTTGAACAGATGTGAAAGAATAGAGAGTAGTATAATATACACATTTAAGTAGGACAAAATCAATTAACAATTGACCGAATTTCCTGCAGATAACTTAAAATTTGTATGCATGGATGGGCAAAATTTCTCCTAAATCTGAGATCTCACTATTCTCTTATTTTTACTTCTGAGCCCTGTCTCATCTTTTCTCCATTTTTCTGATACTTTCTGCACTGCATGTTCCACCTCTTCACCTGGAAATCTATCTAGCAACTCAAACTCAGTATGTACAGAACTGAACTCAATGTCCCACAAACCTGTTCCCTGCCCTTTGCTCCTTAAACAACATAATGCCAAACTCCTCCAATCCAAACTAAAAACATGAACATAAATGCACTCCCCTTTCCTTCCCCATTGTTAAGATAAAAGCAGGGTCACTATAATGTCCAATTTAACATGATATCATAAGGTTTTGTTATAATTTCTACTTATACATATTTCAGAGAATTGACACTTAGAACTCACTTCCAAGCATTTAGAATCCTGGATGTCTTTGTGAAACCCAATTGCTTAAATATACATTGGAAACAATAAATTAATTGTAATTTATATAACACACTTCGATATGGAGTTTCTAGTTGACTATGATTTAGTTATAATTCAAGCATGCTGCATGATTGCTAATTTAAAATGTTGTGTCATTCTCAAATAAGGTAATAGTCACATTCAACTCTGTACTTATGTGTTGTGAAAAGGGAAGTTGACAGTCTGAAAAAGAGCCATAAAAGGGTTACCAGCAGGCTGAAGAGCTAGGAAATCAAGTAACATAAGGGCACTGGAAGTGGTCTCTGTTATTTAATTGGCAAATAGTTCTCTTCAAATATCTAAGAGCTGTGCTTTGCCAAAGAGAATGCATTTATTATTTGTTCCAGAAAGCAGAAGTAGAATATAGATATGAAATAGCCAGAAGTTATTTTCTAGTCTGTTCTAAGACAGAATTTTCCAACGGAGCCCTTCATAAATAGAATGGCAGTTTTATATTCTTCATCCACCACGGAAATTATTCCTATTATGGAAAATGAATTAGAATGTTTCATCTAAAAAGCCCTTCTAAACTGAAGTTTCATAGTTATATGCATCTGTATCAATTTAATAATAGATGAAGTGTGTAAAGAAATGCTTGAACATAAATAAAAATACCACTTTGCACAAGTGAGCAGAAGGACCCTGAGAACTCACATTACTAAGTGCTTAGAATGCAACTCTATCTGTAATGGAGGAGGGATAGAGCATTTAGTGTATATATCAGAGAGACCAGGGGCATTGGCCTATGTATTCTAGCTCAGTGGGAGGACACGAAAGTAACAGGGGCAACTAACATATAGATTCTTGAGAAGAGAGTTCAAATTGAATTGCAGCTTAAATCTAGGGCTGAGTGAAGGAAATCAGATCGCTAAAAGGATGACATTTATTCTATTCAAAGATATAATTGAGTGATCTTTACATAGGAAAATATTTTAATGGTGTAAGCCTTTGTTTGAAGTATGTTATTCTCTGTATATTTTGTAAGTGAGCGTTTCTAGCAGGAAGTCTCAGTACTTCACATTTGATACCTGTGTAAGCATAAAGTTTTAGGATTTCTAAGCTGTTCTCCACAAAACTCATATTAAAGGATGTCTGCAGATGAAAATATTAGTATGTCCATTGTAGGTAACATTGTCTAGGTAACAATTGTTGGATTAATTTCATAATATTATTCTAGGACATATTCTATACTGATTAAGCCAGGTAAACTAAAACTTAGCATGTGTTCTTTGATATTTTTAAATGAATGCTCTAAAGATTTGAGAAATATATCCAAATTAGAAATAAACTTGATATTTGGTATAAATAAATTAACATGACTGCTATGAATTTATTTATTCCTATTATGTACAGTAAATTCACTATTTATATACAAATTTGCCACTATTTGTGTTATTAAATTCATTTATACAATTTGGAGATATACTAGTTTATGTATTAGTCAATCATCAATGACGATGTCTTGTAAATTCATTTTCAGTACCTCAGATACATAAAATCTGGGATGAGTATAAGGTGATTTCACCAAAGGTTAAGTGAGTGATAGTATAAATGATATTTATAGACTACAGGTTTACTACCAAAAGTTAAACAAAACAATGCATACTTGACTTTCTGTCTCTGTTAATGTACAGCATTTTCAAAATCAAAATATTTATTGTTCTCATAACAAATTTTTTTCAGCGTGGTCAATCCTTCCTATTCAGCTACTTCACCATGTTAGTTATTATAGTAAAATGAACTTTGAGATATTTATACCAGCATTACACTTAGAGCACCTTTCCTCACCTGTGTCCTTTTCTGAGTCCTGTGGTGACTCTGTCAAAAGATTTTATCACCTGTAACTTTCTTGGCTGCATCTTAAACCCAGACTATTCTACTCCCCAAAGTCCTTACTTTCTTCCTTCTGTCTTTCAAGCTTCTCCTTTCTTGCATTTACTTTCAGTTGCCAAGGAGTAGAAGATGAGACTGGCTGCAGTTATTGCTGCAGGGTTTAGGAGGTGTGGTTGAGGGAGCGCCTCTTAGACAGAAAGCTGAAAGGAGCCCTGAAATCAAAGTAATGCATGGAGCCAAGAGTACAGTAAGGTGATTGAGTCTGTAAACTAGAGAATGAGCTCCAACCTGGTCTTTCCCTGCAGGTGCCCATCTCTTTGAGAAAGCTGATACTTTTATTAAGATACAGCTTAAATTTTTAATCTGTGCCAAGAAGGACTATTCTGAATGCCCATATTAGGATTTGTTTCTCTTTTGTATGTTGCAAGAGAACACTGCCTTGTACAGAATAGGACTTTATACAGTTTATTGAAATTACTTATATGACAGATGATGAACTCCATTGGAATAAAAACCCTATCTCTCTTGTGTATGTATCTCTAACCCTTAATATAATGACTGACAAATAAAGAAGTTCAGTGAATATTTGCTTTGAGCAAATGAATAGACAAATGAATAAAGAACAGGGCCTTTGGGGTGCCTAAGTAGCTCAATTAAGTATCAGACTCTTGATTTTGGCTCAGGTCATGATCTTAGGGTCATGAGATGGAACCCGGAATCAGGCTTTTCACACCGTGGGAAGTCTGCTTCTCTCCCTCTCCCTCTGCCCCTCCCCTCCGCTTGCATTTTCTCTTTCTCTCTCTTTTTCTCTCTCAAATAAATAAATACATCTAAAAAAAAAAAAAAAAAGAACAATACCTCTAAGAAATATTAGGCCTGACATACTGTGCAAGGAAATAAAAACCCAGGGAGGTAAAATCATGAAGTATAAATGGAATTTGTATGTTGTAGTGGGTTCTGAGTTAATACGCCTGGCTGGCACTGTTGTCCCAGATTGGCTTTTACACACTGTGTATAGTGTGATAGAAAAGCTATGTTCATAATGCCAACACATGGCACATTTATTCAGAGAATATTCACTGAGTATTTATTATGTGTAAGAGCATTGTACTATGTGCAAGTAGACTACATGGAACAAAATACAGAGATCTTGGCAAGGAGACAGTCAATAGGCAAGACAAGAAATAAAAACCATAAGTAGAAATTGTGATAAAGTCAAAATTATAGTATTCTGAACTGTTTAAAAACAGTGCCTGGAACAGAGTAGGACCTCGATAATTACGTATTCAGTGACAAGTTAATCACAGGGGAGGGGGGATATTGTAAATAGTGTCCAAAGAAGTAGCATATGAGTTTAGATCTAAATGGAAGGGGGAAATGAAGAATAGAAAAGGAAGTCAGAGAAATCAAGTTCAAAGGCACTGACATACAACTTAGTATTCTTAAAGTCCTGAAAGAAGGCCATGAATACATTCCATGAATATATCCCAAGGAGAGAAAATGTTGGTGAACATTAAGCAAGGTGCAAACTTTCTTTACATTTTCAAAAAGATATCTGTAGCTTTTTTGAATAATGAATTGTAGAGCAAAGAAGACCGAAGGGTATAAAACCCAGAGGGGAGTCTATTGGCAGTTCTAAGGAATGAAACTATCACGATTTGTTTATGGAGTGAATATAAAGGTGAGAAAATGGAAAGACATAAACATAATGACTCCTACCTCTTGCTGGTTAAGAATAACCTAAGCAAGTATGAGGCTTAGGTTAATGAAGGAACTTATTTGTGTGTGTGTGTGTGTGTGTGTGTGTGTGTGCACGTGTGCACGTGCAGGTTGTCTTTCTATATGATGTGAGGTGAGATCTGTATGTCTATCCTCATGCCAGTATCACATTGTCTTGGCTATTGTTGCTTCATAGTAAGTTTTGAAAGTTAAAAGTGTGAGTTCTACAGTCTTATTCTTTTTTAAGATTGTTTTGGGTAGTATGGGTCTCCTGAAATTCCATATGAAATTTAGAATCAGCTTATCAATTTTTACAAAGAAATCAGCTGGGATTCTGAAAGCAATTGTGTTGAATCTGTGGACCAATTGGGGGGAGTAATGGTTAGTCCAGCTGGTTGTTTTGTCAATTTTGTTGATGTTTTCAAAAAACCTTTTAGTTTTATTGATTTTGTTTACTGTTCTTCTATTGTCTATTGCATAAATTTCTGCTCCCATCCTTATTACTTCCTTCCTCCTGCTTCCTTTTGGTTTGATTTGTTCTTTTTTGTCCAGTGCATTATGGTAGAAGGTTAGGAAATATAAATTATTAATCTCAGGATTATTTTTTTCGTTATTAATATAGGCATTTCCCTCTATAAGATTCTGTGAAGTATGGGTCAATTTCAAATCTCTTGACATGTTATATTTTCATTTTTGTTCATCTTAAAATATGTTCTAACTTCTATTTTCTTAATTTCTTCTTTGACATATTAGTTATTTAGTAGTGTTTTGTGCAATTTCTACATGGCTGTGATTATCCTAAGTTTCTTTCTGTTATTGTTTCCTAATTCAATCAAGTGTGGTCAGAGAAAACACTTTCTATTATTTCTGTCCTTTTAAATTTAATGAGGATTGATTTATAGCCCAGTCTATGGCTCTTCCTGGAGAATGTTCTTAAACATGGGCTCTTGAGAAGAATGTATATTACGTTTTTGTTTGGTAGTGTGTTCTATAGATGTCCATTAAGTCTAGTTTGCCTACATAATGGTTCAAGTCTTCTATCCTTCTTGGCTTCCCTAGTTTTTCTATTCATTTTTGAAGGAGGGATGCACTAGGTTGAATAATGTTTGTCCAAAACTCTTGTCTAACCAGAACCTCAGAATGTGGCCTGATTAGGAAATGCAGTATTTTTAAGGCAAAAAGGAAGAAGCCATGTGAAGGCAGTGGCAGAGATTGAAATTATGCTGCTATGAGCCAAAGGATGTTAATGATTGCTAACAGCCATCTGAAGGTAGGGGAGGCGAGGATGGATTCTTCCCCAGTGCCCTCAGAGGGAATGTGGCTTTGCTGACACCTTGATTTCTGACTTCTGGCCTCTGGAACTATGAGAGAATAAAAGTCTTATTTAAGCTATCCAAGTTTGTGGTAATTTGTTACAGCAGACTTAGGTACTAATATAGAGATTTTGGTGCTGGGAATTGAGCTGCCGCTGTAGCAAATACCTAAAAATTGAAACAAGGTTTGGGATTGGGTAGTGACTAGAGGTTGAAAGAGTTTTGAAGTGCATGATAGAAAAATATCTAGATTGCCTTGAAGATTTTGATAGAAATATAAATGTCAAAGGTGACACTGCTGAGAGCTCAAAAAGGAGTGATGAGAGCCATAGAGAAGGCTCCTGTCATCTTAAAGGACACATATGGTGTCCCGAACTGAAGGTTGCTGGAAATATGAATATTTAAGGTACTTCTGAGGAAGTCTCAGATGGAAATAAAGAGCATGTGTCGGACACTGAGGGAAAAGCAATCCCAGTTATAAAGTGGCAAAAACTTGGCAGAATTTTATTCTACCGTTGGGTGAAAAGTAAAACTTGCTAACGATGAACTTGGAGTGATGATGATATTTAACTGAAGAGATTTCCAAGCAAAATGTAGAAGATGTGAACTGATTTCTTCTTAGTGCTTACAGTAAAATGTGAAAGAAAAGAGATTAAACTGATGAAGGAACTGTTAAGTAAGAGGAGCTAGCACTTTATGCTTTGGGAAATTCTTAGCTAATCTGGATAGGTTGCTCTGGAATCAGGATCAAGCGTGTGACTGGAAAACTTTCTCTGAGGACATGAAGTGTGCAATTCATGGAACCAAATGACCATCTTTCCATAAGCTAAGAACAGAGATGGACTCTTCCAGAGAGGATCTATGAAGCACCCACTTTTGTAATGGATGAGTCCTCTTGACATCCACAGAAGACCAACAAGGTTTTTGAGAATGTCATGTAAGTAGAAATACTGTCATCTTATACTAAAGAAGACAAAGACAGGGAGAAAAATTGAGGAAGGCTGTAAGACTTCTGGGATTCCATAAGTAGGATATGAGCTGCCCAGAAGGCAGAGCACCACTGCCACAGGCCAAAGCAAAGTTATTTCCACAGGCTCAGAAACTGGAGTTCCAGGGTCTCTCTGTGGGAACAGATTTGGGAACTTTACACTGCAGAGGATTATTCTCAGGGTTTGAAACCTAATACGATTTTCCCTGCTGAGTTGTGGACTTGCTCCTTACCTGTAACTACTCTTTTCCTTCTAATATCTGCATTTTGTAATGGGAATGTCTATCCTATGCCATTATATTTTGGAATCAGATAACCTACTTTCTAGTTTTACAAATCCACAGGTGGGGAGCAATTTTTCTCAGGATGGATCATACTCAAAGTCTCATCCATACCTGATTTAGATGATGAAACTTAGAGCTTTTCGAGTTTATGCTTAGATGGGATTGGGTTTGTAGAGTTGATGCTGGAATGGGTTAAGACTTTTGGAAATGTTGGGTTGATGTGAGTGCATTTTTCAAATGGGAAGGACATGAATTTGTGTGGGCAGAGAATTAACTCTGGGTTGACTAGCATCCCCACCAAAATTCATGTCCATTCTAAACCTCACAATGTGTCCTTACTTAGAAATAAGGTCTTTGCAGATGTACTTGGATAAGACTGGATCATACTGGAAATATCAAATGGACATCCCTGTAAGAAGGTCATGTGAAGACACACAGACAGACACAAAGGGAAGAAGACCATGTACAGACAGAAAAAGAGATTGGATTTAAGCGACTACAAGCCAAGAAACATCATGGATGGTCCACAACCAACAGAAGCTAAAGACAAGGAAGGATTCTTCTTTAGTGCCTTCACAGGGAGCATGGCCCTGACAACACCTTGATTTCAGAAGGCTAGCCTGCAGAAATGTGTAAGGATAAATGTCTTTTGTTTTAAGCCATCAGAGTTTGTGGTAATTTGTTATGGTAACCCTAGGAAACTAATAAAGAGCATCTGATTACTATTGTTGAATTGTCTATTTCTTCCTTTATTTCTGTCATTTTTTTTTTGTCCTACGTATTTTGACGCTGTTATTTGGCACATATATGCATAAAATGTTATATCTTCTGTGACTGTTGACCCTTTTGTTAACAGATGGGTTCTTTTCTTTTTTCCTCTAGGAACATACATTTTTGTCTTAAGGTCTGTTTTGTCTGGTATTGGTATAGCCTCCCCAGCTAATTAGTATTGGAATCTACCATCTCTGACCATCATCATGGCCTCTACCATGACCCTCTGTAGTCTCAACATTATATTCTCAAAAAAGCATCCAGACAGATCATGGTAAATGTAAATCAGATATTGCCAATCTTCTATTCTGAATCTTTTAATGCCTTAACTTTTAATCCAAAGTAAAAGTCAATGTCCTTAAAATAGTCTATAAGCTATACTTGTCTTGGTATTATTTACATTTCTGATATCCTTTCCTAACATTTCTTTTTTCTATTGACTCTGTGCCAGCCACATCAGTCTCCTTCTGTTATCCAGACACAGAAGGTGCACTTGTGGCACAGCATCTCTGCTATAGTTTTCCCCCCTCCCTGGAATATTCTTCTCCCATTATTCCACATGGCTATGTCTTCAACTTCTACACATCTCATTTTCTCAATGTGGCCTACTCCTACTACTCCTTCCACTACATTAGTACAATTGTCTTTCTGCTTTATTTAATGGTTGTTCGTTATACTTTTTTTGATAAACCATATAATTTACTTTAAAGGTAACTTTTTTATTGTCTGACTCTTGAAACTTGAATGTGAGCCCCAAGGAGGAAGTGATCTTTATTTTTAATTGATGTATCCCTGTACCTAGAGCACTGCCTGCACATATCATATGTTCAGTAAGCCTTTGTTAAATGAACTCAATGATCTGGTACTATTTCTTGTCTCTGCTTCTATTTCTGTATACATCACCATTTTATCAAGACTTCATTTTCTAAATACAACTATTCACTATTACTGTGAGCTTTAGACCAACTCTTTCTTGGGAGTTTTTGCCTCTATTTGGATAAAGACAAATAGCAAAATTGAAGAGTGGATATGTTTCTGGAGTTTGATGCCACATATCACACTAGACTTTTAATTACAAAACAAAATAAGAGAGAGAGAGGTAGAGAAAGATGGGAATAACTATGTGTCTAGTCTTTTTTTGTTTGTTTGTTTAAGATTTTATTTTATTTATTTGACAGAGAGAGACAGCCAGCAAGAGAGGGAACACGAGCAGGGGGAGTGGGAGAAGAAGAAGCAGGCTCCCAGCGTATGAGCCTGATGTGGGGCTCGATCCCAGGACCCCAGGATCATGCCCTGAGCCAAAGGCAGACGCTTAACGACTGAGCCACCCAGGTGCCCCTATCTAGTCTTTTTTTATCTAGAGAAAGGAAGGAAACACTTTGATAGATAGATACAACTGTATAGATATACAGATACATAGATATTTGCTATTAATAGTCTTTATTCATATTGAAAAATGTAGCAGTTGTGAAGAAACAAAACTACATAACAAAAGAGTAAAACTTTCATAAATATTTTTAAAAATAAGCAGTAAGTACATCATAGTAGTTACAGCAGAATTCATGCAAAGCCTATAAGAATGATCAACTGTACAAAACACACACTGTAAACACTCAGGAACAAAGGACAACAGAAGACTCCTATTCACACAAAACCATAATGACGTTCACAGGAACTTCATTACAAATATGCATTTTTAAAACATTCTGTAAATATAAAACTTCCTTATCTGCCATTCTAGAAAAAGAATTTCATATGTATCTATCTATCTACAGAAAGGAAGGAAACTCTTTGATACAGAAGTGAATGGCAGCCTTTTTCAACAAGTATACAACTGTTTGGAGTCAGTAGACATATTCTAAGAAATATAATAATTAATATTTTACCTGTTTTGATTTTCTACCTCAGAGATCTCTTTCATGAGAGAGACCTGAGAATCTCATATCGGAAAGCCCAGATAGGCTATTCTTAATCTAACTTTATTTGACTGGAAGTTAGCAGGGATTTTAATGAGGTCCAATAATTTGTTTGTCCAAAGTCCTAGAGATTAGTTATTTAAGGATTTGCTACATTATTAGTTATTTTCATTTTATAATTATTATAGTTGGAAACCGGAGGAGGGTATATCATACACTGTCAGCCAGAGGCCACAAGAGGCCTAAATAAACATTTTTAGATAACTGCAATCAACACACATTCTCTTGTCTTTGGCTTTTATACCACATTTGCAGTTAAAAAGTAAAAACCTAGTGGGCCAAAAGCGGGCAGTTACAAGCAGGACTGCTGCTATGAGGAGACATTTGAAAGAGTCACAAAGGAAGTAATTGTAGCATAAAGGGCATTGCAAGATTTGAAGAGACATTGTCTGTAGAACTCTGATCAGGAGTTTTTATTTTCCTTCAAATGTCAGAAAAATTGATAAAACTTTTCCCACCGCAGCAATTCAGAGGAAGAGAAGGGACTTTGAAAGCAATTGTTTAGCTTATTAGAGAACAACTTCCTATCCTCCTGTTCCTGCATACACAGGGATCCAGGCACCAACGAAAAGAAACAGAAATGACTCAAACAGAAGCAATTCAACTGATATGCTCTATTCTTTCAAGTCTTAACTTTAAAAAGAGCAGACTAAGACAGACGCTTCTCTGCAATTATTATCAATCAGTCCTGACACAGAAAGTGACCCACCCAACACAGAAGTGGTTTGGATCGATCAGCAGGGTCTTTGACTGAGGTGGGACACAGAAAAGGACCCGGAACTCTTACAGAAAAATGTTACATAAAAAGAGGATCCAAATGTTGCATAAAAAGAGGATCCAAAAAAGGCGAGGACGAAAGAGTTTTCGTGGCCATGTTTAGTTAAAGCTTTAATACTTTCTTGGGAAAGAAAATTGGATAATTAACACAAAATGCACTGCTTCTCTTAGTTTGATTCAGTTTCAGTACAACTTAAATCATTTTTATCTGTGTATACTTGATTCTGCCGGGTGAGTCCAATCCTCTTCCAACGCTAGTATAATTATTACTATTGCTTTTGTTATTGCAAAAGTATCTTTACTGAACTTCATGATCTTAATTGACAGCAACCTTGAAATCTTAATATCCACAGAATCCTTACTGAATGGTGCTTGCATAAAGATAATTTCTGTTTCGGAATACAAACATTTCATACGTTAATGTTGTTTTAGCATTATGGTACAATACACTGCCCTGTTTACTGACTTGCTGCTGACACATTTATTTCATTGAGGTAATACGCGGAATACCCTCTGGTTTCTGTTTGAGTTGTGTTCAGAATGGTGTTCTGTGAATAACTATATGAAAACTTTATTTTTCATTGAAAAAGAAAGCACATTAACAATGAAAACCATACAACAGCCAGCAATAGATATTCTTAAGACTTATGTTTTATCTAATTTTTGTTCTTTATACTTTATAAAATTATAATTATATATGAAGAAATGTTTCTTTCTCATTTCTTCTTCCATCATGCATTTTGCAAGTTATGAAATGCTTTCAGTGTATGACTTTAGACCTCCATGTATATCAAAATGTATATAACCATTTCCATATTTTTGGACAATAAACATATTCTGTGTTTTTAATTATAAGTTAATATTTGAATATACTTGGGGCGCCTGGGTGGCACAGCGGTTAAGCGTCTGCCTTCGGCTCAGGGTGTGATCCCGGCGTTGTGGGATCGAGCCCCACATCAGGCTCCTCCACTATAAGCCTGCTTCTTCCTCTCCCACTCCCCCTGCTTGTGTTCCCTCTCTCGCTGGCTGTCTCTATCTCTGTCAAATAAATAAATAAAATCTTTAAAAAATATATTTGAATATACTTTATAACCTCATACCTGATTATTTCCTTAACATATATTTCTAGCATGTACATATAAGAACCCCTTAAAATACCTTGTTAGTTGCATCTAAATTGCCATCAGAAGGATGCTGAATTTGCATATTCAGTTTTTTAAGTCATCATCTCACCTCAGCCTGAACAATATTTGGTAGGGTATTAATAAGTTGCTTTCTGGGGCACCTGGTGGCTCAGTCAGTTGAGCATCCAACTCTTGATTTTTGTTCAGGTCATGATCTCTGCGTCCTGGGATCAAGCCCTGATTCTGGCTTCCTGCTCAGTGGTGAGTCTACTTGAGATTCTCTCCCTCTCTCTCCCTCTGCCCCTCCCTCTGCTCACTTGTGCTCTCTCTAATATAAAAAAGTAAAATCTTTAAAAAATTGTTTTCTAATTAGTAGGAGTATATGGAATACTCTTGTATTTCTCTAATTTGATTATCTCATTTCTGGTGAGGTTAATTTTTTTTCCCTCAATTAATCTGTTAAGCAGTTCTTTGCTTATTTGGTGAACAATCTGTAACTGCTCTTTGCTCATTCTATGAGGGCACTGTTTATTATATGATTTATTCACAGGGGCTATTTTGACTTACGTGATTAAATTTTAGCTAACCATCTGTGCAAGTCAGTCATCACCCCACCTTTCTGATGTATGCACATACTTCCACAAGACAGAATTGTATCCATTTCCTTTCCTTTGTCTCCCTTTACTTAATTTCTGGGTCTTCCACTTGGAACATTTCCCCCAATTTGAGAAAAATTCATTATTGGCCTATGTTTTTATTCTGGGTGTTTTCTGACAATATTATTAACATTTAATTCTTTACCATACCTGGGAATAGTTTGGTTTAGGCCTTGAGGTAAATTGTTCATTTTAGTTTTCCCTTTAACTTCTGGTTTGTGATGAAAATGTTCTGTAGGACACAGATTTAAATTTCTCACATTTATACTTTAGTTCTTAATCTGTACATGCAGACAGCCACCATAGTTTACTTATTTTATAATTTTATTTATGAGTGTTTTTAATATTATACCAATATTATATGAGCTATTATGTGTCACATAATTTTCATTATAGAAAATTTTAAATATACATAAAATCAGAAAGAACAATGTAATAAACCCCAATTGCACATCACATGGCTTTGGCAATTGTTGTTATTCTCTTGTCTTGGTATATCTATTTCTTCTTAATTTTTGGTTTTCATTTTAGACAGAGTATTTTCCCACTAACAACAAAAGGAAAGTTCGAACATACAGAAAAAGTACAAAAGCACTTGTACAGCCTCTGTGTACATTCACCACTTGTTAATATATTTTGCTATAATATTTGAAAGCAAGTAGCATGAAACTTACAGAAACCATGGTTATTTTATTCTCAAATACATTACCATGTAACTTCCAAGAATGAAAGCATTCTCTCATAAAACCACAGTAACATTTTCCCTTTCAAGAAATTAAACATTAAAATAATATTATCTCATATAGTGTCCACAAACATTTTCCCAGATATACCCATCATGTCTTTTTAAAATCTAGTATCAATTCAAGGATGAGTTGACTTTATTATAATAACTTTAGAATCTTAAAACATCTATTATTTTTGTAATACAGAATTTTATTATTGAAGAACCTATACCATTTGTCTAGAAAATGTCACAAAATCTCAATTTGTCTGATTATTTTCATGTGAACAAATTCGGAGAATACATATTTGACAAGACAACTAGAGAGGTGATATTATATACTGTCCATTGCATTATATTATAAGGATATCTGTCAGTTTGTCTTATTAATTGAACTAAGAGTGTTCACCTTAGTTAAGGTGGTATTTACCAGCTTTTTCTGGAAATACACTACATAGTATTTCCTTTTGGAATTTATACTTAAACAGTGTGAAGCTCTTTGAATATCTTATTTGGCAATAGTTGAAGTTATTAATTACTTGAAATAATTCAGGCATCAGTTGTCTGAATCAATTAACACACTGTTGATTACAAAACGATGATTGTTTTCTCTTCTCATCCCTTCTCTATTACCTGGCATTTTTCTATGTAGGGAAGCTTCCCCAACTTCCTTCCATCTCCCTTTATAGTTTTTTTTCCCCCCAAGATGATGTGCTTATGGATTCTTTCTCTAGCCAAGTGTTATTAAAACATAATTGACTTATTCTTTTTGGTGGTACGATTTCCTCAAATTTGGCCTGTGGAAGCCTTCACATTGGCTGTAGTGTCTTTTTTGATACATCTGTCTTTTGGCACTTTCATAATTTTAGTACCCAGAAAATGCTTCAGCCTCATTTTAAAAAAATGTTTTTATAGCCCCAGATCTATATTCAATACCTTCTTCAAAGAGCTGTGGTTCATTTTACTGGGAATGGTATTTAGATACCAAGATCTGAGCAGTATGTATATTTTCTGCTACTGGTATGTTCTTTCTTCTAATCTCTTTCACTGAACAAAATTTAGGTATTTTTTTTAAAAGATCATGGCTTAATACTGATTTCTCCAGTTCCAAGTTAATGTCTCAGGATTCTTCCTCTTCTTCTGTCACTTTGAATGTTTACTCTCCTACTGACACAGAAAAAAATGCTGATTCTTGATGACATGTCTCTATTTAATAATTTGTTCTATCTTACAACGTATGCAAAATGTTTCTAATCATTATACTGATAATAATACCCCCCCAAAATATCTTACTTAAAAAAATCGTGATTACGTGGCAGATTGTTTCTCTAAGAGTGTACATCTGAATGCTGTGCTCAAAAAGTTACTTAAATTAATTGTATGTGGTATGTGTATAACTTTACTGTAATTCACTATCTAGTTAGGTTGACCCTGTACTTTTTAATATTTAATTTTGTATTTTGCTTTTTTACCCCTTTGATTTTTCCAATTATATACTATATGCATAGAATGATGTATCCAGCACCCAAGGTCCATACAGAGAGAACACTATCTAAAAATTAACAAAAAACAATCAACAGAGGTGAGAGTGATCCCAGGAAGAAATGCAGACAATGACAAACAAATATAATAGTATTACAAATGCATGATACAACTTCAAAGCAAAGAGTGAGTAAATGGGAACTGACTTAAATAACTTTCAACAATCAAGTTTGATTGGACACCCTAAAGCCAAAGACCAAAGGAACTGAGCCCAAATACTGTTCTGGTAGATGTGTTTCTCGCAGAATACAAGTTAGTAATTCTGAAGCTACTGTTTACATATCCCAGGGTTACATGTACTATAGATATGCATTACATATTCTCTAGATAATGGAATCCAGATTTCTCAGAATGAAGTTACAAGTAAACAAGAAAGGAACCTAGAATGAACCATGCAATACTGGATTAGAGCCAGAGATATCAACAGGAAGTCATGTGTACCAGAATTAAGTGTAGATATGTGTGTACACATACATCGGTATTCTTACTTAAATCTAGCTCTGTCTGCTGAGAAGACCCTTCAGCAGCAGTAAAATCCCCAGTGAAAGTTAAAGGCACTAGGGATCCTTGGAGAATGGCCGGGACTAAGGATGGGGGAGGGAATTTACAAAATGATCCTGGAACCTATACTCAAGGGTAAGGGGCATTGAGCTCCACCTTCTGCTGTGGGACAGTCAGGAGTTGTGGTGGGGAATCTGTACATAAATTACTTGTATTTTTTCATTCATATTAATTAATTAATTTATTTATATCATTATAGAGTTGTGGACATTCATTTTATTCTTTGGATTGTAATATAATATTATCATTATTTGGGTGCTCAAATTATATCAGATTTGGACATTTGGTGACCCTTCGGATTTGCTCCTGTGCACTTTGGCGTGTCCTGGTCCTGAGCAGAAACAGGAAAATGGTTAGGTCATGGGGCCAGGAATGTTTCTCTAAAGGATTCCCCTCCACTGGGAAGCATGAAACCAGGTTACAGATGATTTTCCCCTCTAGTATAAAATTATTTTAGGAATAACACTTCAGTGAAAAAAAATAAATAACACCTTTCCAAATTGCTTTGAATCTAAATTAATTCTCGTTGGTCTTTTTTTAATTGGTAAAAATTAAAGCAAATACGTCTGACATTTTATTGTAGCATTTGTTGTAGTTTTATCGAAGTACAACACACAGATGAAGTCTGTTGATAATGGAAATTGTACCAGGATGGAAACGATGCACATCCGCTCTGATATGAAAAACAGGTATTCTAATCAAGTAATTTTGCTTCTCAAATAATTCATAGAAAGATACAATGCAGCAACCCCTGGCCGAAAACTTATGTTAAGGATATAATAGGAAAACATGTTTGTGACCTTGTGGGCTTCAGTGTAAACGTCAGAGCCAAGCGGCCAGGAACGCTCAGCTCACCCAGCAACTAGGAAAGCCCGGTCTGCCCTTCAGCGGGCTGGGAACGCCTGGGTCGTACAACAGTTGGGAACGCCCAACTCGTTCAGGGCAGAACACTGATGAAACCTGATTGCTCTTGACAATAGCCCACAGGGTCCATAGAAGCTTTAGAATAGGCCCCACTTGCTAAACGTTACATCATCTGATCCCCTGACTTTCCCCGTGATGGTGATGTTCCACTATCCCGTGACCTTCCCCGTGATGTACTACTATTCACTAGAATGTAATGCGGATCGCTCCCTTGATTGTGATTGTTTTAGATTGTTCCCATAAGTACGAGAGGTTACAGCTGTTCGGGGCGATCACTGCTGGCGGTTGTCCCCTGCACCCACGCTCTCTTTCGCAAGCTAACCTGTCTGTGCCTCGCGTCCTTCTCCGGAATCAACGGGGCCGGGGGCGGTGCCGTGGCAATACGAGATTAGAATAAGTGATCCTTGGTAAACTCCAAAATCCATAAAAGCCAGTTTATTCCATTTAAACAAAGGGGATTGAAAGTTTTAAACATAACAATGCCTGGAAAATGGTGCTGCTGATGGCACTATGTATATCCATGAAACAAAATTGCCAATAAAATTGTATTCCTCTCCACATTATCAGAGTTTGTAATATATTTAGGAACACTAAGTGCTAATTACAGTAGATGGTACTTTTACCAAAGCATGGGCTTTTGACAAACATTCCCAATTATTATCTTTAGGTGAAATATCTGTTCAACTTACTATCTAAAAATAGATAATATGTTATTTAAAACTGTGTTTCAAAGTATGTATATGGTAATTTGTCTTTTAATTATATATATATATATATATGAGCTTTCTAGATGGTCTTCATATCTCACTCCTTCTTTAAGATTGTTCAGTGAGGCTCCTGTCACAACCCTATTTCAATGTATACTGATGTCTGATTGGTTTCCCTATGCTTGCTTACAAGCAATCAGATTGGTTCTTATGATTAAAACTTTTCAGTGACTTCCATGACTTTATGAGACAGTTAAGTCACTTTTGTATGACTTAAAGATCCTTCATAATGTGGATCCGGCTTATTTTTTAAGAGTTATTTTCCTATACTCTCTCAAACTGCAATACTTGCTACGTTGAATTTAAGTTCCTCAAATGATCCATCTTTTCTCTTGTCAAGATAAGTGGTTTAATCTGCACAAGATATTCTTCACTCATCTATATCCCTAGATGTGAATGCACAATGTAGCTTATAAATACTTTAATTTTAATTTATAGCTAGTTAAATACATAGGTGACTTTCATTAGTAACTGCTTGAGCGTTATGGGTTTTAAATAACCTATACAATTAGGAAATGACCCTGAAATTTCCAATAAGCTTCAATTTTCCATAATTCTTTATTTGAAGAGTATGTTGGTTTAGTGAATAAATACCTAAAATTTGAGAACTATGAGACAAATTCCAAAGTTCTCTGAAATATAACAATCATTCAAATCACACTTTCAAGAAATAAAAAAATGTATCTCTAAGATATTATTCACTCAGTATTGCTCATGGTCTATTATTCAGGGGCATGTGTGTGTGTGTGTGTGTGTGTGTGTGTGTGTGTGTGTGAAGAGTCTAGTAAATGTCCTCCAGATGGCACGACGGGTAGAGGGATTTGCTGCCTTTTTTTCTTAGCATTAAAGCCTTGGGTATCCCCGTGGCTATGCATGAGGAAGGTATCCCTGTGGCTATGTGTGAAGTTTAAAAGCTTTATTCTTGTTTTGTAAAAGTTTCTTTTAGCATAGCAACATTCAGAGATGAATCTAAAAGCAAAATAACTTTTAAGCTTGGAGTTCTGCTATGAAGATTACTTTCTTTGGTAAAAAGAATCCCAAATAGTGTCTGAAAACAGGTCTCCATGGACACACTTTATGATTTGAAAGACTTTTTTTTCTTTTTCTTAGAAAGGCTGTTTGGAAGCCTAAATAACTAACTTTAGCGAAAGAAAAAGAACTCACCAACTTTGCAAAGTAGGAAAAGTGTCTTACATTGCCTGCCTCCCATCTACAACTCAGCTGCCAGAATGAAAGAAATACCACCTCTGATCCAAACCACCCACCTAATTTTTCTAAACACCAATTTCTAGGCATACAGCAACAATAAACATTTCCAATGTATCAGTTCGTCATGTTAATTTGATACTTTCTGAGGCTTTCTCATCCTGTATTTATTCTGAATGCTTTTTTTCTCCCTTACTAGATTAGACACCTTCTGTGTACCTTTCCAGATCCTCTTGGTCTATCTCACCTGCCTCTTATTTCAGCCAACTTTAGACAGTTTCTAAAATGCAACACATCTTGAATCATACCCCAAGCCATCTCTGTTGATATGAAAAATTCTAGACGCTCACTCTGTACCCATTCATGCACAACCCAGAGATGGAGGTGAGTTAACTTTGCATGGGGTAAACACTGATCAACGGAGAACGTGACCTAATAAGTAAATAATTGCCTCTTTCTCCATTCTCTACAAAGGACAATTTTATGATGTAGTTATGTGTTGCTTCTTTGATGGCCCCAAAGCAACGAGCAACTAGTTTCCCAAAGGGAAGGCCAGCTCAATGAGACATTATTATCAGGGCTCTCCTTTTCCCCTCTTTCTCTTCTACTGCCCTTGATCCCTTTCCCCAGAATGGCATCCCCACACACACACTCACCCCAATACTCTTTCTTACCTATGCATTTTTTTCAGCCTCTTATTTCTAAGGAATTAAACCAAATGTCACCATTGCATCTAAGAAGTCACTAAATATTTTAAGTTTTATTTATTAGATACATTGCACACCTGTCCTCCTGCCTTATTCCTGATGACGCTATTGGTATCAGAACTTTGATTCAAGCCTCATCATTTCTGACAGTAGCCTCCCTGTTTTCCTTTTACACATTCTCCAGATTCTTGGCATTACTGTCAATGTTATCTTTCAAAACAAGCCAGCCCTGCCCAAATCCCTTTATCTACTTTACTGTGATTATCATCTTAGACAGTTAGCAAGATATGTAAAAGCCTTCATAAACCACTCACCGGCTACTTCTCTAGCCTAATTCTCCTGTGTCAGTGCTCTGTTTCTTAGCACCTCTATAATGTATTTGCAGGTAATAAAAACTTTTAGAAAAGCATGGGAAATTTCATAAATGACCCTTTATGCTATAATAAGGAATTAAGAATTAATCAGAAGACATGTACATACTGGCACCATTTGCTTATATTCTGTACCTTTGACCATATTACTCCTTGTCTACTACATTTGTCATCCTCAAAACATATTCAGTATTACTTGCTCTGAAAAAACAGCTTTGCTTACCTCGCTTGATAGTGGGTTTAACGATGTTTCTGTACTATTCTGTACCCAATCCTCCATCTGTTGCATTACAAATCCTTTTATCTTCTTTCAGATATTTGTTGCATTGAATTGTGTGTGTTTGCCAGAAAAAAAAGAGAAAAACATTTATATTTTCTATTTTAGTGCATTGATCCACCATGTAACTTTTATAATTTACTCAAAGTTTGTAGCACAGGTTAATTCTACATCTCTCTAGATAATTCCTAAGGGATTCCTTTCTGCATTTGGTAGGTACTTGGATAAAATGACATTTATTTATTTACTTAATTATTCACTTATTTTGAAAAATTTTATTTATTTATTTGCGAGAGAGAGCACAAGTTGGGGGGAGGACCAAAGGGGGAGGGAGGAGGGACAAGCAGACTCCATGCTGAGTGCGGAGCCTGACATGAGGCTGGTTTCCAGGACCCTGAGATCATGACCTCAGCCAAAACCAAGAATCAGAGGTTTAACTGATTGAGCCACCTAGGTGCCCCAAAATGACATTTGTGAAGATCCTCCTTGTACATTGTGCTGAAAAAAAAAAAAAAAGACAATTAAGGAAGAATCCCTTATAGTTTTTTATATTAACACCTCCCTTTAGATTTTCTTTTTCTTTTCTTTTCTTTTTTTTTTTTTTTTTTTTGATAGATAAGGCGAGAGAGAGTGTGAGCAAGGGTGAGAAGGGGCAAAGGGAGAGGGAGAGGGAGAGAGAGAATCTTCAAGTAGACACCCCACTGAGCATGTAGCCCCATGACGGGCTTGATCTCATGTCCCTGAGATCTTGACCTGAACAGAAGAAATCAAAAGACACTTAACAGACTGAGCCACCCAGGAGCCCCTCCCTTTAGATTTTCTATGTAAGTAATGGTGAGAGGCCAATCGTATAAGAAACACTGAGAAAGAATAATGGAATGCACAAAAGTGATCATATCTGTAGTAGAAACTATAAATTATTAGTGTTTCAGATGAAAGATGTTTTGACTTTTATTGGTGTGTTTGGAAAGGCTTATGATTGAGGGGCAGGATGGGCTGATTTATAGATGTTGAAGAATTAATCCAAAAATCCAAAATAATATCTGACACATGACACACCTCTAATACTTAGTACACATGGGTATATAAAAGATCTATACAATGCTACAAGGGACAGAGGAATTGAAATAGAATGGATCAATAAGTCAGTAGTGAGGGTAGCTCAGTGGGTTCTTAAGTACTTAACTATGATAAATCTATTTTAAAAATAAGATGAAATCAAATTTTAAATGGTGAACACTCATTTTATCTGTTATATCAAGATTTGATGTTTTCCTACTATAAATTATTCATTTTTTTCAGGTTTTGGGAAATGAAATATATAATAAAATTATTTAAAAACTCATAGCAAATTTCTATTTTACTGATGATTTAATCACATTTCAAAATAAAACCCAAATCTATAATAAATTAATTTGAATCAATATATAATGATAAAATATTTTTGCATAAGCTAAAAATAAATCAGTGTTCTGGGGCACTGGGTGGCACAGCGGTTGGGTGTCTGCCTTCAGCTCAGGGCGTGATCCCGGCATTATGGGGTCGAGCCCCACATCAGGCTCCTCTGCCATGAGCCTGCTTCTTCCTCTCCCACTCCCCCTGCTTGTGTTCCCTCTCTCACTGGCTGTCTCTATCTCTGTCGAATAAATAAATAATAATAAAAAAATAAAAAAAATTGAAAAACATAAATCAGTGTTCTATTCCAAACAATAAATAGTTAGTAATTAAAATTTGAAAGCAAAATACAATCATCATGAAAGACATGGAACAAGATTTGAACAAATGAGAAAGTGCATGCAATCGTGTAAAAAAAAACATATAAATATACAAACTTAATGAAGTTACATTAAAAATGTCAATTTTGGGGGCACTGGGTGGCTCCGTCAGTTAAGCATCCGACTCTTGATTTCAGCTCAGGTCATGACCTCGGGGTCCTGAGATCAACCCTGTGTGGGGCTACATGTTCAGCAGGGAGTCTGCTTGAAGATTGTCTCTCTCTCCCTCTCTCTCCATGCCTCCCCCCTGCCCAGGCACACAAACTCACTCTCTCTCTCTTAAAAAAAAAGTCAATTTTTTTGGAATTAACTAGTTTTTGAAGTTTATGTAAAAATAAATGGATAAGAATTGCCAAGACAATTATAAAAACAATGTGAATATAAAGATAAACACACTGCAGTGGACACTGATAGATGACTACACAACAATTGATCCCAAATCTCTTCTTCATTAATTAACTTCCACTCTCCAGATTTAAACAGTGGAGAATTTTGTAGCTACCACACTCTTGGAGTGGTCATGTGAACAGAATCTGCCCGGTGAGATAAAGATGAAGTAACTTTGAAGGTTTTAGCGAGACATATCCTATCTAATTAAAGACATGCCCACAAGTAATATTTGTAAAATTCTTACCTAAAAAACAATTTAAAACTGACCAAAAAATAGATTAAAAATAATGTCCAATAATTAAGCTCTCCCCTATTTCTTTTTTCTGCCCACTTCATTTTGCGCCTAATAAAAAAATTCAGTGTATCAAAGCTAATGAAGTAGAATGATACAAGTCAGCAACTTGAATAGCATTGCTGGATCCACAAATCATTTTTCAGTTCATGAATCAGGCTTAAGAACAAATTTACATATGTTTTTAGCCCCTGTTATCTGAGTTTTCTGTTACTCTATTAATTTAACAAATATTTATGGAGTTTCAATTAAAAGGATAGGAGCATTTTATGTGAAGCTGTAATGATACTTAACAAGAGTAGGAAAAAATATTGCTGACTTCACAGAGCTAAACCTGTTGCAGGAAGAAAAAACTATCACAATAATAAGGGATAAGGACCCACTTCTGCCAAGATAGCATAACTGAAATTGAATTTGCCATTCTGTCTGAAACACTTAAAAACCACAAAATATATGAAACTATGGCTTTTTTAGGCATTGGACAGGGCATGACAGTGATCCCTGAGATAGGAAGGAAACACGATAAATGAAAATACATATTTACAAGACTTATACATGAATGAATGTTCACAACAGCTATATTATAAAAGTCAAAGACTGGAAAGAAAACAAATTTCTCCATCAGGTGAATAGATAAAGAATTTGTGGTATATCCAAAAAATGCAATGCTAGTTAGCATTAAAAATGAATTAATTATTTATGTACTCCACAGCCTAGATGAATCTGAGAATGATTATACCGAAGAAGTGAGACCAAAACCAGCATTACTGACATACTGTATAATCCCATTCACATACAGTTGTAGGAAACTAATCAACAATGACAGAAAGTAGATTAATGGCCTTGAGAGTGGGAAAAAGAAGGATAACAGAATGACTTGAGGAACACTTTGGTAGTGATAGATATGGTCATTATCTCAAATGTGGTGTTAGTATCATCCATATATATTTATCATTTTTTCAATATTTTCAAATTGCTTATTTTAGATATTGCAATTTATTCTACTTCAATTATACCTTAATAAAGCTATAGAAAATACCATCAAGTCCCAAATGTCCACAAGTTCCTCAGAAGATAGTATCTTGCTCTGTATATCCAATGCCTAACTGCCTTCAGGAGCCTCGAATTCTATTTACAAAATACTTTCAAATAATAATAGCTAGAAGTTTTCCTTTAACAATGTGCCAAATAGGGTGTAGGGCTCTGAATACATCACCCTTGCCTGAACACTCCACAGTTTAGAGCAGAGTTTCTTAATCCAACTTCATATAGGTTTGATTGTATATATAGAAAGAGAATATATTTTTATATATTTATGTATAAATTACATAAGTATAAATGTATTCATGCAGTACATGCATATATATGTATAGATCTATACATATATATTATATGTATTATATATATGTATATATATACACATATTATTACGTATTATAAAATACGTATTATATTATATTATTATTATATTATATTATTATATAAATTTTTTTATTATACATATTATAAAAATAATACAAATTAATAATTATAACTGAATTGGAAATCAAAAAATAATTAAATACATAAATTTATTAGTTGATGAATTTGAGTTTTCTTTTCAATGATTTAGAAGAATACTCTATTTCATAAATAGCACTTGGTACAACGGGCAAGCTACTCAGAAGATAAAAATGTTGATTGAAATTTCATACCAGATATAAATGTAATTTCTAGATGAATTACATATTAAAGTATAGACATTAATAAATCATTAAAAGCGAAAGTGATTGAGTGCATAGCAAAATGATGTAGAAATGACGAACACAACGAAAATTTAATTGATTTTTTTTTGAGGTCTACATTTTTAACAAAACAGTCACTGTTTACACAATTTATTCAAACCCTTATTGGCTTCCAAGCATTTAATTTTCTGGTCCAATTATGCTGGTAAAAACATGTAAATCTTGAAACAAAAAAACATGCAAACATTTCTGGCATTAATGGCATTTTCTGGATAATATATATACAGAACAACTCCTTTTAATTTGAATTTTTTTTCAAGAGTGACATATAACTATGAGGAAAAAATATTTATAAAACATGCAATTAAATTCACTTTAAAAACTCACCATGTAAGTCTCCAAATTTGATATTTGTGTTTAACTTCATTTTTTATGTTTGTCATACTGTTCTGTCTTAGTTCATTACCATAGAATAAATGAAATTTTAAAGGAACATATTTATTTTGGTTTCCCAGAACAAGCCAAATGCAATCTGCCAATTTGTTTTGTAAATAGGGCACACTCGCATCTTGAACGTATTCCATATTCATGTTCCTTTCAAGACATTTTACAGATGGTGAACTACCTACATACAGACAGTAAGAAAAATTTAGAGCTTTTTTTTTTTAATAGGATACCATTACTATACTTCTGTATTGATCCCGTGCATATTTATGAGCCTCTGAATATGTGCAAGAGGGACATGTGCCATTTCTTTTCCTACAAATTGGGTTTTCATTCCTCTGAATGCATAAAGCCATGTGTTGGCTACATTTGTATGTCTGACCAAAGCAGTCATATGTTTTCATGTGATTTATTTTTCTGGGTCTTCCAAAAGGCGGTTATGTAGCGTTGTCTCTCATTCTAATTTGTATAAAATAAATAGTATTTAATCTAATGACAATGTGGATAATATTTACAAATAAATGCATGTTAAACGTTTTCCCAAGTATCAGTTAAGAACATGTAACAAGGAAGGTATAGTAGAAAAGTTTTATAGAAATATGGTATTTGCTATCATAATAGTTGTTGAAATTTAAAATATCCTCACTGCATTATGTCTGTCATTTGGCTTAAATGAAATTGGTATCAACACCAGAAATATGTCTACCATCTCTGATAACTTACATCAAATCTTCTCATTTAAGAAATTGAAAGAAGATATTAAACACAAATTGATCCTTTTTATCTATTCTATTAGCATTATTTGTATTTACACTATCTGTATCTTGCAAACAGTAATTTTTTTATTGTTTTATTTTTATCATTAGAATTGAACTCTACTGGGAATGATATTTAAAGAAAGTATTGCCTTGCAATGGGTTTCTTCCATCAGAATGAATGTAAGGTCCAGTTGGTTTCCTGGCCAGATTACTCCCATATAAACAGTGGAAACATAATGGATGGAACTACCGTACCTTCCCACTTACAGTCATGGTCCATTTGTCAATCATTAGCATCAGCAATTTTTACAAATGCCTTTGATAGTCTGCATACATATGTAAATGACAGAGAAAGGAAAGGGAAATGCATTTTATTTATTATAGTGCTGTAAGTGAGTTCTCAGGAGGGCCCAGACAGTGTACTGATTTATTACACTGTCCTGCCCAGATGTTTGATTAGTCTGAATAAATATGCCTGCTACTATTGCATTAGGTGGAAACAACCTTAGCATGTAGGTGTATTTGGACATGACATAGTTCATGAAAAATATGTTATATAAGTGAAATGGAAAGGCATCTTTCGTCTTAACTTTTAAATTAACCAGGACTACTTTCACTTAATATAATTTAAAATATTCTAAAATTATTACAATGCTTCTATCACACCATTTTTAATTGGAAAGTAAAATATACTAAGCCACTACAGCAAATAGGCAAATATACAAGTTATAAGATGAGCACAAAGTGCAACATAAATACTTCAGTCACAAGTTGTGGCAGAAGAATATCAAGATAGTAGCATATTTTTGACTCTTCTCACATCTCCTAAAAAAAAAAAAAGGACAGAAAATCTAGAATATCAAAACATAAGCTCCCAGAGACAACATCATTCAGAGACTAGGTGAGAAGGAATGCACACAAGGCTCTGAATAGGATGGGAATGAGGAGGGTCAAAACCACACCGAGGTGAGGTAGAAGAGAGGACCCCCAGGTGCGAGCAGGTGTGCAGAAATAATGGAGGGAAGAGAATAGGGAGTTGTAAAATCCAGCAAGTTAAGAGGCCTCTGCAAGTATTCTTCAAAACGAGAGGATCTCACTCTGCACAGAATTCTCAGCAGAGATCTCATAGAAATTGATGAAACTGGAAGAGGCTCTACAGTCTTCAATTTGTGAGTTAATATAAAACAAACAAACTAGAGCTCTCAAAGGGGTTTTTGAAAAGATCAGCAGGTTGTGGGAAACTCAAGGACCTCAGAAATACCAAAAGAAAAAAACATTCATTTGGAAAGAGGGAATAAACTTTTAGGGAGCGGAGGTCTATAACTGCCAGTGGTCTGTATACATTTATTTAGAGTAGGAACACTTGGAGTAAAGATGAACTGATCTTTAGCTGGTGGTGGGGGGCATCCAGAGAGAGATTTCGGAATTGTCAAAGTACCTACACAGAGGAAAAATATTCTTAAGCGTTTTATTCAGAATGACAACTAGGTCACACAAAGTGCTCTGATTTATATCAGACAATCCAAGATACAGGAAATTCTCCTCCTGACAAAACTTAAAAATCTGTCTTCTAAAGAAAAAGTCTGTTTTTGTGTTTTTGTGCTAAGATAATTACTTATAATTTTGCTTGGCCAGTACTTATTCACATTTCTATGAAAATGGTATGCTTTGGATGTAGTAGATTACATTACTGATCAAACTTCTCTGGTCGATGGAGTGTTTGTACTTTTCATTGTTTGACTCCATAAAATTCATGGGGATAAGAGTGTAGTCAGGTGATCCAGGGTTTGGTGTTTTTATTTTGTTCATTTTATTTTAGTTTATTGCTCTTTTTATTTAAATTCCAGTTAGTAAACATATGGTGTAATGTTAGTTTCAGGTCTACAATTTAGTTATTCAGCATTTCCATACAACACCTGGTGCTCGTCCAAAGTGCCCTCCTTAATCCTCATCACCTATTTAACCCATCCCCTGCCCACCTCCCCTCCAGTAACCATCAGTTTGTTCTCTATAGTTAATAATCTGTTTTTTGGGTTGCCTCTTTTCTTTTTTTCCCTTTGCTCATTTGTTTTGTTCTTAAGTTCCATGTATAAGTTAAATCATGTGGTGCTTTTCCTCTGACTGACTTATTTCACTTAGCATAACGCTCTGTAGCTCTATCCATGTCATTGCAAACAGCAGATTTCATTCTTTTTATGGCTCAGTGATATTCCATTATATTTATATACCACATCTTCTTTATCCATCATCAATTGATGGACACTTCCATAACTTGGCTATTATATATAATGCTGCTATAAACATCAGGGTGCATGTATCCCTCTGAATTAGTATTTTTGTGTTTTTTGGGTAAATCTTGTAGTGTAATTGCTGGATTATAGGGTAGCTCTACTTTTAACTTTTTGAAGAAACTCCATACTGTTTTCCAGAGTGGCTGCACCAGTTTGCATTCCCACCAACAGATCAAGATGGTTCCCCTTTCTCCACAACCTCACCAGTGCCTATTGTTTCTTGTGTTGTTGATTTTAGTCATTCTGACAGATGTGAGCTGATATCTAATTGTAGTTTTGATTTGCATTACCCTGATAATGAGTGATGTTGAGTATCTTTTCATGTGTCTGTTGGCCATTTGGATGTCCTCTTTAGAAAAATGTCTATTCATGTCCTCTGCCCATTTTTTACTTGGAGTATTCATTTTTTTGGGGTGTTGAGTTGTATAAGTTCTTTAAAGATTTTGGTTACTAACCCTTTATCAGATATGTCATTTGCTAATGTCTTCTTCCATTCCATAGGTTGCGTTTTAGTTTTGTTGATTGCTTCCTTTGCTGTGTGGAAGCCTTTTATTTTGATGAAGTCCTAACAGTTTATTTTTGCTTTTGTTTCCCTTGTCCCCGGAGACTATCTAGGAAAAAGTTATAATGGCTGATGCCAAACAACTGCCTGTATTCTCTTCTAGGATTTTAATGGTTTAGGTCTTTAATCCATTTTGAATTTATTTTTCTATATGCTATAAGAAAGTGGTCGTTTCTGTCTTTTGCGTGTTGCTATCCAGTTTCCCAACACCATTTGTTGAAGAGACTATCTTTTTCCCACTGGATATTGTTTCCTGCTTTGTCAAAGACTAATTAACCATATAATTGTGGGCTCATTTCTGAGTTTTCTTTTTTGTTCTATTATTTATGTGTCTATTTCTGTGCCAGTACCATACTGTTTTGATTACTACAGCTTCATAATATAACTTAAAGTCCAGAATTGTGATGCCTCCAGCTTGGCTTTTTTTTTTCTTTTTTTTCCAAGGTTGTTTTGGCTATTTGGGGTCTTTTGTGATTCCATACAAATTTTGGGAGTATTTATTCTAGCTCTGTGAAAAACGCTATTGGTATTTTGATAGGGATAGCATTAAATGTGTGGATTACTTTGGGTAGCATTGACATTTTCAAAATATTTGTTCTTCTGATCCATGAGCATGGAATGTCTTTCCATTTCTTTGTGTCCTCTTCAATTTCTTTCATCAGTATTTTATAGTTTTCAGAGCACAGGTCTTTCACCTCTATGGTTCGGTTTATTCCTAGGTGTCTTATGGGTTTTGTGACAATTACGCTTGGGTTTGATTCTTTAATTTCTTTTTCTGCTTCATTTTTAGTGTATAGAAATACAGTGGATTTCTGTATGTTGATTTGTGTCCTGTATGTTGAATTCATGTATCAGTTCTAGCAATTTTATGGTGGAGTTTTTGGGTTTTTTACCGAAAGTATCATGTCATCTGCAAATACTGAAACTTTTACTTACTTCTTCCTTGCTAATTTGAATAACTTTTATTTCTTTTTATTTTCTGATTGTTGTGGCTGGGACTTCCCATACTGTGTTAAATAACAGTGGTGAGAGTGGACAGCACTGTGTTGCTCCTGACTGTAGGGGAAAAGCTGTCAGTTTTTCCCCACTGAGGATGATATTATCTGTGGGTTTCTCAAATATGGTCTTTATGATGTTGAGTTATGTTCCCTCTAACCCTACTTTGTTGAGAGTTTATACCAACAATGGATGCTGTACTTTCACAAATGCTTTTTCTGCATCTATTGAAATGATCATATGGTTCTTATCCTTTATTTTACTTATGTGGTATATCACACTGATTGATTTGCAAGTATTGAACCATCCTTGCAGCCCAGGAATAAGTCCCACTTGATTTTGGTGAATGATTCTCTCTTTTTTAGTGGAACCTTATCTGGTTTTGGTATCAGGGTAACTCTGGCCTCACAGAATGAATTTGGAAGTTTTCCTTCCTTTTCTATTTTTGGAATAGTTTAAGAGGAATAGGTATTAACTTTTCTTTAAACATTTGGTAGAAGTCACCTGTGAAGCCATCTGGTGCTGGATTTCTGTTTGTTGGGAGTTTTTTGATTCCTAATGACTTTGCTGGTTCTCATTCTGTTAAAGCTTTCTATTTCTTCCTGTTTCAGTTTTGGTAGTTTATCTGTTTCTAGGAATTTATCCATTTCTTCTAGATGTCCAATTTGTTGACATAGAATTTTTCATAATATTCTCATAGAATTGTATTTCTGAGGTGTTGTTTGTGATGTTTTCTCTCTCATTTGTGATTTTATGTATTTGGGTTCTTTCTCTTTTCTTTTTGATAAATCTATGTAGGGGTTTATAAATTTTATTAATTTTTTTCAAAGAACCGTCTCCTGGTGTCATTGATCTGTTCTATTGGTTTTTGTTGTTGCTGTTGTTTGTTTTTAGTTTCTCTATAATTTATTTCTGCTCTGATCTTTACCATTTCCTTCCTTCTGCTGGATTTGGGCTTTGCTTTTCTTTTTCTAGCTCCTTTAGGTGTAAGATTAGGTTGTTTATTTGAGATTTTTCTTGCTTCTTAAGATAAGCCTGTATTGCTGTATACTTGCCTCTTAGAACTGCTTTTGCTGCATCCCAAAGGTTTTGGACTGTTGTGTTTTCATTTTCATTTGTTTCCATGTATTTTTTTTTTTAATTTCTTCTTTGATTTCCTGGTTGACTCATTCATTGTTTAGTAGCATGTTGTTTAACCTCCAGTATTTGTGGTCTTCCCAAATTTTGTCTTGTGGTTGACATGAAGTTTCATAGCATTGTGGTCAGAAAATATGCATGGTATGATTTCAATCTGTTTATATTTTTTGCAGCCTGATTTATGACTTAGTATGTGATCTGTTCTGGAGAATGTCCCATGTGCATTTGAAACGAATGTGTGTTCTGTGATGGAATGTTCTGAATATATCTGTTAAGTCCATCTGGTTCACTGTGTCATTCAAAGCCATTGTTTCCTTGTTGGTTCTCTGTTTAGATGATCTGTTGATTGATGTAAGTAGGGTGTTAAAGTCCCCTACTATTATTATATTATTATCAATGAGTTCCTTTATTTCATATATATATATATATATATATATATATATATATGTTTGGGAGCTCCCAAGTTGGGTACATAAATATTTATAACTCTTAGATCTTTTTTGGAGTAGTCCCCTTTATTACGAGATTATCCAGTTTCAAGGATTGAGAGAATAAAACCCTCAGGATACTTTCCCACGTGGAAATAATCATCAGAATTCAAAGACCTGCAAAGTTTCTCTTTGAGAAAAAGTACCTTGGAAGTTTGAAAATAAGTAATTGTACCTATCTAATGAATCTTCAAGAAATTTAAAGATGATATTTCTTATATTTGGATTTCTAAGTGGAGCTGTTATCATGAATCAAACTCAACATTAGTAAGTGGTCCTGGGTCAAATTTTATTAATTTTAATTTCAATATATGTTTGAACAATCACACCATAGTTTTAGATATTACTACCAGCAGAGTATATGATCACTCTCTAGAAAATCTGACAGAATTATCTTATCCACAAAACTAGCCAAGTGGCTAGACAAATATTACACAGGGTGTTTTACTGTGGCTTTTAGTTTTGATAGCACAGGTTCAGTAAAAAATCTGTTCACCTTGCTACAGAGATGAAATGGAACAAATCAAACCTATAACCATGACAATGTTGAAACATCACATTCAAAGGTGAATTTCATTTAGTTGAGTATGACAAGTCCATTATTGTACAGAATCAAATGGTGTTATAGTCAGTTTGGGATGCTATAACAAAGCACCACAGACTGCATGGTTTAAACAACAGACACTTATTTCTCACAGTTCTAGAAGCTGGGAAGTCTAAGAGCAAGGTCCCAGTAGATTCCCAACTGCTGAAAACCCTATTTCTGGCTTATAGATGGCCACTTTCTTGTTATGTCCTTACATGTTTGTTTGTTTGTTTTTTCTTTTTGTTTTCTTTTGTGTGTGTGCATACGTGCTGAGAAAGGGAAGAGAAGCAGCTCCGGTCTTTCTTCCTCTTCTTATAAAGACACTAATCTGCTCTACCTTCATAACTTCCTCTAAACCTAATTATCTTCCACAGGCCTCACCTCCTAATACCATCACATTGGGGATTATAGCTTCAAAATATGAATTTCAGGGGACCAAATATTAATTTCATAACAAATCATGTCCTCCCAAGGTCATGTGTACCTGAAATATAAAAATGCAGCCTTATTTGGGGGTGCCTGGGTAGCGCAGTTGGTTAAGTGTCCAACTCTTGGTTTTGGCTCAGTTTGTCATCTCAGGGTCATGTAATTGAGCCCTGTGTCAGGCTCCCTGCTTAGTGCAAAGTCTGCTTGAGATTCTCTCTCCACCTACCTCTGCCCATCCCCAACCTCTCTCACAAACAAATATTTTTTTAAAAATGTGACCTTATTTGGAAACAGGATCTTTGTAGATATAATCGTATTAAGATGAGGGCATACTAGGGGTATCTAGGTGGCTCAGTAAGTTAAGTGTCTGCCTTCAGCTCAGGTTGTGATCCCAGGGTCCTGGAATCGAGTTCTGCATTGGGCTCCCTGCTCAGCGGGGAGCCTGCTTCTCCCTACCTCCACTGCTCCCCCTGCTTGTGTTCTCTCTCTGTCTTTCAAATAAATAAATAAAATCTTTAAAAAAAATTTTTTTTTAATTTAAAAAAGATGAGGGCATACTAGATTAGTGTGAACCCTAATCCAATACTAGTGACCTTTCAAGAAGAGGGAAATTTGGACACAGGGACAGGCACAGAGGGAAGATGGTGTGAAGACACATGGATACACACCAGGTAGAAGATCATGTGACAATGGAGGCAGAGATGGGACTAAGAAACACCAAGGATTACAGGCAATCACTAGAACATTGATGAAACAAGAAAGAATTCTTCTGTAGAGGCTTCAAAGCAAAAATGCCTACATCTTGATTTCAGAATTCTAGCTTCTGTAACTGTGAGAGAACAAATTTTGGTTAGTCACCCATTTTGTGGAACTTTGTAATGGCAACCCTATGAAACAATAAAATGACTAAGGAAAAAAGACTGCACTTCACAAGTGAGAAAAAAAAATGCCAACACAATCTAGAAGGAACTTGACCTAGCCTTGTTCTAACTCTGTAGCTTTTAAATTTTCAGCCTCATGATGGTAGGAGATATTGACTTTTAGAAAATCAAGAACACCTATAATTTGTATAACCTCACAAAAAGAAGATTATCTCCATTTCTTTTAGGATTGCAGGTGACAAAGAGGCCCTTGAACAATAGCTTCTGATTTAGGAGTAGACTCGATAACAAGGCCAGGGACAAGAGGAGCCATTAAAATGTGGCCACAGACATTATACAAAATATCCAGAGAGCAGTTAACTGGCTCTTTGTAGTCTATAGTCACTTCCTAAATGGCCCTATATCTGTTGACCACATTCGAAAATTTGTCTTTGTTAATTAATGCTTCTTTTGCAATGATATGAGTAAAACTGGACAGAAAGAAAAGGTCCAAAGTATCTGAAATAGCTGCTATTGAAATAGAGTCACCATGGGACATTTTAAACATAAGATATTTAGTTTTCAGAGTTACAGTCTGCTAAATTGAAGTACAAAGTTAGAGTACAAAAGAAAAAGAAAAAGAAAAAGAATGTCTTCATCTTGCTATGAGAAAATGGAATGAAAAGAAAAAAATGCAAGACACTAGGAAATGCTAAATGCATCCTATTAACCTTCTTAAATGCTCTAGGCATTCACAGAATCAAAAATAGATTAATCAATTAAAAATGCTTTTTGTGTAAAAATATTCTCTTTTTATCCCAATTGGCCAACCTTCAACATACACACAGATACACACATATGTGCCACAACATACACAGAAATAGCATTTGAAAATTTACAATTTATTTTTTTTTAAGATTTTATTTATTTATTTATTTGATAGAGAGAGACACAGCAAGAGAGGAAACACAAGCCTGGGGAGCAGCAGGCAGAGGGAGAAGAGGGCTCCCCACTGAGCAGGAAGCCAGATACAGGGCTTGATCCCTGGACCCTGGGATCATGACCTCAGCCAAAGGCAGACGCTTAATAGAATGAGACACACAGGTGCCCCTGCAATTTATTTTGCAGTGGATTTGATTGATTATTGCAGTTATTATTGGAGTTTATTCTGGCTGAAACATTAAAAAGGACTCATCTGTGGCGTTCTTTAGGACCTATTTGAGTGAGTTTTAGTTTTAGTAAATTTCCATGATTTAGCCATTTCCATAAGAGAAAATATTGAAAGCAAGATGTCTGAGCTTTACTAGTTAAGATCAGTTACTTGCTCTCAAAATGGACTGATTGAAATGATCTTAAATATGTCCTGAGTGTGGGTTATATAAAGGGGTTTCTGAATGTAGGTATCACTGCCTACTCTGAGTGTTGCTGGCCCTGATGACGAGATGCAAACTCTTAAATTGCTCCATTGGCCACAGCAGTGTGAACATGAAATAAAGTCTAGAAATGCTCTTGCAAGCAGTTGACTAGTAGGTCTTCGATATGTTCCAGTTTTGATGCTATACAGCAAGCTTACATACAGATCATAAGAAATACTCCTATGGGGGCGCCTGGGTAGCGCAGTCGTTAAGCGTCTGCCTTTGGCTCAGGGCGTGATCCTGGCGTTCCGGGATCGAGTCCCACATCAGGCTCCTCCGCTGGGAGCCTGCTTCTTCCTCTCCCTCTCCCCTGCTGTGTTCCCTCCCTCACTGGCTGTCTCTCTGTCACATAAATAAATAAAATCTTTAAAAAAAAAAAAGAAAAAAGAAATACTCCTATGGGGAGACCAAGACTATCGTTCATCACATGGAAAGGGCTACTTAAAGTTTATTCCTCTCTAATTATATATTAAAAAAAAGGAAAATAAATTTAACTGTGCCTTAATTCTTTGAAACATATAGGCATCTAATATCCATACCACTGTAACCTGTTCTGGTTTAACTTTGGAGTATAGCCTGTCCAGTTCCAGTGGGTAGACTATTTTATCTATAGCCCATGTCTTATCTTCATCACGATACATTTTCTCTCTACATATATTGGACAATTGTCACTTCCAATTGGATCTTTTCTTTCTTAAATATGATCCATTTGGCATGAAATACTTTCATGCACAGATTTCATGAAAAAATTGATATAATGTTCTCTTTTACCCTAAAGATAGATAGAGTCAGAGTTAGCACGCAAAACTAAATTCCTTTTGATAATTCTCATTTTGCAGTGATTCTAAAGTCTTTTACACATAGGAAAAGTCATATTCCTGGAAGGTGAAACAGGAAAAAGACCTACAAAACATTCTATTCCAGTAAGTTTGAGAGTGACTCTCAATCTGAATATAACCAGCTCCTCATCATTCAGGCAGCCCAGCAACCACATCTCCCTTCACAGTGGCTCAGAAATGAGAGGAGGATACTTTTGTGTTTAGAATCGAACATGTTAACTTTATCCAAGTATTCAGATGGCAGGAATAAATACTTAAAAAACTGTATGTTTGCTTCTACCTTGAACGATGAAAAAACAAGTTTTCTAGGTAAAAAGATTAAAGAATTTCTTAGCTGTTTGACCTTGATGCACACGTATAATTGCAGAACAGAAAACACAGTGGAAATAGCACTTAATTGGAAGTAAGAAAACCTGGTTTCTAGTACTGGATCTGTTTAAAAATTTCCATTTGATCTTGCACAAGCTACCTCAGTTTCCTCACTAGTTTAATGAAGGGGTTGGAATATTTTCTCTCTCAGACTCTTAACAGTTCAGAGATCCTACAAGTCGATAATGGGTAAACTGTCCCTTTCCCACATGGAAATCAGAGGTAAAAACAATAGGACTACTTCATTTGTGATCATCCCAAAGAGTATTTGTAAAATATTGCGTATTTTTCATTAAGACTTATACTACAGTTCTCCTCTGGCTGTTTTTTTTTTTCTTAAGATTTTATTTATTTATTTGAGAGAGAGTGAGAGCTAGCGAGAGCACACACAGAGGGAGAGGGAGAAAAGCAGACTCCCCGCTGAGCAGGGAGCCTGATGCAGGGCTAAATTCTAAGACCTTGGGATCATGACCCAAACCAAAGGCAGACACTTAACCAACAGAGCCACTCAGGTACCCCTCTTCTGGCTGTTTTTTTATCAGAGTTTATCAAGTTCAGTTTTCCACAGTTCATCATAGATTTGCTAAATAGCAATCATGTTATTGGTTTTAGCTTAATGTTTGAATTTTATTCTCTTACACTTCTAAAGCATGAGGTTTCTAAATATGGTCTATTCTTGCCTACTTTCTAGTATCACAAACAAAAAAGTTTTGGTTTAACCAGAAATACAATCTAAATTTTATTTTGAATTTGAAATGTTAAGAAACTCAGTGAAACTGTTGTTTCAATCAACTATATGTAATGTATATTAGTTATTATGGAAATAAGTAATGTCAGAATTTTTATGTGCATTGGACACCCAAGCAGACAATATGGGTTTCTTATTCACTCATTGATTTGTTCATTCATTCATCCATTCGACCAACATCCAAGGAACACCTCTTACGTGTGAGAACCTAAATTAGTTTTTGGACATAAAAAGATAAGTCTGTACTCTGATGATGTCAGCTCCTCCAGAGCACTGCTTCTCCAAAATACTATCTTACATACAGGGATTTTTGCTTCTTTCTGGAAAACAGGCACAGTGAAGGAAATTCCCACACTTGGTTTCTGAGTCTATTCTTAGTCTATTCTTTTTTTTTTTTTTTAAAGAATTTACTTATTTATTTGAGACTGAGTGAGACAGAGAGAACACAAACAGTGGGAAGGGGCAGATGGACAGGGAGAAGCAGACTCCCCTGCTGAGCAGGGAGCCAGATTCAGGACTCGATCCCAGGGACCCTGAGACCATGACCTGAGCCAAAATCAAGAGTCTGACGCTTAACCAACTGAGGACCCAGAGGGCCCCATGTTCTTAGTCTATTCTTGTCTACTTTCTAGCAGTAACCAGTGATACAATCTAAATGTGTTTTTAAATGTATCAGTTTTGTTCATAATTTTTCAAATATAAATGCATTTATAGTTTCCTAACATTCATGCTTCTTTATTAAAATGAGAAGCAATGGATACTTTAATAAAAAATTATCAAAAACATTTTGTATGTTGGGGTGCCTGGGTGGTGCAGTCAATTAAGCAATGACTCTTGGTTTGGGCTAGGTTGTGATCTCAGGGTTGTGAGATTGAGACCTGCATTGGGTTCTATGCTCAGTGCAGAGTCTGCTTGAGATTCTCCCTCTCCCTCTCCCCCTCCCCCTCCTGCTCTCTCTCTATTTCTCTCTAAAACGTAAATGAATAAATCTTCAAGAAAAAAACATTTTGTATGTTTTTCATTTTTTCAAATATTTCTGTTTTGTTCAATTTCCATTTGGAAATAATTTGATTCATGGTCATAATCATAAGAATTAGGCACTCTCTTCAAAATTTACTTGCAATGTGTTATTTTCATTAAAAGATCAATTTTTATTAGAAGAGTTTTATTATCTATGTTTTGGATTAAATTAGTAAATAAAATACATCTTGCCTTTCTCTAATTCTTCATGTTAAAAAAACAATGTGTGGCAAAATATCTTAAGGGTCTAAAAGTGAATTTAAAAAATATAATGGTTTGGATTGGGGGACGGGGTAATTGGGTGATGGGCATTAAGGGCACTTGATGTAATGAGCACTGGGTGTTATATGCAACTCATGACTCACTAAATTCTACCTCTGAAACTAATAATACAGTATATGTCAACTAAATTGAATTTAAATAAAAAAATAAATATATAATGGGCTAGTGTGGGGATTATTTGACTATAACACATTTTAGCAAAAAAAATTAAATAAATAAAATACTTACTTGTTAAAGGATTGTTTCTTGAGTAAATATTATAGGCCAGGAAAATTTTCAAGTTCTTAGAATTTTGAGATTTGGAAAATATTGTCATTTTGGTTAAGGATCTTAAGGGCAGTACATAGCATGTCAAGCTTCAGCACAGTGGAATCCTGTGAGAGACAGTTTTGGGAAGAGTAGATGAGAGCATACCTTCTCAATGTGCTTGATTATTTGTCTTCAGTGAAGTCATATTGCCCTTCTCATTGGAATCCAATTTTCTTCTGGAACCACTCAAAAGTATTATTTTTCTTCTGAATTACTGAATATGTCAAATAGTTAATTTACTTTTACTCATCCTCACATAATGGAGAAATAAAGCAAATATGCAATTTTTACAGGATTTTCATAAAGGCCAACAGAGAAGGCTTGTAAAGTTTCTATGAACTTTTTTCCCTACTCAAAATGCTGAAATTGTGAGGGAGTGGATTTCTCAGCACCTATGATTAATGTTTTGCTGAATATGAGAGCATGATTTATTTAGAAACAATATTGGAATTATATGATTGCCATATACAGAATTATATAATAATGCATTTCTTAGTAGTGTATGCATACTATTAATGTCATTATTAAAATATTTACATGTTCTTAATAGCATAGACATGGATCTATCAATTTCATATGGTTCTTTTCACCATGAATTTCTTTTTAAGTTAAATATATAGAAAGTAGCATATTAAGTTAACCAAATTCTCAAATCTATTAATGTCTCAGAGTTAAGTACTAAAGAAAAACATTTCAGAATCATCCTGTTTTTTTGTTTGGCTAAAGAATTATCTCATTTAGTTTTTTAAAAAAATGAATGAACTACTAATATATCAGAAAATTTTAAATAAACATCTAAACTTGTGGCTTTTATTAAAACTTTAAATTATCTAGGATCCCTGGGACCACACTGAGGCATGGAAAATTTAAAGGAGATGAAAAATGCTGCTTTCTTAGTCTGGAATATCAGGTTTCTACACTGACACTGAAAAGTGCATTTCTCCTTAAACTTGGCCCATAATTCTCATTTTCAATTCCTGTCTGATTCTTGCAGGCATGGTATTTCAAACATTAAATATTGGCGTCACTGATCTCTTATTGGAGGTTTTATAATGTATTGAATTAGTAAAATAAGCTATTGGATAAGTTAATTAGTAATTTATAGCAATTCCAACATCATGTAATTGTGATTTGATGTGGGGTCTGAGAGCAAAGGTCACGAAAGAATTCTTGGGACATTTTTGGTGCAAAAAAAGGTGGTTTTATGAAAACACAGGTTTTATTAAAGCACTTGCCCATGGGCAGAAAGAACTGCACTGGGGTTGTGAAGAGCTATTGATTATATATTTTCAATTGTGTGTGGGGGGATGGGGAAGGGTGGGTAAAGACAAAGGAAGTTTCCAAAAGGATTTTCTTTGTTAAAGAAGGTTCCTGGAGGCCTAGCTATTGTCAAGGTCAGGTTGTTTTGTTCCTCTAGCAAAGCATTAACATTAAGACAGTTGGGAGTTGCTGGAGGAAGGTTCTACTCTGCCTGCTTCAAGTACTTGCCAATGGGCTTGGGGGTTATAAGGAAATTTAATTTTATCTGCATTCCTTTCTGCCTTTTTTCTCCACATCATAATCCTCTCTTCATTACCTGAGTGAGTACAGTGAGAAACATGATCATAACATACTCCTTGTGTTTTATTTTTATATTTTTTCTAATTTTTATGATTTATTTATGTAAATAATAATTTTATAGTCACTCTTTCAACTGCTTTTGAGATTTGAATTTTGTCACATTTGTATTTCATAACCAACACTCTGCTCCAAATGGTATTAAGAGATGCATCATAGCAGCCCACACACAATAAATAAATAAATAAATAAATAAATAATAAAATAATAAAAAGTAAAAGACTTGAGTATTTCATTAACAGAAGTTAGGACTGTGAGAATTCCCTCTACACGCAGGCAAAATAAGGTTCACAAACAGGAAGTACAATACCCTTGCCGGTGCTTTTGGTTGCCAGGATGACGAGGTTTGAGTATAACTGGTCTTTAGTGAACAGGGGACAGTGACTTCCTGCAATGCCATGTCCATTATAACAAAGAATTATCCTCTGTTCAGCAGAACTCAGAAATGCCTTAAATATCTTAAGGCAGTGTTTTTCAAACATTAGCATGTTTATACATTGCCTGAAGATCTTACTACATTTTAAGTTCTGACCAGTTCTCAGGTGAGACCTATGTTTCTGATTCTTAGACTATGTTTTGAGTCACAAGTCCTAGGGGTCATTAACATAGGTGGAAACCTATTGATAAATTTTTGAGCTAAGAAACTACTTTTGTTTTGTATGTAAATGCAAACCATTTGGGGCACCGTTCTTATATACTTGGAATCTTTCAGGAATGCAAATATCTGACATGGAAGGATAATTGTACTTTGTTCAGACTTTACCAAAGATTGTATCAGTTTGGAAAAATTACATCACCACCAACAGCAATGCTTCTGCCTATGTTTCTAATAAAACACACTGTATTAGTCTGGATGGTAGCTGCCACAAAAGAAGTAATTCTTCATATGCATGCAAGCATTTGACCTTTTCTTTGGGTGTAATAACTAGTTGTACCTACAAATTTACATTTCAAAATTCTCATCATTTCTATAATAAATTTATTTTTTGTATTATAATTGTGATTATAGTGATATTTTAAACTATGTGTATATGTACATTATATTTCCATCAGTTTCCTTTTGTAGTAGGAAATGGGGTATGAAAAGTATTTTCATGAAAAAAGTGGGACATTGAGTTTCACAGGGCTGAAATCAGTAGGCCATCTCAGGCGGAGGGTTTGTTGTGGCTCCGCTTTACAGTGTAAGGTCTTTTTAACTCTTTAAAGATTTGGATTTACAATACAATAAACCTATCGCGGAGGGTTTTTGGTTTTTTTTTAAGATTTTATTTATTTGACAGAGAGACAGCCAGCGGGAGAGGGAGCACAAGCAGAGGGAGTGGGAGAGGAAGAAGCAGGCTGCCAGTGGAGGAGCCTGATGGGGGTCTCGATCCCATAACGCGGGGATCACGCCCTGAGCGGAAGGCAGACACTTAACGACTGCACTACCCAGGCGCCCCATCACTGTGGTTTTAAAATCATATAATGAAGAGTAATTTTATTGTGTATTACCAGAGTACCTCTCTAAATTACCCACCAATTAGTATGGAAATATTTCCCCTAGCCTCTGCAGTAGCATCAGCATTACCTCAGTTTTTTTGGGAAATGCAAGAATCTCAGACTCCACCCAGATTTACTGAGTCCTAATCTACATTTTATCAATACCTCCAGGGAGTCCCTGTACACATTAATATTTGAGAAGCACTGTTCTACCTTGACTACCTTGAATACTGAAGCTCAAGGCCCCTACCTGCCTTCCGGGGGACAGCAGCAAGCCTGGGATCTGCCGTCCATTTTGCACACCAGAATCTATAAAGCTTGTGAAGCTCATTTTTGTCTCTTCTGCACCTTGGCCTATTATTGTAGCTTATTATTTCCTGAATATGAAGGAGATCTGTGGCATGAGTTCTCTTCCGTTTTATTTTGGGTATATGGGAGATCATTGTTTCCAATGGAAGGAAGGGAGGAAACTGAGAGTGGGGGCACTAATGGGGTTGCAGGGCGGGCAATCAGGGTGGGCCTAAAATGTCACCTCAAAATGCAGCGATAAGAGACAGAGGTGCACTCCTCCCCCTCACAGGGACTCTGGCTTCTGCAAGCAGTCTAGCCTTGCTCATTATTATCTCTTCTCGAAACAACCACAGGGCACAGATTTATAATATACCCAGAATTATGTTCCCTTTCTCTCCTGCAGGAGATTTTCTGTCACTATTAAACAGCTTTTTTTCTTCTTTTTCCATTTAAAATTTTGAAAAACAGGGTTTGAATAAATCTTTTCTTCTCCCATTTCCCTTCAACTCCCTAAAAATTACTACTAACCCTGTATCACTATGTCTAAGTAAATCTAACTGCAGTAATCTCTAATCACAACGGTCTTTCATTCAACTAGCAATTCCTCCCTTATCCTGTACTTGCTCTTCAGAGTAAACCAATCTTTCTTAATACCTAAGACACAGAAATTTCTCATCGTACTAAATAATGGAAAACCTTACCTCATACCTAATAAACCAAAAAAGCACTAAGTTCAGTTATTCTGAGATACTTTCCTTATAAAGGGGGAAGAAATGGGAAGAGGCTGTCGTCATAAAGAGTTTAAGGTAATTTTCTGGTGTGCTGTCTGTGAAGACCTATCCGGGATCAGCTGCTAAAGAGCTTAATGGAAAAGAGTATCACAGGAAAAGGGATGGGTCCTACCTGCAAAGTTGGAGGTTTCTGACTGAGTCGAGACTGCCCCAGAAGTAAGGATTCCTGACTCCAGCAAACATTCTTCCTGGAATTAGGTTTAATGTCATATATAGAAACATTAATGCCAACTTGGAATCTCTTGATTATACTTAATAGCGACTAGGAATGAGGAAAAACTAACGGCCAGGAAAATATTATTCGTCCCTTTTCCATTTTCCAACTTTGCATGAGGAAAGATTTCCATCATTTCTAGGTTTTGTTTACATATTGTTTTTTCTGTTTGTTTGTTTTTGTTTTTGTTTAACTTTGCCACCCTAAATCTCTCCTATTTAAACCTTGAAAAATAAAGAGGTTGTAGTCATACTTCAAAGTAATCACTTAACTCAAATTTCACTCAAAATGTATATGCACTAACAGTTCACAGCTGTTAGTCAAAAAGGCTCACACATACTGCTTGCTGACTGTAACACACTCATCGCGGCTCTGATTATGTATCTGGCGGTACAATTTGCTCAGACTGGGCCAACTGGCACTTCCGCTCATCTAGACTCATGCTGTCAAGTAGCTAAAACACCGGTGATTCAGTTGCCCTATGAAAACTCTTAAAGGAGTTCTGTGAGCAGTCTTTATGAACACATATAAAGGGGAAGTGCATAGTCTCTTAGAGTTTTAAGTTCCTATTGTTGAAAATTTGAAAACGTATTTTACAACCTTAGAGGAAACTTCTGGGATCTTTTTGCAATATGCTCTTCCATTTTGTATGCCCCCTAAAAATTTCTTAGCCCAGCTGAACTCGGGCAACCTCAAGCTGATCCCTGTACCTGCTAGTGACAATCTACTGAAATATTGCCTCCTCGAAGATATATTGTTGTTTTAGAATCTGCTTTATTTTACTGATTCAATCCGTTTCTGTTTCTGCTAATGTCACATGTGTCATGAACACGCAAAGACATAGTAGGAAATCTAGCCATGTTCACAGGTATACAACCAGGTATGACCTAAATGGAGCAGCACATAAATGCTTTGTCAGGGCAATCAGATTCTCCCATTCCTACACCAGGTTCTTTCCTGCGTGCATTAGCCTATTTGTCCTTGGAATACCTTTTTATCCTTTTGTAGACAAGACCAATAATTCATGAGAAAGCTGGGAATAGAAAACAGTCCTCCCTATTCCCAGCAGAGTATTCTTGCCACTAGGTTATATTGACTCCTTATACACATTAGCTGTTTCACTTGCACACTGAAACAGATCAGTATTTTTGATTGAGTTTGACATTTTGAAATTTAACTACAATAGCTTACCTTATAAACAGGAAGTGACTGTAAAACAGATGTTCTTATTTAGAGAACATGTTACCAAAAGAGCAAAACACTAAATTTGTCCTTGCTGTAATTGTGTCATTTAAACCAAGAGGAACAAGTCAGAGCCCTAAGACTGGAGAAACCCTGATGGGAAAATTATGCCATCATTCAATGTTATAAGATGTCACCTGAAGAAAGAATGTGATTTAAGGTTCAACACTGTTCCCAAGTGATATGAATACCAATTTCCAAATTCCGGTATTACAATTACTGAATGAAAACTTCCAATATGTATGGAAGTAAAAATTTGTGGATGATTTTTAATCAATTATGGAAAAGACTCATCCTTAAACTCTGGAAACCGATGACTAAGATTTAAAATTTTGTGAAAGTTAATTCGGTGCATTCATTAATCATGAGCTTTGTCCATGAAGGTTAAACAGATGATTTCTGTTTGTTTTTAAAAAAGGCAAATTTAGCATGGAGGCAGTCAATTCTGAAATCAAAAATGTATCAGTGTATCATGAATATATGTGTTGAATGGATTTTAAGAATTATTAAAAATTGTTTATATGGGTTTTAGAAGAAAAAAATGAGTATTTTCAAGCATTTTATCTGTAGATAGTACTTACGACTAGCCTGTGATGCCTTCCAAGGTCATCTACATTCATCTACCGCTCCTCAGAAAAGATGGGCAACGGGACGTATTAGTGCCTAATAGATTAATTCACCTGGTCACAATTGATGGGACCATGGTGGATAAATGACCCAAGTGGGGGCAAGATATTTGGAATGAGCACATTAACAGATTTTGTCAGAGAAGCCAAATAGTATATGTGATTTTTTTTTTTTTAAGGTCAGAAGTAAGGGTGCCTTTTGGAGAAGCCATAATGACACATGACTAACTGGAGCTGAGATCAGATAGCACTAATCTGTTGAGAGAGGAAATGAATCAAACACTTAAGTAGATGCTGTCATGAGAATCTCTATAGCTCTGATGGAGATAACACAGACTTTGTTCTTGCCTTTCAGGAATAAGTCCCAATGTGATATATCTGTAGTTAATTTCCTGTTCCTAAATGATATGGCATCTGCTAATTTCTTCCTTGACAAACAAAAGCAAAAAATAAAAATTTACTCCATTACTTAAGGCAACTTGACTAAGATATTATTTGTGGTGTTACGGCTATAATATTCCAAATTTTCTTGACTCAACCAAACTCAGATGTGTAATCTTAAAACTGTATTTCTAAAACTGACTTTAATTTTTACTTTGAAACTGCCTCATGGCACTGAATTTAATCTAGACATGTAGCGACTGTTGATTGAATAGTCTTCTTAAGATATATAAATTGGGGGACCTGGCTGGCTGTTGGTGGAGCATGAGACTCTGGATTTCAGAGTTGTGAGTTCAAGCCCCACACTGGGCATAGAGATTACTTCAAACAAAAGAAAAAGAAAAAAAATGATATATAAATTAATTATAGTCTAGTTCAGAAGCTTCATTTTAGGTATTCCCAGCTATTCTCAGCATCCCAGAGAGAATCATGGACATACCAAGGTAGCCTCCATAAGAATCTACTTATGGAATTGGATACATGCCAGTGGTAAGCATTAGATAGACCAGAGATCCATCATATTACTGCATAAGATGGTTCTGAGCTGGCATCAGCACTGATTTTCTCATCACTTTGGAAAGAAAATGTCTCATAGTGGCCCAGACCAATGATTCATCCTAATTTGCTGGGTGCAAACTCTGATTTCCCTGGTGTATTTGGCTACATATTTTATGTACTCTGAGGTATGTAATATCATGATATATTTGTCTGATGTGCAACTCCTTGGATCACGGGATGATGAAACAGATTTCAATTATTACTAGCTTCTAAGTTCAACAGTAAACATTACACTTTTTTTTTTCAGGCACACGAAAATCATAGGCGTCACAAGGAAAGAGATTACCGGGGGCCACCTCTCATATCTAGATGTACCATAACGTGCTTGGTCATTCTCACTGGAAAGTGAAATGGAAGTTTTCTGATGTAGTTCCTCATTCAAAATTCTTTTGTCTTAGACAATCCCTAAAATTCAGGGATTTCATTTCATAATATTTTATTATTTACACTTGGAGTATCAGAATAGAGTCTTTGTCCCCAAAGAACTTGTTCTTCTATTATTCTTGTGTTTCCTGAATTTATATCTAGAGAAAATGTCAGAAAACCATTAAGCATCAGCTAAGTAATTGAAAATATAAGTAAAAGGCATCATGAAACCAATCCTGAGCTGTATACAAGAGTATAGAATGGTGACAAAACAATACACAAGTTCTGACTTTCATAGAGGTGTGTATATAAACAACCCCAATGGTTAACCATCCTATCTGTGGTAATAACTAAAGGAGGGGAGTATTTTTTTTTAACAAAAAAACATATTGAAAATAAAAGAAAGAGTAAGAGTAATGAGAAAAAACTAGACATACCAGCTGTTGCCATTTATATTGAGCTAATCCTTATTAGAATAAAATGTGAACAGGCATTACCATTATCCTTGGAACTTCTGTTTTCATAGGTTTCAATAATAATCATGCCATGACCGCAGTGGCTAGTGATAGCCATTTAGTGAAATAAATCAAAGCAATACATAATCATCTTACTTGGTTTTCTGCCCCTATTCTCAGCAAATAAATTGTCTGAGCATGTCATGTTATTTTTCTCTCCACCTCATTGTTCACCTCCCCACCCTCTACAGACATCCTGTGTTCCAAGATTATTAGAGGAAACTTAAGGCCAATAGTTCAAAGCAAGTAATTTTCATCTGTTAGGGAGGGGAAATGGATGAAATATAAGATGTTTGTTTTGTGCCTTTGTATTCTTTCCTCTGACTGGTTGTTGGTGATTATGTAGCTTAAGGACAGTAATGGACTCAAGGGATCATAAGACACTCTATATCTATAATTCATCTCATTAAAAATATGTGATTTATATATTGCCTGTATTGAAAAACACTAAAGAAATTTGATGCACCTCAGCTAAAAGAAATATCAACATTAAAACAAAGTAACCTAAAATGGAAAACCAATAATTTATTGGTGTGATTATTAGTCCTTCTCACAAGTATATTTTCACATTCAAGGTTAAATAAGTTATATCTCTAAAATGCTACAAATCCATCCAATAGAGGAAGAAGGCATCCTCTGTCAAATGGTGGTGAGGAAAAATTCATCTGAACCACAAAGTAATACAAATGTGTGTTATTAATATTCTAATAATATGATAAAATATGGGATTTTAAAATATTAATTAATAGAATAATTTTAAAGAAACTTAACCCTCAGCGTCTTCTGATTAAAACTGCTTTGTTAATAACCAGAAGAATTAAATTTACCATAACATTAATTTAAATAGTCAAGAGAGTTTGTGGGCAGAGACATGGTTTGATAAACCTTTATACATGGTCCCCTTTAAAACATTTGAAAATCACGTTTTAGGAGATAACTCCCTAAGAATATAATTCAAGATTGGTCATCATTTTGGAGGTCCATTCCCTTCTTCTAAAAAAATTATGAAAGCTCTGGAACCTACTGAGAAAATTTTAGGAAGGTTTTAGTATGTAGTTCCTGATTCCAACAATTTTGAACCAGTGGTGAATTTCTGTTTTTTGTAGGGGCAGAGAAAAGAAAATGAATGACTTCAGGAATTAAATAGCCTGAACCTTTTATCGTTCACATTAAATTCCTTTTAATGCATCATGCAGGGCTGATATAATTCTTCTATTATTATACACAGATTGGGAAAGAAAATGTTGCAGCCTGGAAACTAGACAAAATCCTGAATCTGATCAAGGTAAAGTGGATTTAATAAATCCCAGTCCACTTACAAGTTTCAAATCTTTAAAATACTGCATGAATTACTTCCACATCTTACCTGGCCTCCCTTTTATTTACTTTGGAAAAAGGAGTGGGTAATATGCTAAACTCATTTCCAATTTCCTTCTCTGGTTTCTTTGCACTTGGTATATTCCCCAGAGGCCCCTGGGAAGGTTGCTGGCAGTCATTTACATATATCCTCTCTCTGTAGAGGCTGTTCTTGGGAAAGTGTAATTTATTGTCTTTACTTCCTTCACAGAATTTTTTTTCAAACTCCTTTCTTTCTTCTTCCAGCTAGATCATTTTGAACTTCCCCTCTTTTTGTTCCATAAATCCTATCAAAGAGTGAGTCCCAGCAATAGTTCCACATAGTGGAAGCTGGCTCAGAATTAGAGAGATCTCTCTTGATGCAGTAATGTTCATAATCCCAAAATCAACTATACTTTTTTCCCCCAAAGGTGAACTAGAATTCATATGATCCTTGGTGACATTTATCTAGCAGACAAGAAATAGTCCAAGTTTTCTTGTAAGCTTCAGGTTAAATGTGCAGTTCAGTCAAAACACCAAAAATTTCAAAATGCATGTCAGCCCAAGACTTGTCTCTGAGGAAACCAAGCAATACATTAACAACCAAGGAACAACAACAACAGGATACTACTATTTGGGAAAATTTGCTTAGATAGATAGATAGATAGATAGATAGATAGATAGATTGATCAAGACAAAGATACAAAAATGTATGCATATAGACACTTCCCCAACCCTGTTTATGATGTCAAATGCTCCCCCACACAATGGGAAAAACTTAGGGATTCATTTTTTTTCTTTCCATACCAGTTTTAGAGTCAATGTTATGAATAAAATCACCATCAATTATAGTGATAGCAACGTCAATGTATTTGCCATTCTACAAAGTGCTTCAGCTTCCATGTCTATATTAAAAATAACATAGTCAATAATCTTTGACAAAGCAGGGAAGAATATCCAATGGAAAAAAGAGAGTCTCTTCAACAAATGGTGTTGGGAAAATTGGACAGCAGCATGCAAAATGAAACTGGAACATTTTTTTACACCATACACAAAAATAGACTCGAAATGGATGAAAGACCTAAATGTGAGACAGGAATCCATCAAAAGCCTAGAGGAGAACACAGGCAGCAACCTCTACAACCTTGGCCGCAGCAACTTCTTGCTAGACATGTCTCCAAAGGCAAGGAAACAAAGGCAAAAATGAACTATTGGGACTTCATCGAGATAAAAAGCTTTTACACAGCAAAGGAAATAGTCAACAAAACCAAAAGACAACCAACAGAGCGGGAGAAGATATTTGCAAATGACATATCAGATAAAGGGCTAGTATCCAAAATCTATAAAGAACGTATCAAACTCAATACCCAAAGAACAAATAATCCAGTCAAGAAATGGGTAGAAGACATGAACATTCATTTCTGCAAAGAAGACATCCAAATAGCCAACAGACACATGAAAAAATGCTCAACATCACTCGGCATCAGGGAAATTCAAATCAAAACCACAATGAGATACCACCTGACACCAGTCAGAATGGCTAAAATTAACAAGTTAGGGAATGACAGATGTTGGCAAGGATGTGACAAAAGGGGAACCCTCTTACACTGTTGGTGGGAATACAAGCTGGGAAACTACTCTGGAAAACAGTATGGAGGTTCCTCAAATAGTTAAAATTAGAGCTACCCTACAACCCAGCAATCACAGTACTGGATATTTACCTCAAAGATACGAAAGTAGTGACCTGAAGGGGCACCTGCACTCCAATGTTTATGGAAGCAATGTCCACAATAGCCAAACTATGAAAAGAGCCCAAATGTCCATCAACAGATGAATGGATAAAGAAAATGTGGTGTGTGTGTGTGTATGTATATATATATATATATATATATATATATATATATATATATATATATATATATATATATATATATATATATATATATATATATATATATATATATATATATATATATATGGGATGGAGTAACTGGGTGATAGACATTAAGGAGGGTATGTGATGTAATGAGTACTGGGTATTATATAAGACTGATGAATCACTGACCTCTACCTCAGAAACCAATAATACATTACATGTTAATTAATTCAATTTAAATTTAAAAAATGAAAAAAAATAACATGGTGTAATACCTACAGGTAGTATAAATATCATACAACAATTAGAAACTCAAAGACTTTCCTGGAATTCAATAGAGATGGGGAATTATTTTTTCTTACTAAATGATGACTTGGACATTAAGCTCTTTTCTTTCTTTTTTTTTTTTTTTTTTAAAGATTTTATTTATTTATTCGACAGAGATAGAGACAGCCAGCGAGAGAGGGAACACAAGCAGGGGGAGTGGGAGAGGAAGAAGCAGGCTCACAGCAGAGGAGCCTGACGTGGGGCTCGATCCCATAACGCCGGGATCACGCCCTGAGCCGAAGGCAGACGCTTAACCGCTGTGCCACCCAGGCGCCCCCATTAAGCTCTTTTCTAAATCAAACCAAATATCACCTCTATATTTGCATAGTCGAATTGAACTGACTTTCCAGGCTTCACGCCTATTCAGTAGAAGTATCCAGACTCCATCTCTCACTTTTATGACTAAAATCTTTACTTTCAGTAGGCTCCAAGCAAGATTCTCATTTTTGTTAATAAAAAGATTATAGAATTATGGCAGCTCCAATATACCCTGAGCATTGCCATTGATCTTGAACTCCCATTCTTCTTCTGTTGTTTCCATTTTCAGTCTTACAATAGACTGTGACTTAGAGTTGAGAAAAACGAAAAATTGCATAAGATGTTTTAACAAAACCACCTGAGAATCAGAGTTTGTGATGTCTCAACCATTGTAATCATGCCTTGGTTCGAGGAAGAGGGATATTTTTAATAGATTCCATAACTGTACAATAATTTTTCCAAGTAGCAAACATAAATAGCCTTCCACATCTCATCTACCCCCAAAAATGTAAGTGTTTTGATTAAAAAATAACTAATGGACATAAACTAATTTTAAGAGTAGCTATAATAAGGTAATATTTAACAAATATGAAATAACATTTTCTAGGCTTGTTCCTACAATATTTTTTAGCCATACCTGAACTCTCCAAACTTCTGAGTTTAGGATTGATTATGTGTCATGGGGAAGTTGAGATCTATTCCCTTTTTACTTTCTAGAATCACAAGCTTTCTTTCCTTTATTTTTGTCCTGACATTCTAGAAAATAATGGGAGTATCAAGGGAATTTAAGGTTTTCTGACATAGTAGAGATATTTTCCTCCCACAGGCATACATACACGCACTTCTATCTCCCCTACATATGCACATGCACACATATACCCATACACACACACACAGCCACACACACACACATACTATGGCAGTGAATCTTCTGGACTCATGGAATGACATTTTCCTTGCCACTTGAAGTTAGATATGGCTATGAAACTTTCATTGGTCAATGAAAAGCAAGTGCATAGGAGTTCATAAGCAAAACTGATGTGGTCATGTCTAAGTAAACATATTTAATTGCTGATATTTCATATAACAAATTTCCCTTTCACCTAAAGTTCCAAATAGTACTACTTTTATCAGTTTGAGTCTCAGACAAAGGAACTATCATAATCTCAGCAATACTTTAGAATAGTCTAAGAGGTTGACATTTAATGGATTGTAATTTTTTTTTAGCAATTGAGCATTATGGTTATATTCATGCTTCATTTGTTAACTTATTCATTTATTTTAGAAAAAAATATTAGTTATATTTTGTGTAAGTTTCTAAAATTAAGAGGTTTAGAAATGAAATTTGCTTTTAAAGATAATATTAGCTTTAGTATTCAGCCCTATCTCATATTCTCTGCATGCACCTGCTAATTTAAGAGCATTCCATGGCCGATTAAGTGAAATATCTCCAGGGTAGACAGTACATGAGGATACATCTGTGAGCCGCAGAGATCAAGTCCTTCATCATTTTGTAAGAAAAAAATAATAAATATAAATAAAGAGTGAGAGAAAAGGAAAGAGAGAGAGAAAACTAAGTGCTAGAGTTTTGGTTCTCAACATTTAACACCTCAGAATCAAGAGAGCTTGTTAAAACACAGATTGGAGGATGTAGAAGACAGAATTCCATGATAGTTCCCAAGATTCCCAGCTCCAGGTCCACATACACATTGTTGAACTTACTTAAATCAAGTGCTAATTTAGTTGGGGCTGTGAAGGGATTATTGCAGAGGTAATTGAGGTCCCAAGTCAGTTGACCTTATGAGAGAATGATAATCTACATGTGCTTGACCTAATTTTAAATTTGGGTCTAGAGCTCATAGACAGAGCAAGTGAGAAATCAGACACACTATAAGAATATGGTGCACCGCTCAGGCTTAAAGGTGGAAAGGACCACAGGCAAGGCATTAGGGTAGACTGTTGGAGCCGAGAGGAGACTTTGGCTGACAACCTGAACCAACATGGGACTGCATTCCTGTATCTACAATGAACAAAATTCATCCAAAAACCAGAATGAGCTTGGAAGTCGATCCTTTGCTAGAGCTTCTAGACAAAAACTCAGCTCAGCCAACACCTTGATTTTAGCTTTGATACCATGAGCAGAAAAGCCTGTCTGCCATGATGAATTGTGACCTACTGATCTGTGAGTGAATAAATGGTATTGTTCTAAATTGATACATTTTTCGTGATTTTTTTGTTTTAGTTTTTAATATTTTATTTATTCATTTGACAGAGAGAGAGAGAGAGAGAGGAAGCATGCGCACAAACAGGGGGAGCAGCAGAGGCAGAGGGAGAAGCAGACTCCCCACTGAGCAGGGAGCCGGACGTGGGGCTTGATCCCAGGACCGTGGGATCATGACCTGAGCTGAAGACAGACGCTTTAGCGACTAAGCCACCTAGGCACCCCCTGTTTTTGGTTATTTGTGACACAGCAAGAGAAATTGAATACACTGGGCTTTACCCCCTGAAGTTTTTCATTCAGCTGGTCTGAGGTAGGGCCTGAGAATTTGTACTTCTAACAAATTTGCAGATGCTACTACTGAAGCCCATCCACAATTTGAGAACAGCTATACGCAATAATGGCTTGGGCCATGAGTGACACAAGTAAGACAAATGAAGAAGTGATAGGTGATTGGGTTTTGCTGTGTGGGAATGCTTACTGAGTCCACTCAGTTAGCATTGTGGTCAGGTAACAATAAAATGTAAGTTAATAGTGTAAGTAAGGTTGTGTTAGGCTTTGATATTCCTGCTGAAGATACACAGTTGTTAAATCAGAAGTAAGACAACATTGTTTCTTGGTTTTACTTTCATTGGTACTCTTGTTACTATCAAGAAAACCCCCAGTCTGCTATGACAGTGACATAGATGGCTTGATGGACTGACTGCTACTTCATTTGTTATATGGTGGCATCCAGAAGTGAGAGTAAGAGAAAATAAAATTTTTAGACTGTTTCGAGAATTCTATCTGGACTCTGAGTGAATCTTCCTTTATTTTTTTATTATGTAAATATTAAAACATATGCCAAAATTGAAAGAATAGCATAATGAACTCCATACACTTATGAACTACATCAGCAAGCTTTAACAATGAAGAAGAAATGGCCAACCCATCAGTGAGTTAAGCATCTGACTCTTGGTTTCAGCTCAGGTCATGATCTCATGGTGGATGGAGCCCCAAACTGGGCTCTGCATTCAGAGGGGAGTCTGCTTGAAAATTCTCTCCCTCTGCCCCTCCCCTGACTTATGCTTTCTCTCTCTCTCTAAAATAAATAAATAAATCTAAAAAAAAAAAAGATAAAAAAGAAAAGAAATGGCCAACCCTGTCTTATCTACGTCCCCATCCAATTTCTCACACGCCAGTGATTATTTTGAAACTAATCCCATGCATCATATTATCTAATCACTTAATATTTCGGGATCTATCACTAATAGGATTTTATTTTTAACATAGCTTTTAACACAGCTGTTATATTATTTTAACATCTAATAAAAATGGAAATACTCAGTGTTTTGAGATAGGCTGTTACCGATTTCCTTTAAATTCATGTCCAGATATATGGGTTGAGATTAGAGTGTCTCTTTATCTTTCCTGCTTTTCCAGGGGGGAAAAAAAGTCATTTTTTAGAGACAGTTGGTTTCTAGCTTGGGGAAATCTAAAGAAATTCATTTGATCCAGGACATGTAAAATTGCTAAAACATAATTTGAACAGTACTTTACATCGTAAGGGAGATTTACCTGAAGTTAAACCAATGGAAAAGAGGCTGTAGATTCTTTATAATTTACCCTTCCAGTTTTCCTGTGCCCAATTATTTTATGTGCACATGTGACAGATGAATACTTTTGTTGACTGTAAGCAGTTACTTTTTCATCACTGAGGCTTTTTCTTAACCAGAGGTTCCTGTGTTTTTTCCTGAGAATCGATAGGGTTATGAATATGAGTTTAAGAGCTAGAGCTAGAAGTATAAGTAAAACACCCCACATCATGAACAAGAACCCAAACCACAGAAGAGAACTTTTGGAGAGTTTATGACAGACAGGATGGGAAAGGAGAGGTGATTCTGCATAAAAGAGTGGAGCAGAAGCCCATATAAATGTTTCAGTATGTCACCTTCTAGTGCTATTCAAATTTTTTTTCTGGAATCACAAACAGAAAATGGTGTAATGGCATTTCTTAAAACCAGTTAAGGGCTGAATATCACATCTTTGATACTGACAGAAAAAAAATAAAACAAGCAAGATTTGTTAAGGTAAAGATTCTGCAGACAAAAGAAATCATTGACATCTCACATTATCTTTAGTGTTATATGACTTTCTAGTCTTCCTATTAAAATGGGTTTATTTAGAAAGATAACAGTCCACTAACTTTCCTATATTTGCTATGAAATAAGTAAGTGATGTTTGTGTTTTGATTTCATTTTGATGGCAGACATTAGAGTACATATTTGAAGCTCTGAGCACTATCTCTGTCACCAAAATTTCTAAGTTTCACATTCTACTTGATGCTTTCACAAAATGATGAGCTATATGGCAAAGCACATGAATAGTTTAAGGAGGACATCATAAGATCACCAAACAAAAATTCTTTTAAATTGTGGGTAAATATCATTTTTCAAACTTATTCTTTATCATCTAAAAATTGCATTTGTTGAAAATTATGGAATACTGGCTATTAGTGGTAATGGGAGAAACTTAAGTCAGCAGGAATTGCCTAATTATTCAATGTAGAGAGAATTTACTTATAAATGACAGGAAGAACAGAAGTCTCTGGAACAGTCTTGAAACTTCATAGAATCTTCTCCCACAGAATTGAGGACCTTCAGAGGCCAATATATCTCTCTAACATATACCCTAGGATTTTATAAGCCTGGTTATTCTTTGTTTTAGGGCATAACACAAATTTTACCCCAGACCACCTTTCTTTATGCATTCACATAAGTACATTTACATTTATATGTATAAAGACATGTGTTTATTTACATTATGTGGATGTTCATCTATAAATAAATATGTATATATTTGCATATTATATTCCCTTTGCCTGAAATATTTGTCCTTATGTCACCCAGTTCCTTTCAAGTCTCATTCAAGATTCAGCCTAAATTTACTCTATACCTTCTATCCCCATCATCCTATTACCAAATAAAAAGGTTCCCTGAGTCATAATATCAAAGAGTATTTTTATAATTTATGACAGATATTCTTCAGTTTGCAAATTCAAATAGTCAAATCGCAAAGAAATCATTGCCCAATTTAACATTTAACCATCATTAAATGATCAAATGGGTGAATCAGTAAATATACTAAAGCTAATAGAATTTGTTAATAAAGTAATACCTCAGTTACTGACATTTTCATTCAGAAAATCCTTTTTCCTCTCTCTGTCTGCTGAACATAATCCTAGACTATATATCCTGGCTAAAATTGCTAAATCAGTCCATGTGATTTATTTTAATCTGGGTTATATGAGTCATGTATAACACTTCTAGTCATGACCAACTAAATATTTCCTATGTGGTCCTCTCTTCTCTTTCTCTTTATTCATCTGTTAGCTGAAATAATATTTTCTTGTTATAGCAGCTAGTGCTAATTTAATTAATAAAAAAGTCATCATCAGAAGTGGGATACTGAACTGAACTTCCTCAAATATGTCTTACTGGTGGTCATGCAATGAGCTACAAGGATACTGACAAAAGAAATTGGAAAGAGGTATGTCTCTATTATGCAGTGAGGAAACAAATGTCCAAAATGTCACCTTTGATAACACATAAGGCAGACCACTTGTCTACTGAACCTCTAGCTCTAGCAAGAAAGATTGGAAAACAGAAGTTAGTAATGCCTGGTGGTGGCTATTAGCTGCATTTAGCAAAGTATTAGAAGAATAAAATGGCCTCAAATTATAATTGCCTTATTTGCAAGCAGAAATGAGAGGAAATGGAGAAAGTGCAGGTATTTGAGGCCACAGCAGATGAGCTTCTAGACCCTAAACAATAAGAATAAATTTTTAAAATATTTTGAACATCAAAACCCTTTTGACTTAGTTTTGAAAATAAGACTAAGGTCATCAGCTTCAAGTTTACCTCTATTAAACTGAGCAAGAATACCATGGAGAGAAGGAAGAAGTATGACAAATTCAAAACTATAGAAGGCACCTGGAACTGACTGAATACAAATATATTAAAAGAATATTTCATTTTTAAGGGAATTTCATTTTCAAAGAAGCTGCAATTCCAAACTAAAAAAGAAAGTCTTTGACAATTATACTATTCTGGTCTTAAAATTTTGCCAATAGAGTTTGGCTATAAAAGTCATAGCCTCCTAGGAAAGCATCCTCCTCAACACTTACCTTTCTGTTTCGATGAGACAGATGCGTAAGTAAAATCCTTCCAGCTTTCAGAGCCACGGCAGGAGGATCAACGTTCTAAGGAGCTCCTCCCAGATAGCAGCTTTGAGGTCTAGTCAAGGCACCATCACTACCCTGAGTGGGGGGGGGGGGGGGGGGTGTTGAGAGCTCCCTACCGCTTGACTTGCCCCTACTCAGCAAGATTTCACATAGGCACTGATGGTTGTGTTTCTCCCATCTCTCCCTTGTGTGAATTAGAGCTTGCATTGTTGTTGTGTGGCACATTTTCCGTTACATATTTGTTTCTCAGGGAAGGTTTCAGATAAATCGTCTTTTTAATTTACAGATCTCCATAGCTCAAAAAACAACATGTAGATTTGAGGCTATAGTGGCTAAATGAGATTTGGGACTATCTCCCTTGGAGAGCAGGTGAGGCTACCCATGTGGAGGCAAAACAGCTAAACAGCTCCTTGGTGGACAGAAGGGCGGGCTGTGACAGAGAATGGCTGGATGTATACATGTCCTTATGTTTGGGACACACAATTACATCTTATTTTTTATCCTCTTTTTCATAGCACTTTATAACGACATTCTGGCCAATGGATGATGAATAGATGTTGTATTCCACTTTTCGTTAAAATGCCTTTTCCTACACATACACACAAAATGATATGAAAGGAAATAAAATAATAAAAAAAGAGTAAAATAAAATAAAATAATACAAAATTGTCATGCTGTCATCTATGCATTTATTCCTGGTCAGTTGACTGGTTTAACACCCGGAGTCACCTTGGAAACTTGTGACAATGGCAGTTGCCTGTCAGGTCGTGTTTCCCAGGGGCTGGGAAAAGAGATTGCCTCCTACACGTCTCCCAACAGCCTCCCCAGAGACTTCTATTATGGTAATTCCCCGAGACTTGGGGATTTATCTATTATAGCAACTAACATCATTTTAACTAACAGAGTAACCTTCAAGTAAACTCCAAATTTAATGTATAACTTTGATAGAACAACTTGATAAATATATATAATCTCCCAAATATATTTTAACAGCCTTCCAAATATTTCACTTTCATGCATTTCAGTCCTCTTTATACTTAAAATGCATATACATTTCTCAAAGTACAAAATATCACCGTCTTTCCGGCCGATCTGACCTGGGGGTCTTACTTATGCTAGCCTCTCCTCCAAGCTCCCTACATCAATGTATTTACCTGAGGGCGACTTTCCTATAACTGCTTTTTAGATCCAAAAGAAGAATTTTTGTGTTTCCTGCTTTGAAAATGATAACCCTGATTAACCGCTCTCAGTTTCTCATATTGCCTAGGAATCCACCAAGGAGGTGGCAACCCACTCCATACATCTAAATAAACTACATTAACATTTTCAAAATGTTTCCTTATAAGATATGTATATATTTTGATATGCACCTAAAAATCTGTGTCACAGGAGAGGCGTGGCCATTCGTTCCATTTTACTAACAAGTGAAAGCCTGGGGTTAGTTGACTTGCTGATCGTGGGGCTGGTGTGTGGCTGACCCCGCCCATCTTCAGATTCCGGCTTGGGAGGCTTTCAAACTCAGCAAAGAGCTATTGGTTTTTCACCTAGGACAACAGATCACTACTGCGTTCTTTTTTAAAAACTTTATTCCTGTCAAAACAAAACAAAACAAAACGTTATTCTTGAGGTCTGAGAGAGCATAATATACTCTGCTTACTCTTCAGTATCTATCATAGTTTCTCAAACAACATGGGCCCCAGTTTAAAAAAAATGCTGATTGGTTAGTTGTTTCCAAGCTTCTTGTCAGTTACTCATTCATTTGTTCGTTTTTTCTGAGAGGAGTTACTTTTGACCTTCCCGGCGTTCATAGCTCTCTCCTCTCTTGGGAGTACATTTAAGGCCACGTGCAGCGCTTACTAGACGAAATTTCCTGTCTGTTTCCTGTCTGTATTCCAGATAGGAGGAAACAGTGTTAGGGAAGGGGTTGCACTTCAATGCGGTTTGTGCAACTGTGTATCTGTAACCTTTGAAGAAAACTGGGAAGAAAAATGTGGAAAATGTTCCTTTACCTGCTGACTTCATGCAAGTATCTGTAAAAGTAGGCAAGCTAGCATCGGCCTTTAGCAGGAGTAGGAAGAGACATGCACATTCTCATTAGTGGCTTGTTATTTCTTCTGGCCCCTTTCCTCGCTGATTATTTGTCGTTGATCCTATCTTGTAAATACTTAAACATGTTTTGTCTGTACATCACATGTCTGGGTTTATGTGTTTAGTGGGAAAGGACATAATACCGCCAACCCCCGCAGGACTGATTGAAGGATTAAATGAGAAACACATGGGGGAAGGATATTGTAAAGATTACAATAATCCAATTGTTGAATAGTTTCTAGATACACAAAGAAAAGTGTTTAGCTAATTTTTCAGAACCATTAAAAGGGAAAAGAGAGAAGAAAAAAATAACAGTATCATAATTAGATTAGATTAGAGAAATCACCTGGGACGAGAGCGGGTTAGTGGGAGAATCCTCTGCTCAAGGCCACCCAGGCTTCATGAGAACAACCTGGTACCACGAATGCTTGTGTTCATAGGTCGTGCTCACGCTCTGGGGCAAACCGCGTATGAGCTGCTTTTTTAAATCGGATGTTAGGACTCGTGAGGCTCTCACGAAAGTTGGGCTACGGCGAATTCTCCAGGCAAGACAGAACTGGTAAGCTTTTAGCCCACCTGGAATAAGTGGTTCTAGAGAAACCTTGAAGCTGGGGATACATCTCTATGCCAGGGGAAGTCATTTAGAAGGACTTTCTCCACAGAATCAGACAAACTATTCTGGGGCAGAAGTACCTTCGGCTTCAAGTAGTCGGCCTACTCCCTTCTCTGCAGTAATTCCTAATCCACGGGTCTGAGAGGAAACGGCTGTCTGCAGACCCCTCGTCCACTTCTTCCGTCGTCTGGAATTCTCATTTACTTGGCACCACAGCCCCGTGGTTTGTGTATCGGTATCCTCTTTTTCCAGATAGCAGAACTGAGTTTCAAGCGTTGGCCGCTTTATTTTTTCAATAAAAAAGAGCAAAGCTAGTAATGGGAGGAGGTGAATTTGAATAAAGTTCTGTGTGACCTCCAAACTACCCTTTATTCTTCTTTGCATGCTTGCTCCCAAAACTCACATATAAACGTTTTCCAGGGAAGGAAACTGAAATTTGAAGGAATTAGCTGACTTCTGGAAGTTGTCATGGCCTATATGTGGCTTACCGTATTCTTTACTTTAAATTGTCATTTTTTACAAGAAAAAAAATTGTCCCATGTGAGGTGATACGTATTAACTAAAACTATTGTGGTGATCATTTCATAATATATATGCATATCAAATAGTTGTGCACCTGAAACTAATACAATATTTATGTCAATTATATCTCAATAAAACTGGAAACATATTTAAAGTGTTTAAAAATAATAATTGTTGTTTTGCCTTAGAGTAACATGAGAATTGGTAATGTCCACGGTAATATTTGGCTTATTATTTATTATTGAAAACAATGGCAAGACTGTATCTAAGCCATAGTTATAAGCCTCTGAAAATATTCCGACTAACCTCAATGGATGAGAGTTTTGGTTTGAAGCTTAAAAAAATATGAGGTAATATCCATATAATTTTGTATCCCAAACACAGGAAATCTCATAAATTGGATCTTTTTAAATTTGTTTTATAAGTGAAAGAGCTAGTTAGTGGAGATGCCTATAAAGGAATACTCCTGTCATGTTTTTCTAATGATTTTTCACGTCAATAAACCATGTATTCATTCTTTGTGCTGTTGAAAATAGTAGCATGAAAATATTTCCAGCTTTATCTTATGGCAAAGGGCCACGACATGGGCCCATTCCTGAGTAGCCATATGGCAATGGTGCTGCCATCTGCTTATCCTGATACTCCTTTTCCTGGCAAAACCTGGATCCATATGGGTTCTTTGTGTCTCATCTGTGTACATCACGAGGAGAGGTAAAATCAGGCTCTACGCTTTTCCTTGGAGACAACTTTTCATAATTACTCTGAACATGAAGATCATCTCTTTTCTATTTACCTTCTTCTTCTAGTTTGTACACACCTGCCTTCTTCTAATAGAAGTGGGAACAATTTGATTTCAGGAATGTGTGAAAGCTGTCAGGGCAAGCTGTCAGGTTGGAGGCATCATAATCACCTCAAAGGACTGACGGCCCATGCTTTTGTGGATTTGAAACTTCATCACTCAGGAGATAAAATGATCCATCCTTTTACACGTTGACAGGGCAGCAATTTGGTGTCAATGTGGAGACTCACATATTCAGACAATAAGGCAACAAAGAATCTATGAACAGGCCACTTATAGCTCCAGTGACAACTATTTTCAATAATGTCTAAAATATTTGATATGGGCTGTTTAGAATAACTTTAAGCAACTATGTCAATTTCTTATGTGACACATTCTTAGGCTTTAGTAAAAATATGGTAATAACCCATTTGCCAATCTGCTCTTTAATGTTTGCCTTCAAACTAAATACCTATATTTATGTTATTGAAATATTTAAAAGCATGTATGCATGCTTCTCTTTTTTTAGTATATTTTAATTTGGTTTGAAATCTGTTTTGTGTGTGGGTACTTTTTTTTAACTTAAAGATACCTCTCTTAGAGGAAACAATATATATGAAAACAATCATTACCATGTTGAGAATCATTAAGTGAATGGATACAACTCATTCAGGAAACTCAATGTTCCCAAAAAAGAAATAGTTGACCTACAATCTTGCTCTGTGCAGATCCACATTAGAAAGAATTAACATTGCAGCAAGCATGACTGTGAATGAGATAGTATTCACAGAGGGAATTTTTCCAGAGTGCAAAGCCCATCTTTTTGGTCTCTGCTTCTGTGTCCAAGCCCTGATGTAAGTAGTCATTGTACTTGAGTAATTAGCCCATATTCCTTGGCAAGAGCCTCATGCTTCTGCCTATGTTGTTACTGCCATCTCTGCTAGACGAGTTTCGTGAAACTGAACAACTGTAAAATGGGTAACTTATAAAAAAGACAGGGGTGCCTGGGCGGCTCAGTCAGTTGAGTGTCCAACTCTTCATTTCTGCTCTGGTCAAGTTCTGAGGGTCATGAGATCAAGCCCCACATTGGGCTCTATGCTAAGCATGGAGTCTGCTTGAGATTCTCTCTCCTCTCTCTCCTGCCCCTCCCCACGCTTTCTCTCTCTCTCTCTCAACTAACTCACTAACTAAATAAATACATGAATATAAAATCATAAAAAAAATATTCTACATTTGAGAGAACAATAATTTGAAGCTTCTGGAATTAGGAAGACTTGCGTAATTGCATATTTTAAAGTTATAGTATGGCTCATCGGAAAGATGACCATTTAGATGATGTCTTTTGAGCAGATCTATTTGATGGTATACTACATTATTCAGACCAAGATGATTAATTAGGGGGTGGGGTTCAAGTCAGGCCAATCAAAGCCATTATACATCTTTGGCTCTATTGGCAAAGAATTTTATTTCCCCATTATGCTTGTAAAGCTAATAGAGTTGCTGGCAGTCTTCTTTGCCATTGACTGTGGAGAGTCTAAAATACAGAGAAAGCATAAGAGAGAGAGATTACTCGAACACTTGAATCTGGTCGTGCCTTAAGTCAGCTCTACATACGGATTTCTATTATGTATTCTGATATATTCTGTTTTTAAGTCAGCTGAGTTTAATGTTTAGCAAACACCATTTTTACTATCAGCAACTGAATATCAATACAATTCACATGCCCAAATATCACTACAAATTTATGCAATTTCATGCTCTGGGGCAAACGTGGTAGGTTTAAATGTGCCCGTTAGGTTTAAGTGACCCTAATTGCTTATGTGCCCTTTGATATACTGTCTTCAGTATGAAGTGGAGATTTTTAAATGGATATTTTTTTGGAAATTTCAAAAAGTTGACCTAAATGACACTGCCTACCCACTACATCTCCTACTGGAGAATAATGAAACGAACAATTATTTTGTTGTTTATCCATTTACCTGTTGAGGGAACTTTGAATTATTTCCAGCTTTCAACTATTATAAATTAAACTGATATATACAATATATATAAGATTTTGTGTGGGCATATACTTTCTTTTCTCCTGAGTAAATGTCAACGGATTGAAATAGCAAGATTATATGGGAGATAAATGTTTAACTTTTTAAAATTGTTGCAAAATTGTTTTTCAAAATGGTAATACGATTTTATACTCTCAGTAGGAGAATATAGTTTCAGCTTTTCCACATCTTTGCCAACATGTGGTTTGTTCAGCATTTTGAATCTTAGCCATTCTAATAAATGTGCAATGATCTATGGTTGGGGTGTTAATTTGTGTTTCCCTAGTGATTCATGATGTTGAATGTCCATCCATGGCTGTGTTATTTTTTCTTATTGAAGTTTCTGCTCATTTTGCCCACTTTTAAATTGGGTTGGTTGTTTCTGTACTATTGAATTTGGGGAGTTCTTTATATATTCTGGATGCAAGTTTTTACATAAGATATATGATTTACAAATGCTTTCTCCCAGACTGTGACTTGTCTTTTCTTTCTCTTAATGACATCTTTTGGAGAGCAGAAATTTTTTATTTTGTTGAAATCCAATTTATCAATGTGTTCTTGGATGGATTGCACTTTGGTGACATCTATCGAAATAATTATGCTAATTGAGAAGAGTCAAACAAAAAAGAATATATGCTATATAACTCCATATATATGTATTACTCTAGAACAGTACAACTTTCCTATAGTGGTGGGACGTGAGTGAGTGTTGGCCTGGGGATAGAATTATAAAAAGGATGCAAGGAGACTTCGAGAGCAATGAGTATGTTTACTGTCTTGATTGCGGTTGTGACTATTTGTGTATATGTATGACAAAACGTACCAAATTGTAAGTTTAAATAGGTGTAGTGTATTATTTGTCAATTATAACTCCTTGAAGCTGGTAATTACACATGACATGGCAAAATATATATTCATCTGCGAGGAGCACAAATCAAATAAAATAAAGCATGATATATTTTTATTGTTATCATTGTGGCTTGAATAACTCTTGAATGGTTTTGTGAACTCCTAAATCTTAAAATAGGCCAAAATCTGGCACTCAGTGATTATCACAGAAGAATTCAAAGGGTAATGAGACATATAGATATGTAAGTTTGTAGTTTCCAGTGACATGGACAAGTCCAGCTTTTTTTGTTTCTCTTTTTTTTTTTCCTTTTTAACTACAAAGACAGACCTGCTGGTAATGATCACAGTTGCAATATTCTATTACTGAAACCCCTAATTTTCCCCAGGTGACTTATTATTACCCTGAATTACTGTTACATTCTGTTTCTGCAGCTTACATTCCGGCTAGAATGCAGATTATTTATCTTCCACAAGACTAGCCTTGGAATAACTCCCGGTCATAATGTTCTGACAGTCTATTTAAAGAGAGAAAGAAGACAGAGAAAGAAATCAGAAAGTGAAGGCCAGAATGTATGGCAATGAAAACAATAATTAATTTTCCTTTACTTAGAAAAGGAAATAGTGACAACACAATCAAAATGTGTTTAGTTCCAGGATAATTTGGCTTAAAAAAGATTACCACTTCTTTAACAGCTAAGGTGGTTGCCTTGGGCATATAAATGGGAAAACCATGGGCAGTAATGGCATATAAATCGCAGCGCTATGGTTTACTCGTTAAGAGACTATAAGCAAGGCATTTAATCTCGAGTATCAGATTCCTACCATTATCCATTTATTTAAAAAACAGAGAAAAATGTTGGTTTATCTTTTCTTTTATCAGGCTTAAAAATATCAATTATTTACCCACTAGGAAATGAAATTTAAAAATTATAAGCCCTCTGAAGCATACTACTTAAAAGTAAAAGTATACTATTTAGGGATAGGGCAAGGTATTGGTTAAAGACTTGAAATAAAATTTATAGCAGTGATGAAGACACATACTCAACTGAAAATTAGTAGGTATTATAAAAAGACTCCTCCAGGTTTTACTACAATGAGCACCAATTCTATCCTCCATAATAAAGCAAGGGTCACAAATGTATTGCTTGTTCTGCAGATTTTTCTGTGCTCTTTTACCCAGTATACTCTCTTCAGGCACTGATACATCTATGCCGGTCAGATGTCCTCTTAAAGTCTTACTATGCCATTCAGGTTTCACATTCAAGTACTACCCTATTCTTGCCTGATACTACTCACCGAGAAATCAGCTTTTCTTACAGCTGATTTCTACTTCCCATAAGTGCATTAAATATCAAGCGCATTAAAGATAAATTCATACATATACAATAATTCCATGCAAGTGTATTGCTTTTTAATTGTAGTAAAAAATAGAGCATGAAGTTTACCATCTTAAGCATTTTTAGGTGTACAGCTCAGTAGTGTTATGTACATTTGCATTGTTGCACAATAGAGCTAAACTTTTTTTTTTTTTTGCAATATTGAAACTCTGTATCCATTTTCCTCTTCCCCAAGCTCCTGGCAACTGCCATTCTGCTTTCAATTTCTATGAGTCTTAGATATCTCGAATGAGTCAATCATATATATTGACTTCTTATGACTAGCACGTTTCATTTAACATAATGTCCATAAGGTTCATCCATGTTGTAGCCAATGACAGGATTTCCATCTTTTCTGAGGCTGAACAACTTTTCATTGTACGTACATACCACATTCTCTTGTATACATTCCGTCTGTCTATAGACAGTTGTGTTGCTCTTGGCTATTGTGAATAATGCTTCAATGGACATCAGTTTGCAGTATTTCTTCAAGATCCTGCTTTAAATTCTTTTGGATATAGATCCAAAAATGGGGTAAAAATAGAATAACTCTATTTTTTAATTTTTGGGGGAGCCACCATACTGTTTTCCTCAGCAACTTCACCATTTGACATTCTGACCAACAGTGCACAAGGTTTCCAGTTTCTCTACAACCTCACCAACACTTGTCATTTTCTGTTTGTTTTATTTTGTTTTGTTCTTTAATAGTGGTCATTCTAATTAGTATGAGGTGACATTGTGGTTTTGATTTGTATTTTTTCTAATGATTAGTGATGCTGAGTTTCATTTAAAATGCTTGTAAACCATTTGTATATCTTTTGGGGGGAAATGTCTATTCAAGTTCTTCGTCCATTTAAAAATTTGGTTATTTTCTTGTCGAATTGTGTAAGTACTTCATATATTTTTGATATTAATTCCCTATCAGATATATGATTTGCAAGTGTCTTCTCCCATTGTGTAGACTACCTTTTCACTCTGATGATTGTTTCTTTTGATACACAAAAGTTTTTGAGGTTTTTTTTTTTTTTTTGTAGTTCTATTTGTATATTTTTGCTTTTATTGCCTGAGTTTTTGGTATCATATCCAAGAAATCGTTATCAACTTGAAAGTCATGCAGCTTTTTCCCTATGCTTTTTTTCTAGGAGTTTTATAGATTTAGATCTTAATGTTTAGGTCTTTAATCCATTTGAGTTAATTTTTTATATGGTGTAAGGTAAGGATCCAACTTGTCCCTTTCAAGGTGGTTACATAGTTTTTCCAACATCACTTATTAAAGAGAATGCCTTTTTCTGATTGTGTGGTCTTGATACCCATATAAAAGATCATTTGACCAAATCTATGAGGTTTTCTTCCTGAATTCTCTATTCTTTTCCACTGCTCTATGTGTCTATATTTATGCCACTATTACACTGTTTTAATTACTATAGGTTTGTACTGAAATCCAGAAGTGTGAGTTCTTCAACTTTGTTCTTCCCTTTAAAAGTTATTTGGGTGTTCAGGGTCCTTTGAGATTCTATAAAAAATTTTAGAATTTTTTTTCCTATTTCTGCCAAAAATGCCATCAGGGTTTTAATAGGATTGCACTGAATCTGTAGATTGCCTCAGGTAGAATGGACATTTTAATAGCGCTAATTCTTTCAATCCATTAACATGGATTGAAATGTTTTCCCACTTATTTGTGTCTTTAATTTCTTTCAGAAGTGTTCTATAGTTTTTAATGTACAAGTCTTTTACTTTCTAGATTATATTTATTATAGAGTATTGTATTTTTTTGGATGGTATTGTAAATGGTATTGTTTTATTAAGCTTAACGTTTGGATTGTTCATTGTTAGTGATAGAACTGACTTTTGAGTGTTGATTTTGTGTTCTGCAAGTTTGCTTAATTTGTTTATTAGTTCTAATAAGGGTTTTTTGCGTGTGGTATTTTTATTGTTTTCTACATATAAGGTTATGCCGTATGCAGAGATGAGTTTACCTCTTCCTTTCCAATTTGATTACCTTGTATTTCTTTCTCAGGCTTAATTGCTCTGGCTAGGAGTTCTAGTGCTGTGTTGAATAGAAATGTTGAAAGTAGACATCCTTAACATGCTTCTAATTTTAGAAGAAAAGATTACAAATTTTCACCATTAGGTGTGATGTTTGCTGTAGGTTTTTTCATATATGATTTTTATTGTGCTGAGGTATTGTCCTTCTATTTCCAGTTTTTTGAGGTTTTCTTTTTTTAATCATTAAAGGGTATTGAAGTTGTTAAGTGTTTTCACCACATCAATTGAGATGATCATGTGATTATGTCCTTATCTCTGTTAACGTGGCATATTACGTTGATTGATATTTGTGTGTTGAAACACACTTGTATTAAAGGAATAAATCCTACATAGTCATGGTGTATAATCTTTTTAATACACTGTTGAATGTGGTTTCCTAATATTTTGCTTAGGATTTTTTTCACCAATATTCATCAGGGATATTGTTCTGTAGTTTTCTTGTAGTATCTTTTTCTGGATTTGTTATCAGGGTGATGTTGGGTTCATAGAATAAATTTGGATTTGTTTCTTCCACTTCAATTTTTTGGAGATTTGAAGAGGACTGGTGTTATTTTTACTTTAAATGTTTGGTGGAATTCTTTAGTGAAATCATCTCATCCTAGGATTTTCTTTATTGGGAGATTGATTACAGTTCCGGGATTTTTTTTCATAATTTAGCCTTGGTAGGTTATATGTTTTTCAGAATTTATCCATTTCTAGTTTATCTATTTTTTTTGTATATAAAAATTTATAGTATTCTGTTATAATCCTTTTTTATCTCTGTGGTATCAATAGAAATATCTCATCTTTCATTTCTTATTTTAGTTATTTGAGTTTTCTCCTGTGTTCTTGTACTTTATGTAAGGGTTTATCAATTTTGTTGATCCGTTCAAAAAATAATTCCTAGTTTCATTGCTTTTATTGTTTTCCTATTCTATATTTTGTTATCTAGTCTTTATTATCTCCTTCCTGTTGTTAATTTGGGGTTTAATTTGTTCTTTTTATAATTTCTTAAGGTGAAAAGTTAGGTTACTTATTTGAGATCTTTCTACTTTTTGATTGTGTTTACTGCTATACGCTTCCATCTTAGTACTGCCTTTGCTGAGTCTCCTGACTTTGGTGTTATGTTTTCATTTTTATTTTCATATAATTTCTAATACTGTCATTTCTTTTTTATCATTAGCTCTTTAAGTGTATGGTGTTTAATTTCAACATATTTGTGGATTTTCCAGTTTTTAATTCTGCTATACATTGCTAATTTCTTTCATTGTGGTTGAAAAAGATATTCTGTAAGATTTCAGTCTTCTCAAATTTGTCAAGAATGTTTTTACAGTCTATCTCATGGTCTCTCCTGGAAAATGTTCCATGTACACTTCAGAAGACCATGCATTCTGTTGTTTTTGGATGGAGTATTCTGTATATGTCTATTAGGCCAACTGGTCTACAGTGTTTTTCAAGTCTTCTGTTTCCTTATTGCTCTTCTATCTTGTTCTACCATTATTGAAATTGTGATATTGAAGTTTTGTACTATTACTGTGTTGCTCTCTATTACTACTTCTATTTTCAGTCCTGACGATGTTTACTTCATATATTTGGGAGCTCCAATGTTAGGTGCATTTATATTTATGGTTGTTATATAACCCTGGTAAACAGACCCTTTTATCATGAATGTCTTTCATTGTCGCGTATGACAGTTTTTGACTTAACATCTATTTAATCCAAGTATAGCTACCTCTTTTCTCTTTTGGTTATCATTTGCATGTAATTCCTGTCTCCATCCTTTTGCTCTCAACCTATGCATGTTCTTACACTGAAAATGAGTTTCTTGTTGCAGCATATAGTTAGATCTTTTTTTTTCCTTTTTAACCATTCAATCAATATTTGACCTTTAGTTCGGTAGTTAATCCATTTACATTTAAAGTTGTGGTACGGGGCTACCTGGGTGGCTCAGTTGGTTAAACATCTGACTGTGGCTTAGGTCATGATCTCAGGGTCTTGGGATCAAGCCCTCTGTTGGGCTCCCCGCTGAGTGTGGAGTCTACTTGTCCCTCTCCCTCTGCCCCACTCTCCTACTCATGCATTCTCTTTCCATCTCAAATAAATAAAATCTTTAAAAAAATTAAAAAAAATAAAGTAGTGGTAGGAAAGACTTACTGTATTGTCATTTTGTTAATTATTTTCTGCATGTCTTATAGATGTTTTATCTTTTCCTCTTTTACTGCCTTCCTCGTGTGTGTGTGTGTGTGTGTGTGTGTGTTTATTGACTGCTTTGATTTCTTTCTTATTTCCTTTTGTATATTTTCAACAAGTATTTTATTTTTGCTTGCCATGGGGATTAAATGAAGCTATAACAATTATAAACTGAAAATTATTTAACTTAAACTGCATACAAAAACTACTGCTTTACATCTCTACTCCCCAACTTTATGTTATTAATGCTATATATTACATCTTTTTATCCTATATACCATTAACATACATTTATAGTTATTTTTATGCTTTTGTCTTTTAAATCTATACCAGAAGTAATAGTGCTTTCTTTATCATTACAATTACGGAAGTGTAACCTTACAATACCACAAAATTCTATATTTGTCTATATATTTACCTATGCCAGAGAGTTTTATATTTTCATTTGATTTCATGTTATTGTCTACCATCCTTTCATTTCAGATGAAAGAATCCCTTTAGCATTTCTTGTAGGGCAGGTTTGGTGATAAACTACCTCAGCTTCCATTTTCTGGGAAAGTCTTAATTTTTCCTTCAATTTTGAAAGATTGTTTTGTCAGATATAGTATTATTGGTTGGCTGTTTTCTTTTCGGTATTTTGAATATATTATCTCACTCCCTTCTGTCCTGCAAGATTTCTACTGAGAAATCTGTTGATAATCTTAACTGGTTTCAGGAGTTCTCAAAAAGGCAATGTTGTCTGTATATTGTTGTTAAATCAATGTTTCCATGGAGAAATGAGGGCCCAGAGCTTCCTTTTCTGCCATTTTGCTGACAACACTCAGATATGTTTTTAACATAATGATTTTATTCCTACAATGTACTGTTTTATTATATTCTTTTAAGTAAAACATGTTGAGCCTTTGTCAGTTAGTGTGCTATAAAGAAGTCAGAACTCACTCTGCATATTCCAGTAGAAGAGAATTTAATCCAGGAATTAAGTGATAACAAATAACTGGATTTTTTAGTCACCTTTCTGAATGATCTGGAGTCAGATGCCCACAGTTTGATTTCTGAGATATAAGAGACATCTTTGCAGCAGAGATGACAAATATTTTCCACCTTCACTATTACTACAACTGCTTCTCTGAGTTTAAAGTGTGACTCAGCCATGCAGTATAGAAACTGGGCAAGAATTGTCTCCCATGATTTCAAAATTAAGAAAGTATTTCCACTCTCTTGTACTTCCTAAATGTTATGAAATGTTTCCAATTGAAATAATTCACTCACAGAACCTTAGCCATCAGAGACTCTTGAAATTTTCGTTTGTATCTTTCCACTACCACCATTCACAAATGGGTACCAAATCAAGTGAAAATAAAGAGTGAATGCCAATTGACCACAGATAACACAGACCACTGTTTGGTTATTCAGTATCCAAAGACATCCTTCTGCTCAAAAAGGCAAAAATAACATGCTATAACAAAATAATGAAAAATTCACCTTAAATACAAAATTTCACTCCCTTTCAAATCAAAACTGAATATTTGATGGCCAACGGTCATTCTCTTCTTCCCTGGGAGATGTTGGTTTCTCCTCTATTTTAGTCATAATCCTATCTTAAATTAAATCTCAAGTAATTACATATAAAGTTGACAGCAAAAAGGCCACTTAAGAGTGTTGCATGTTCTATTTATACCTAAGATGTAGAAACCGTAAAGAAAACCACTTCAACCTAAGAATAAGAAAAAGCTGGGTAAACAAAACCAAATAAAACAAAACAACTTTTTAAAAAATCCATCAGAAAGTTGAAATTATAGGACAACCAAATAGCATAAAGTTGATAGGGCAAGTGGACTAGGGTGGGGGGATGGGGTAACCGGGTAAGGAGGGCACATGATGTAATGGACACAGGGTATTATGTAAGACTGATGAATCACTAAACTCTACCTCTGAAACTAATAGTACACTATATGTTAATTAATTGAATTTAAATTTTTTAATTAATCAAAACCAAAAAAATATAAAATACATTAACAAGTTTGTTTAGCTATAGCTTTTGCTCTAACAATTTTTAAAAATATTTTATTTATTTATTTTGTAAGAGAGAGAGAGCACGAGCAGTGAGAGGGGCAGAGGGAGAAGCAGACTCCCCACTGAGCAGGAAGCCAGATAAGGGATTGATCCCAGGACCCCCGAATCATAACCTGAGCTGAAGGCAGACGCTTAACCAACTGAGCCACCCAAGCACCCTACTGTAGCAATTTTTAATCAATGCATCACTAAATGTATGAATTCTTGCAAAGTGTTAAATATCAAAGGAAATGTTCTAGTTTGATTTATGTACTTGTCTATAATCGAAAGAAATGTTTGTGTTAAAATCACGTGGACCTTATACTTTTTAAAAATGAATTTCACATGAAGACATAAGAGGCTTTAAATTCAAAATGTGTAAAAAATAATTAAAAAAAAAGACTTCTTATATACTACAAAAAATAAATGATGGAATAAGAGCATTGGCACACCTGTTGGGCGTGGGTGGGGGAACTTAGACAGGCTGCTGAGAATATATTGAATATCTCGTTTGCTAAAAAGAATTGACTAAAACTTTTTACATATTGCCAAAAGCTGAATATGGACTGGCGGGCAGTTCAGAATGTCTGGCAGCCAGACAGTGGAGTTTATATCCACTCGCAAGCTGTTCTTCACAGATCTCTACTGCAATTCATGACAATAAGAAATGTATGAAGATACGTAAAAGTTATATCGATTACCTTTTATTATCAAAGAGCTTTAGCATTAATAACATCCATATCATTTTATAGACATGGCTTCCTGAGACGTAAACTTAATAATTTATAACCCATTTCATTTTCTAAGAGCAATTCATTTGTTCTCTGTGCCAAATATATAATTAAGCTATGTTTACTGCGAGCACAAGTACAATTTTAGGAGGCCCATTGTTTGCTGAGTGATGAAGTGATTAACTCTGCAAATCATATTCCATATTAGGCATTCCAAAGCTGACAAGCCCTATGCATGAAAAGCCCAACGTATATGTATAAATATAAAACAGGTAGGCCTTATCAGATTTAATTACACTCTATTTTATCTTTTAAATGGCATTACAAAGAAAGCAATATAATGTACTGTTATAGTTACTTATTTATTTGCTTGGAATACTTTGGCCAACTTTAAACATCTTTAGGTCATCACATTTATCAACAGTTCCGTATGAAATAAAAAAGTAGGGGCGCCTGGGTGGCACAGCGGTTAAGCGTCTGCCTTCAGCTCAGGGCGTGATCCTGGCGTTGTGGGATCGAGCCCCACATCAGGCTCCTCTGCTATGAGCCTGCTTCTTCCTCTCCCACTCCCCCTGTTTGTGTTCCCCCTCTCGCTGGCTGTCTCTATCTCTGTCGAATAAATAAATAAATCTTAAAAAAAAAAAAGAAAGAAAAAAGTAAGATAATTTAATGAGTTCAATGTGCAATTAACCTCAGAAGCATTGCCTAAGCTTTCAAATCTGCCCCAGAGTATATTCTAAAACATTTTACTTCATTATTTTATGTTTAATAAATCTTGCAGTTAAAATTAGAGATCAAAATTTAGCATTTAGGCCTATAATCTTTGTATGTTCTGGGTCTGTATTTGAGACTACTGACAAAAACAAATGATATGAAGTCACAAATGGCTCCAAAGATCAAAATGTACAAAACCCCACTCGAATTTAGTTGTATGATGTATAGCTTTTCTGGGAATAGGGATGTTGTGTTAAAAGGAAAAGAAATCCAAATAATATCAATTATAAAGATAAAAGTATAAACCAGAATGTCTGTGGAGTGTTTCATATGTAATCTCCATGACAACGAGCCCTTGTAGGCTTTGTTCATCACTGCATCCCCAAGTGTTGTATAGAAGTTGCTCAACAATTATTTTGTAATGAAATGGTAATGAAGAACAAATATAAATATTTATAACTGTGTCAAAAATTTTTTCTGCCTTATGAGATATGCCATTTCTGCTTTAAGAGGAAGGGAAAGGAAGTAGGAGAAACAAAATCACATATTGAAGAACCAATATGTCTCTGCAAATATTTTTCTCAGTGTTTACATCAACACTGTGTGGGAGTGGTTGTCTTGATTTTTCAGAAAAGTATAGCAAATAGTACTGAAATAGTGTGACCAAGATTGCACAGTTAGAAAAACAAGTAGCCTGAACATATTTGGTAGGGGGTTTTCAATTCTCTCTTAGAATTGAAGCCAAGGCTATATTCACAGAACCAGCAAGCAATAGGGCACAGTCGTGATTTGGTCATTCTGGACATTCTAATTATCCACAGTAGTCATTGAAATAAGTATACAGCCATCTGTTAATGAGCAAATTACTTAAAAGATTAATCATATATATTTAATTTGATTTATATTGTATTAATATTGAACAGTTTACTTGCAGAGACAACAGCCTTTGTTCCGAACTGCCTAGGGTTCTTACATTCTTGCCACATTCGCCCAACAAAATTTCCTAAGAAACTAAATCCATGGGATACTCCAGCTAAATGCATTCTCTTAATTCCCAACAATGATTTCTGATATGATTTTTTCCCCATCTGTGTACCTAATGAGGAGAGAAAAAAACAGCTTATCATAAAAATGGGAGATTCACTCGTAACCTACTCTCTCTTTCCCATCAGGGTCTTGATAAGATCCTTCAACATATTCAAGAGTAAAAGAAGCCCCCCAGTTAGATGAAAACAGCAGCTCCTGAAGCTTTTTCTCTTCAATTCCTTCCATCCTTTTCTGAAACACACCATTCTGTAGTACAGAGGAGATCTATTGCTTTTCTTATGACCATGAGAACATGCTCCTCTCCTATCAGTTTCTATTCACATTCCTGAAAGGGGTCTGGGTCGCGGACTGAAAATGTAGTGTCTAATGTGATGCAGTCCAAAAGTTGGTGTGTGTATTCTTCCATGAAGAGTATATCTTTGTTGTTTATAGTCCTTGAAATCAAGGATAACTGTGCTGAGTCATTTCAATCCTAATAACAATTCATGAGGTAAAGGCAGTACGTATCTGATTATATCTTGATTATGGATGTAAATCTGAGACTCTCCCACTTCAATATATAATGCTGGGAATTTCATCAAAAAGGAACATCAGCAGAATGATAAAGAAATAAAAGTATTCTATCCTTAGGTAACTTTTTAGGAATAACTGATGACTTTAGTGATATATCTAGATAAAGGATAAAACGAAAAAAAATCTATATGGGAAAGGAATATAGCAAGATGACCATATTGGCTCACTTCAAAAATAAAATAACTGTTGCTCTGGCCCTTTTACACAAGGATTTGCTTAGTTTTGAAAAATCATATTAATAATAATAAAAAAACTCTCAAGTATGGAGGATTTACTCTATGCAAGCCTTTGGATGTAGATCTTCAACTTTATCATCACATTTAAACCTCAGAACAACAACTTTTATTATGTATTATGATTTCCATTTTATAGCCAAGGAAACTGGAGAAAAACAAAAACTAAAAAGTCATAGAACTCATTTAATGTAACAGAGTTAGTAAATGTTAGAGTTAGACATGAATCAAGATTCATTTTCTTCATTGGTTCTCTATTAACTACTCTTATTTATGTGTTATCATTGGAAATACATGCAATGTGATGATGATACATATAACACCTGAGTAAAATTATTGAATACTTCTAAATCTTAAATTTGAGAAATATTCTATTGTAAATATTTCTTTAATAAATGTTATTAGAATTAATGTTAATTTTATATAGCAAAGCCCTCTATTAAAAGTGATGCCAAATATTTAAAATGAAAATAACAAGTTGATACACAAATATATTTGCACATCATACTTATCATTATAATATTTGTAGCTAGTGATTCTATCATCCTACAGTATATCACTTTCTTCTCTGAAAAAAAAATTGCATCAGTCATTTTTTTTGTTTCTATTTAGTGGTATTTTTAATAATACCATCACTTAGATGATAATACAATTATCTAATATTTCTGTCCAATAAATTGTTTGTAAGATTATTAGTAAACCAAAAATTCATCTGTTTCATTCATCTATATTTAAATTTATTAAAGACTATGAACCTATTGTTATAATATATAAATAGAAATAAATATGAATATGTATTGTATATATATTAAAATGAAAAATAATATGTACACATAACACATTTATATTTTTACAAATTTTACATTTTATAATTTTGTGTCTATAATTTATCTAATCATCCCTAGTTATGTTTTTCTCTTCAAAACTTAGGGACATGGGAAATTAAATTTTAGATATTTTAATAGATGTAAAATATGAAGTTTATGTGTAGAATTTAGCATTTAATTTATATACTGCTAAGATAAAAGTCAAGAACATGATTTCTGAAGGCAAAATAAAATGGCATTCTCCCATGTATTTTTCTTATAAAATTGCCAACTCTCTTAATAGTTACTGTAAGCAATGTAAATCAGAGCATTTTTTAAACTTCAGATCGGTAAGTTGCGTATGTAAACAAATACAAACATGAAAATTTATGAAGCATTATTAATAAAGCTGCCACAAAGAAAACAATCTTATTTTTTGTTTGAAATGAATTTTACTTCTACGACTTTTCCTCAGGAGAACTAATTCTTTTCTTATTTTAATTTCTTTTATATTTTATCATTTGAAGACATGGATACAAGGAAAGCAGAGATGTGGTTGACTAGTTAACTTTTAAGAACAACAACAAAACTCATTTGGTAACAATGGGTTATATGGCAATGTTTGTAATATTCCCCAGAATAGTAAAATAAAACGCAGTTTTCTCTTCCTTATCACAAAAATACCTGACTAGAATTTAGAAGGGCTGCTCTTGGGTGTAAAGCTTTAGAGAAAAAGAGAAACAGTTGTTAAAAATGAAAAGAAATATATGTCAAGGAATTTCTCCATGTTACTATAAAATTAATTAACACAAAATTCAAAATGTTTTCCCTTTAAATATGAAAATCTCAGTTTGACCACTGGTGATTTTTAAAAGTGATGCTTAAGTCTAAATTTTCCTAGAAACATATTTACCTTAGCAAAAATATCAAATCAGATATGAGCCTTTATACAAAAGGAACTTTACAGGCAAAACTGTCTTTGGCATCTGTGGCGCTGCGCGTGCAATCTACATTATATATGCTAGTGAGGAGAGAATTCATTTGAGTTTTATAAAATGATCCACAAATAATATTTTCTTGTGTTCACTTACCCATATTTAAGCCAACTAAGATTGTTTAAGCTCTTCATCGATTTTCTGGTCTTCCATGTATGGAATTCTCTTCCATAGTGTAGTATAAATATATTTTGTCTGCCCATGATGGTTTCATCCTTCAGTTAACAAATACACTTTTTTTTTTTCCCTTGGGAAATTAATTCTCCCCCAATGTATTTGGCTCTTCTGGGCTACCACTCATAGTATCACACACAAAAATTTTTAAATGGATAGGCGTATAATCCATATGAGGTCAGTTAAGTCCTAGATCCCATGAAGATATAAATCCAGGGACTGAAGTTGCTTTGAACAGAGTCATCTGATGGCAAACTTTTCTAAGAGGATTTTTAAGCTTGCTGAGGTTCCTGGATCTGGCTTAGCTCTTTCTTGGGTTTGATTTTGTGTTTTGCTCTTCCATAATTACTGTGGGTTATCAGAATCCTTCAAATGAATATTTTTTTGTTTAAATTAGTCGTAACAACTTTCTAGTGTTTTAACCAAATTATGTGAAGCATTTTGTCAATATAGCCCATCCTGACTCTGATAAACCCAAAGTATTATTCTTTCCCACTTGGTTTCATCTTATGGATAGTTCGGGAATCAATGCCTTCAAAATTTCATTTCAATTTGTTTGAGTAGATGCAACCTAAATCAAGAGAGGAAGAGAGGGAGAGCGGGTAAAAGAGAAGGGGAGAGAAAGAGAGGGAGAGAGAGAGAAAGAGGGAGAGAAAGACCTGCTAAGATTATTGGATATGGTAAAATGCAGGCTTCTAAGAACCCCGTAAAAGAGAACTGAGTAAAACTAAATTAGCAAAGGTTGGTTGTGGCATGAATTTGTATTTATGCTCAGTATTGCCAGATGGCAACGATGATTAGTGAGAAATGTGTTATCATTTCTTTCTGCAAAATTGTTACATATTCTGTCAAGTTTATTCTGAAGATGTAAAACTGTTCTTTGTGCATCAACCGGAAATGATGCCTAGCTTGATTTACAATGGGTTGGATAATATCATCCACAATTTGATATTATAGCCAGAATGACCTATGGAATATACGAACTACCTATATTCCAAACCTGCTTCCTCTCCCTGCCACCTCCTCAATATTTTTCACCATCAGGCTCTTCTTGATCCTTAATTCAATAGTGTGCATTTGTGGACTAATGGCGATCGACTATGTCTTGGATTTGCCAGTGACATTCCTGGTTGTATGCCATTGTCCTGATTTAATTATTAACGGTACTATTATTAAAAGTGTCCTGGTGTAGGGGCACAACTGGTTGAGCCTCTAACTCTTGTTTTCACCTCAGGTCGTGATCTCAGGGTCATGGGATGGAGCCCCCCCCCCCCCCCCCCCCACCCCCCCCTCCCCATCCCCTCAGCCTCTGACCCATTCCATGTTCCTTAATCGGCTCTGCATTCAGCATGGAGTCTGTTTGAGATTCTCTGTCTCCTTCTCCCTCTGTCCCTCCCACTCTTGCTGTCTTTCTCTCTCTCTAAAAGAAATAAATAAAATCTTTAAAAAAGAAGTGCCCTGGTGTAGATGATAAATTATGTGCTCATCTTACTATTGGAGAATTAACAAAGTAAAGAGGTAAATAGAACTTATTTGGGAAGAATGAGGAGCATAGCACAGAGTTTACTATTAGAATTATTCACTCTCCAAATAAGGATCACCAAGCAAAGAAAAGCAAATTAAAGTTTGTAGTTAAAATGTTTAGCTTCACATGTAAATTTTTGAATAGGTTTTCCTAGTAAAAATATAAATTGAATAATATTCACATAAACAATTGGAAACATTTCATATATTGAAAAGAAATTGTGTGTGTGTCTGTGCGTCACAGAAAGGTGACTAGAAAAGCCATTGATAGTTTCTGGGAAACAAATCTGACCTTTTATCTCATGCTGATGGCCATTCAGTTATGTGATATGCTAGTAGCAGGCACTCTTACTACCTGATTGACCAAAAAAAAAAAAAAGTAAGACAGGTGTACACATGCCTTGTGTGCATGCATGAGCATAATTCCTCAGCCACAGAAATAAGATAAGATAAAAATAGTTATTTTTCCATCAATTTTAGAGTTATGCTCTTAATTACTGTGATGATTTTAGATTACTTTTGACATGCTTCTTTATAAACAAGTATCTCATATAAAGAATTCTAGATAGATTTCCTTGTTATGAAATAAAAACTTAGGAAAATCCATTACACAGATTTGCTCGGTTGTGCATAACTAGAATCAAGCAGTTCTGGTGTCTATGCAACATCACATCTTAGCTTAATTATGTCCTATGCGCCTGGCATTTTATGGTAAATAGTTACAGGAATACAATGTAGCTGTCTTTTTCACACAATTTATGAATTTTTTTTAAAAAGTAAATACTTTAAAGGAGGTAAATTTTACTTGTTTAATTATGGGAAATAAAATGTTAATCAAATATATTTCTCATTTTATTAACTACTGAGAAAGATGACAAAACTCCTGAATTTAAAAGTAAACAACTCAAATATTTAAAATTTTGTTCTTTGAATTGTCGAATTTTTTCCAGTCTTATTTGGCATGTGCAGCTGACTTTTAACATCTATGAGTATTTGGTTTCCACAAACTTTCTATCTGACCTGAGAACAAAGATAGATATGACTCTTTTCTAAAATGGTATTGACGTTTCCTCACGAATTATAGGGGAAAAGAATGAAAACAAAATTTCTTAAGAATAATAAAAGCAAGAGTAAAAGTAGAGAGAAAAACTAAAGTAGGAACAGCGAACAAAAATAGAAAGAACAGAACTACAAGTCCCATGTTAGAGGACAAATCTCTATAACAGCTGGAGGTTGTCAGTACATTACTTCTGTGTTTCTAGCAATAAATATGGAAGAACACATCTGTTGGCATCCCCTCCACCCCAACACAAGCTAGTCTGATAGGAACTCAAGAAGAATTGTTTTGATTAATTTTCTAGGTTAAATATTCTAAAATGAGCAAAGGATGCTATTTTATTTCCTTGTACTCTCTTTTCATTTTAGAATTAGAAATATACATTAAGAAGTGCAGGGTAACTCAAAGTTTTAAGGTTAATATTTTTAAAGATATTGTGATTTAAATTGGATTTCTTTACTTACTGTACAATGGATTGGAATTCCATTGAATATTAAGATTTCCAGATGAAGTTTTGCATCAAATTTTCTAGTTCCATTAGAATGCATGTTTGTATTTATATTGGGATTACATTTAATTTATGAATTAATTTAGGGAGAAGAGAGGTCTCTACTATATTGAATTATCTAAGAACAGAAATGTCTTTCTACTTATCCGAGTCTACTTTAATATTGTGCAAAATGTTTTAAAATTCTACTCATATAGTAAAGTTGTATATTTTCTCTTAAACTTACTTTTACTTTCTTATCCTTTTTGTTATCTTAATTGGTTCTTTTTATCCTCTCAATATATCTACTATTATTTATGTATATGAAGACTATTGATTCCTAGTAGCTAATGAGAAAGCTTATAAAACTTCTGAATTAAAAATGACAATGTTAAATATTAAAAATATTTCTATTGAATTTCCTTCTTTTTCAGTATTGTTGGGGCACTTACAAGGAATTTTGACATAAAATATCTAGTTTTACAAAATGTCTATCTAGCCAAAGAACATTAGTAGACATGATTATTTCAGATTAGTTTTTAAAAGTGTATGTATTTTGTCCTGATTTTCCCTCACGAATTGTAAGAAGGTAGAAATACATGTTGCATTTTTGTGGTGGTATAACTGAGCTCAGGCGTGAACTTACAGCACAGTCATGTGTGAATATTCTCTCATTAGAGCTTCTTCTGTATTGAAATATATGGGTTGGTAATTCACTAGGGATATTCACTTATACACTTGGTCTCTTTACTTTATTGAATTCTTTTACTGTTTGAGTTAGTCATTGTTTCTTAGGGGTTTTCCAGATGCCTAATTATATCATCTACTCATAGAGAACATTTTATTTAGTGTCTTCTTACTCCAACTGGTTTTCCTACTTAGTTGAACAAGAGTAGAGTTATTGGACTTCTTACCTTATTTCTGATATTACTAGAAATGCCCCTTGTTTTCCCCAAAAGTAAGGTAGTGTGTGTAGGATTAAGATAATTATGCATATAATCATCATAGGAAAGTCTCTTTTAATCCTCATTATCATGTATTTTCTTAATTGGAAATGAGTATTGAAGGCTTTTTTTTAAACATATAGAGATATTTATATTGTTTTCTTTAAGTATTTAATATAATGTGTTATATTAATACAGTTCTATTATATAAATAGAGGTCCTAATCCTGAAACAACTTTGAATTCTTGAAATGATTTTTACTTGTTCTTCACATATCATTTTCTTACTGTGGCTCTAGAGTCTATTTATTTACATTATATATGGAATTTTTGTCATAGTATTTGTAAGTGATATTAGTCTAAAATTTTTCTTTCTTTCTTTCTTAGGTTTAGGTATCAATGTTATGTTTAGGAACAATTTATAATACATTGAAACTCTCTGGCCTTTGAGATTTTGTAGATTCTTTTGAGATACCATTTTGACCTTTTGCTTTTCCCAGTGGTAATTTTCTTAATATCTTAATAAATTTCTTAATATCTCCAAGGAAAATTCATGAGTTAAAATTTTCTATCTTTAATGAGGTTAATTTTGGAAAAATGCATTTCTCTAGGAAATTCTCCAATTCCTCTAGGTTTTCTTACATATTTGCAAAAAAGACTCAAAATTTCTATAAAATTAATTTTGTTTCAGTGATTGTCTTCCTTTCAGAATCTTTTATTGTGTGTTGTTGTATATTTTCTCTATTTTCCCTATTTTCCTTTATTAAGTTTTTTACAATATCTCTATTTGTTAATCAGGATCGACACACACATCTGATGGAAAGGTCCAATAATCATCCAAATTTCTTGAACTTTAAGATGAAGTAAATATCTGGGAATTTGAAAATGGTTCCCTTAGAGAAAGGGTGAATATTTTATATGTCTGGGAAGGGACATACACAGATATTTGGTGACCAAAGTGATACACATGGTTAGGAATTGATAGCTGTACAAAATATCCACTTATTGTTTCCATCCATCTATAGTCTTCCATAGAAATGGAAAGGTCAGTGGTTAAATCAGCATATCATCACATAAAAGAAAACTACATTTCTGAGCTCCCTTATAGCAAAAATATGAATGATGTGCACAGATTCTAGGAGGTACCCACAAGGGAGGGAATGGATTTTTAGGTCTTTCTTCTTTGCTTCCTACCTTCATGTTGACTAGATTTTGAATATCGTGTCTGGAGTAGCCATTTTAGACCCTTGCAAATGGAACGTATGCACAGGGGAGAAGCTGAAGATAAAAGATAATGGGTTCTCTGATGCAATGCGTACCACAGCATGCACGGACAAAGAAATGCACATCAATCTTTGGTTTTACACTATTTTGAACTTTAACATATGGAATCATAGTGGATATTATTTTGAATCTAGTTTCTTTTGCTTGACAACATGCATGTTCAATGCATTCATTTTGATATATAACACTATTTGCTAATTTTTGTTTTTTATAACCTTGTCCATCATATGAATTCACCACTGTTTATTCAGATATTATACTACTGAGCATTTAACCTGTTTCTACTTTTCAGTTACTGCTGCTATGAAGATTTTCTTGTGCTTCTCTTTCGGTAACTGTGTGTATATGTGTATGCACTCAACTGATTATAATGTAGTTGTATATACATAAATATACATATATAAATACACACACATAAATATATATATACACACACACATGCATATATATATATATATATATATGGTACAGTTATGCACACACAGGAATACAATTGCTGAGTGATAGGATACATCACAGGCTATAGATATGTAAATTAAAGGCTGTTTTCATAAATGTATTGCCTATTTGGATTCTCTAGTGAAATTCCTATTAATACTTTAACCAATTTTTAAATTATTTTTGTTTTATTTTCTTATTGATTTGAATGTCTTATTTATATATTCTGGATATGAGTCCTTTGTTGGTTAAATGCATTTCAAATAAAATTTTCCACTTTTTGGCTTTTTTTTCTCCTCCATGTTAATGTTAATTTTGATTATTTGAAGTTCATTGTCTTAACATAACCCAAATTATCAATCTGTTCCTTAATAGATAATGTTTTGGTGTGTTGAACAATAACAAACATATACAAAATGCAAGTTTTTAAAATCTTGTACAAGCTTTATTATTTTTAACTTTTACTTTTGAATCTAAATCCATCTGAGACTGCCTTTTAGGAAATGTTGTGAGATCAGGGTTAGGACATTGTGTGTTTACAATTATGACATTTTTAAATATCATATGAATATTCAATTGACCCAAGATCATTTCATAAAAAGTCCATCCTTTCCTACTCAACTGTCCATATATATGCTGACTCATTTTTGGATGTTCTCTCTCATTCCATATGTCAAAGTTTTATCCATTTTTTCAGTACTATATTATTTTATATATTTCCATAATGAGATTATAGGCAGGCCTCCCTGAAGTATACTACTTTGGCATATTGATTATTTCGAATTTAAATTACTTAAGAAACAGCGCAAAAACATTCTGACCCTCCTGAAAACAGGAAATAAATTGCCCATGTGAAGGGCATGTCTGTATCTAGACAGTGGAAGGCATCCTTATCGCCGGAGATAGGGAAGTCAGGGCTGAAAAGTCTACATAAACAAACTTTGTTACTTCTTCATTACTTTGCTACTCTATGCCCAAACTCCTTTGTCAAATCTTCGAAAATAGTTGTTTCTTTTTTTAAAAGGTATAAAGCTGCCTCCTTTGGTCACTTTTTTGAGTCTCATATTTCTATGAGCTCTTGTACATACGAAATTAAATTTGTTTTTCTCCTTTTAACTTGTCTTGTGTCATTTTAATTATTAGGCCAGCCAAAGAAATGAAGAATGGAAGGTTTTCTCCCCTACAATTTTGGCACCCAACGTGGGGCTCTTCACTGACTGGATACTGCTTGCTCTGGGGCTGTGGCTCTTGAAAGGTCCTGGGACCTCTGACAAGAGCCACCAGAAGGTAAGAATTCTTACCCACATCAGTATCCCAGATCTCTGCCTGTGGAGCCTGGAGGAAGAGAAAGTGGTAAGAGTCCTTTTCTTTTCTAAATTTAATTAATCAGACAAAACATTTGTGTGAATTAGTTCCTTGGGTGTAGCAACACTGATTTATTATGAGTATTCCTGTTTTCTATTGATTCCTTTCCTCCCAGAGTTGGTCAGTGTATTCCCTTGTCTCTGCCTTTTCAGTTTTTTGTCCTAGGGAAGAAAACAGTAGGGTGAAACACAGACATAGGTCCTATAAGCCTGTTCTAGCCAGCCTCACCGACTGGTGAGTTCATACTTCTCACCAGACCAATGTGTATTTAGACAAGCGTTGCTGTGGGTCCTCCATGAAAAAACAGGGTGAGGTTTTCCTTTCACTTGTTCTATCTTGAGAGCTTAGCTTTGTGACCAGTGAGAATATCCTGCCAGATCTCTGCCATCCAAAATGTACATATACTGTTTTCCATTTGGTAGCCAGTTGAATAGACTGGGATTCTGTGATATGAAATCACAAGAATATTCTTTTTGTCTGGCCATGCCAGCTTTCAGGAGAGTTTGTCATGAGGACTCCCACTCCATATGGGATGTTTGGTGTCCTAACCTTCATTGCTTTGTTAGTGCTGGAAAAGTCCCATTCCTGTAATGCCTACCTGCTGTCATCAATCTACAGTTCTTTATGACTGGGAGCATTTCATGTTCCCATGAGAAGAGAACAACACCATTTTTACTATACAATTCTTATTGCCTGTGACAACAAAGATCTTTCCTTTCATAGATTAACTCTGGGGGTCAACTTTTGGGTCGGGACCCCTCCTGTGTTCATGGTAAGGATTTATTCTAAGCCTGGAAATTTACCTCCAGGTATTTCCATGAAAAGCCTTATTAGATTTTTTTATTAGAATAAATATGCTAATGGAGAGTCCACTCCCCAAAGGCCAGATGATAGATCTTTTAAATTGAAAAAACTTCTTTATTTAAAAAAAAATATAGGGGGTTCTCATCCTAAATATCTGTCTTATTGGTATCTCTGGGAAGATCAAATTGAAATGAGGACATAAAGGAGTATAATGGCTAGCTTTAGGGATTTCCTTAACACGATGAAGGAACAGAAAGTAGTTTTGGAATAAAACTTAAAGTCCTTATCAGCATAAACTCCCTTTTCCATCTTCTTATGTACCCCTTTATCCCCACTCCTGTCTTTGAGCCTCCAGAAGATCTTTTAGATCTCTGGGCCACAGGTCTGAATTCCCCTTCTCAAAATCCAGCCCCCACTCTTCAACAAATTCCCTTACTACCCAAATTCCTCCAACTTCCCCAGAAAAATTCCTTAAACACATAGCTACCTGTTTTAATTTCCCTTTCCCTACAAGATTTACAAAAAGCACTCCAGCCTGACCACTAGGTCTGAGGTATACAGGTTATTCATAGAAATGCAAGTGTCAGGAAGTGAATTTAGTAAGAGCACCTGGGACAGGTGGTGAGGCTTGTTTTACTGTCCCTTACAGCTCCTCCAACTTTCCAGGGCTCTGTATCCAGGCCCTGCCAGCATCAGGCCTTCCTATGTGATATGCTTTGCAAATATACTCTGGACCCTTACTGCAGAAAGAATTCATGTACCTTCGACACAGCAGACCTATAAAATTATACTGCCTTTTTATGTCCACTTTAGAAGATCCTACCAAATTTAGAGAGAAATTAGAAATATTAGTGGTCATTCATAACCCCACACATAGAGACCTTAGTTGGCTGCTGCTAAAGAGTCTTCTTCCCACTCATGATTCTACTGTAGTTTCAGACATGCCAAGCAGCCCACTGGGAGAGAAAACAGATGCCAGAAATTTTCCCAAACCCTCCTCCAAATGACCAGAAAATGGCTCAGCTGGAAGCAGATATTCAAGCACTGACAGGAACACTAGTAGAGGCTTTCTCTCCCAAAGTGAATTGGTCGAAGTTTGAATTGTATACTCAGAAAGAAGGAGAGCATCCAAAGGTCTTTACTGCATGTGTTATACTGACTTTTTAAAGGCCGACTTCACTAAACCCCGAAGCTCCAGAACATAGGAAGCTTTTGATTTCCAACTGAGTAGGAAATTTTCTTCCTGATATAAAGAGGCAAATTCAATATAATGTAGTTGGGTGGCCCAGTCAGTCTTTATGTCATAATAAAAGCAGCTACTCAACTTTTTTGAGTATTGCTTATAGGAATAAGGAAATAAAAGAGTTTAAATCAACGATTCTTGCTTTCCAATTGGAATCTCTAGAGAAACAAAAGCATAACTCCAAGAACAGATCGAAGCTCACTAAAAGCCCTTCCTACTTGCCTCCAGGTACTTGTAGATATTATTAAAAAAATTAAAAATAAAAAAACAACTGAAAAACAAAAATGAAAAAAACAGGATGTCAGAAGAATAATTGTCCTTCACTTAAGAGAAAGAAACGTTTAAAAAACAGCCCCTAGGCTCCAGCAGCCCCAGAGGGTCTGTTTTCCCCTCCTGTGGGACAATTCTCCATCAGTTGTCAGAGTTAGCCAATCCTCAGTCATACCCCAGAGCCCACCATTAAACTTAAAGCAGAGAATTGGGAATAAAATTTTTAATTGGCATTTATGTGTCTTCACCATACGTTCAGAGGGTTTATCTCTACCTGTCACCTCTGATTCTTTTGAAGCCGTTGGAGTCACTGGACAACATATTTCACTGCTCTTATATCAGTTCCCCCCATCTCTTTAGGCCACCTTACCCATCATGACTCTTTAGTGTCTAGCTCCTCCCCAGCAAACCTCTTTGGTAGAGATTTGTTATGCAAGGTTAATGCCATTATAAAATATAATAAGAAAGACATTTTTATTTCCCAGCCCTCAGACCAAATCCCAAGTTTCCTACTTCCCTTACTGGAAATCCATCTTGATTTAAATTCCTCTGAAGAGGGTGGATCTTTAAAAGATGTCCCAATTAGTCTCTGAGCCACACATGCAAATGAAGTTAGATTGTTACTCTATGCAGAGTCCATATGCATTACTTGGAAAAAGGATAAACCCTTTCCATCAGTAACTCAATACCCTTTCTCCTGAGATGCAGAGTGAGGAAATTAAACCTGTAACAGACTCTTTTAAAACACGCTGTGCTTGTCTCCACTTCCTCACCCTGTAACATTCCAATCTGGCTGGGAAGGAAAAAGGTAAATTTGACTCAGATGGGAACCAAAATCTATCGATTTTTTGCAAGACCTAAGAGCCATAAACTCTTTGGTGATTCCTCGCTACCCTGTAGTACCTAATCCAGCTACTACTCTTACCTCAATTCTCTTTACATTTATAGTTAGAAGGAGACAATTACTATGAACTCACATACCTCAGGGAATTACTATGAACTCACATACCTCAGGGCTATTGTGATTGTCCTGCAGTATTTTCCCAAGTCCTTAAAGCCAACTTAGACTGTGGAGCCTTTACTTAGGTCTCCACTCTTGTCAATATATTGATGACCTTTTACTCTGTAACCACGCTGAACAGTGTGCCCTTATAGACTTACCTCATTCTCACAAAGACCCTAGCTGAATGAGGCCATAAAGCATCCCCATCTAAATTCCAATGGGTGTAAACGACCCTTAACCTACTTAGGACATCAGATATCTCAGGGCATTCAGAAGTTCACTACAACTGATGAGGGTATAGCTGAAGGGTAGAGCATTTTACTGCAAAAGTTCATCCTCAAATGTCTTGAGACTATTTTGTCCATCCCGCTCTCCAAAACAAAGAAGCAGTTGAATAAATATCTAGGGATATCAGGATTCCTAATTTAGCTACCCTTAATAAACCGCTGTGTGCCCCCCTCCCAGATACCACCTCAGAGCCCATTTTGTGGTCTGCAGAAGCATTAATCTCCTTTGAAGCTTTAAAATTAATACTGTCCATACCCCAGCTCTTGGCTTACCTGATATTGACCAACTTTTTCATTTATAGTGTCATGAAAATAATGGTGCTGTGGCAGGCTTTGTAGGACAACTTTTTGCCTCTCAGATATGGCCTGTAGCATATTTCTCATGCCAGTCAGATCCTGTGGCATCAGGTATGGCCCCCTGCTTGCATGTGGTGGCTACAGCTGCCACATTGATTGACAAAACCAGTACTCTGACATTAGACTCCCCTGTTCACCTTTATGTTCCCCATGCCTTGTCTGTTCTCTTATAAGTTCACAAGACACAGCACTCTCTACGGGGTTACGGACAACCTATGAGCAAGCCCTTTTGACTAACCCTTCATCTTCCATCATTGTAACACTTAAAATCCAATTACTTTTCTACCCCTCCCCGATGTGTAGTACTGTGACTTTTCAATAAGCAGAGCCTAGAGTGTTAGGGGTAGGTAAGAGATCTGCAAAGGGAGAAAAGAACCAAATAAGAATGAGGAAGAACAAACAGAAAAGAACAAATTGGTCCATATGTCCTCACAACCCACTCAACCAGTCTCTAATCCTAGGAATAGACCAGTCCAACAAAATGGCTGTACCTCATTTATATGATGAAAGTGTTAATCTTCTCTTTTAATAAATAGATGTTAGACACTATTTGTCCTGTTAGATTTACCCAGAAGCTCCATTTTTCACCATTGTTTGCACAAGCTCCTCCTTGCTGGGCAGTCAGTATCTCGGGCAAGGCAGTTTTGGAGTACAACAGAGGCTAAGTTTGGATAGTAGTATTGAACTCTTGTTCTAGTACCATGGAATGATTTAAGATCTCCTTTTTCAATCCATGGGTTCCAATGCTTGGAAGTTAGGGCCTTCATGCTAAAGAGAACTTGCAGAGGGGGTACATGAGTGGGTTTTCTATGATCTCTCATCTAGTATGCTTATATAGTATGACTTTATGAACAAAGGAGTCAGGTTTGTAATTTGGCATTTAGAGTGGAGTATCTGGTGAAGGTTTTCCTCAATATTGTCATTGGTTTGGAAACGACCTATTTAGGGTTCCTTGAACCACTTGTTGAGGCAAGAAAAGTGTTTACGGTGTTGTTTAGTGTGGTTGATTTTAGCGATCAGGAGGAATATAGTTGCGAGTCCAAGGAAAAAGTTTATTTGAGAAAATTATAATTATGTCCATGATGAGAGAAAACAATGGGAGACTAAAGCAAATTCTACATTAGAGGCACTGGGCCACATATTCCGTAGGACTGAAAGTCTGGTTCACTCTGACTGTTAAAACAAATAAACGAAAAACAGGTAACTGAGATCCCTGCTGGGTCATCAGAGGAATCTCACTGAGGTAGTCATTAACGTCAAATATGCCTTGTAACCAACTTCGTAAGTGAGAAGAATGATCACAAACCATGCCTTCTTCCTTGATGTGATATACATTTGTTTATGTATGAATTACTTTTCCTTTCTTTTTCTCCTTTCTCATTACTTTATTAATTAACATACATTGTATTGGTGATATTTAGCTTTAAACTTCAGAATAGAGAATGTAAATGTGCTATTGTAGCTAAATGAGAGGGATGGAAATTTACTTTCCTAATATTCCTTGGACCTCAAATGTAGGCAAGTAACTGAGGGTCTTTCAATCAAATGCACTTTTAAGAGCCTTTGAATGGGCTGTGAACAGCATGAATAAAAGAAGCTTTAAGAGATATCAGCTTTTCCTCCTGTATGAGAAAGAAGAGGCACCCTGATATCAGTTTTATGATGATTTTTTTTTTAATTGAAGTATAGTCGACGCACAATGTTGTTGGCTGGTGTTGACTCTGTGAGTTACCTATTGCCTTTTAATGATTTTTTAATTTAGGTAGACAGAATGATTTCTGTTATTTGTAAAAACTCTGATCAATATAGAATTAATGGTTAGTTTCTTGAAATGTTTCTTTACCATACCTCACTTGAATGCAGACATGGTGATAATTAAGAACAGTTTTCATACAACATAGGTTTGTGAGTAATACTTTTTCTTAGTCTTTAAAACTATTACTTAACATATACATAAAACATATACCATACAACTATTTGTGTGTGTGTGTGTGTGTGTGTGTGTGTAAAATTAAAAGAAAGGAAGAGATAGAAAATAGTTTGTGGTCACTCCATACAGGAATGAGTCATAGTGGGAGAGTATTCTTCAAAATATATAATTTAGTTTATGCACAATCTAAATCTTGTTGTCACTCATTGTTCTTTTTTCCTTCATATGTCATTTTATGTTATTTTTATAGTATAACTCTCATTGTTTACAATTCTGTTTATTATAAGTCCTTTTTAAGGAGGATAGTGGTTAAAATAAAGGAAGAAAAGAGAATTTTAAATGTTACTTTTTTAGTAGAAATGAAATTTTAAAGGTTGATATTATTTTCGTTCAAATTTCCCGGTTATTAGAATACCAAACCTGTATTCTGGTTTCATTTTTCTTTTACATTGCTTGTTTCCTTTGCTTATAGCAAATTCTTACATCATTGCCTATTTTTATGCCATATACACATTGGCTTATTATTTCACTTTGGAAAAAAAAAAGAATTGTTGAAATGAATAATTCTTTATGTAGACATTTTTCTGATGTTTTCATAATGTAATAATTCCTTCAGAATGAAGATAACACTACAGAATGTATTAATTGCTTAGTGTTTAAATTTGTATCAATGTACTCTTTATATATGATTTTGCCTTCTACTTATTGCTAGTTATTCTATACTGCAATAAGATATCCTTTCTTAAATGTATTGTCATACAAAAAGAAGTAAAAAAAGTATCATTCTCATATCTGTCCTCAACTTATAGATATATTTATATAATGAATAAAATACTGTAAACTCATGGCCAGCATGTGGTTGATGATTATGCCAGAACTTTTTCTCCCAAACATGTGCTTTACCATTCTTTTTTCTCTATGCTTCATATTCTTTATATTTTTCTTTATAAATGTTTCCTTAAATTCTTTTTTTTGTTGTTGTTTTTTAAGTTTTAAATTGTTTTGAAAGATTTTATTTACTTATTTTAGAGAGAGAGTGTGTGCATGCATGTGAGCAGAGGGAGGAACAGAGGGAGAGAGAAAGAGAGAATCCCAAGCAGACCCACCGAGCATGGAGCCTGACCTGGGGCTTGATCTCAGGACCCCAAAATCATGACTAGAGCTGAAATCAAGAGTCAGATGATTAATTAATCTAGCTACATGGGAGCCCCTGAAGTTTTCAATTTTTAGAAAGCATTTTCATTTTCCTCCCCAAATCTTAACCTACTTAAAATTGTGAATACCTTGAAGGTAAGCTTATTTATCTTTAGAACACCATTTGCTGGGGTGCCTGGATGGCTCAGCCAGTTGAATATTGGACTCTTGGTTTCGGCTCAGGTCATGATCTCAGGGTTGTGAGATCCAGCCCAACTCAGGCTCCATGATCGAGAGTCTCTCCCTCTTCCTCTGCCCCTCCCCCTGCTCCTGTGTGTGCTCTCTCTCTAAAAGAAAATAACTAAATAAAATCTTTTAAAAAAGAACACCATTTTTCTATCTTTGATAAATTCATATTTGTCAATGAATTAATGAATCTGAATAATTTCCAAAAGCTTTGTCACTAAATGTTGTGATATATTCTCATTGTGTTGGAATACCTCTGTTTCCTGATAGAAATGCCGAGAGCACAAGAACATGAGTGTAAGATCCTTATGATCAGGTTTATATAAATCCTGTTAATTTCTCTTTATCTTGTACAATCCCTGGCCGAAATATTTGTCACATAAATTAGTTGACGGAAAATTGTTTATTACTAATGTATTGTTAATATATATTACATGTCAATCTCTTAGATAATTGCCTTTCAAATATTTCCAATGAAGTGCCTTTAACAGAAAAAAAGATAAAACAATATTCCTGTTCCCTGTTCTATTCCATTTGGAAAATTCTCATGAACACTCTTTATCTATTTTACAAATGTAAATATATTTTAATTTCTATTTCTTGATATATTTGTTTCATTAATGTGAAAACAAACTATTGTTCTAATTTGTGAAATTAACAAAAAAACCCAGCATTTCTAGTATGCCATGTATGCTCTCACTGAGCCAGCTCCATTGTGGTGCTTACCCATGTAGACCTTTGACTACCCTCCCATCTCTATTACCCACACTGAATAGACAGAAAAAAAAGCTCTTCCTTTCCTTTAGAATATTTCTTGACTACTTTCTCACAGGCTGTCTTGGTATTTGACATTGCTCTTTTTAAACATGAATAAATGTGTTTATCCAATTTGCTGTGCTATGTATAACCTAAATTCACAGGTATGAATCTGAGTATGATTATAAGTGTCTGTCTGCATTTTTAAGTAAATTAGAATGCTATTCATTTCCAAGCCTATTTATCTTTTATAATTAGAGGGTTTTTTGTTTTTTGTTTGTTTGTTTAGTTTCCTTCGAAAAAATTTAAATATTTACTTGGATTTTTGATTAAATTAGTTGACCAATAACTAAGGTTCTTGTTCATTAAACAAGATATATTTTGTTTTCATAAGGTGGATTCCCTCACATTTCCTATGTTATGAACATCTTAACTTTTCCTTAAATTAAAGAGTAGGTGATATTTGTTGTAAGAGAGTGGAAGAGAGAAAGACAGGGAGTTTTTATTTTTGGAAGTTGGATCACATTATCTTAACACTCATTTGTCATCCCAATGGCACAAAATACTTCAAAATGTGATTTGGGCAATAACTATATTTGGTAGTTCACCTAAATCAATACGTTTCTCTGTACTTATAAACTGAGAAAAGGAAAGAGACTTTGAATTTCTAGAGTCTAGCATAGTATCAGACATCTTGTAGTTATATAATAAATGTTTTTTAATAAACTGAAGGGACAAATTTATTTCTGTGGGGTTGCAAATTCATTCATGTGGCTATTTGCCTTTGCAGAGAAAATTTAGCTTTTTTATGTCTTATCTCATCTTCTTGATGGTTCATTCATTTGGCCACTTGACAAATACTTATTTATGGAGTGCTACAATATGCCAGACATTTCTGTTCTATAGCAGAGAAAGGCAATACATGGGAAAAATATGAGTATTTTAGACTGAAATAAGTACCAAAAACAAAATAAATTTGGAGAAAGTAACTGTTGAAGAAGGGCATCTATCTGGAGTGCTCAGAAAAGACCTCACTGTTATTTAAATTACAGCTGAAAGGAAGTGAGTGAATGAATCAAGTGTCTATGGGGAGGAGAGAATTCTAAGTAGCCAAAGGACAAGAGTAGAGACCCTATAAACGAATTATGTACAGCAAGTTCAAGAAAAACCAGTGAGACGTGCAGCTGGAGTGAAGTAGGGAATGGGAATAAAGTCAAATAAATAACAAGGCACCACATCTTATGAAACCTTTGAGTTCATTGTAAGGAATTTGGCATTTACTCTGAGTGATACAAAAAGCTGCTGGGGGTGGTTGAACAAGAAAGTGGCCTGATCTGATTTAGATGTCTTTTTCTAGCTTTATTGAAGTTTAATTCACAAATAAAAATTCTATAAATGTAAGGTGTACACATGATGTTTTGATATGGATATCAGTTGTGAAATGATTACCACAATCAAGTTAACACATTCACTGCCTTGCATAGTTACAGTCTGTGTGTGTGTGTGTGTGTGTGTGTGTGTGTGTGTGTGTGTGGAGAGAACCTAGGATCAAGTCTCTTAGAAAATTTCAAGTTGGGGCACCTGGGTGTCTCAGTTGGTTAAGTGTCTGTCTTTGGCTCAGGTCATGATCCCAGGGTCCTTGAATTGAGTGCCAAATCGAGACTGCTTCTCCCTGTCACTCTGCTGCTCCCCCTGCCTGTGCTCTCTCCCTCTCTCTGTCAAATGGATGAAAAAAAATCTTAATTTTTTTTTGAGTATACAATAGAGTATTATTAACTACAGTTACGTGCTGTACATTATCTCCAGAACTTACTCACCCAGCGGAGGTGAAACTTTTACCCTTCGTAAACAACATCTCCCCATTTCCCCCACCCCCGCCCCTGCCAATCAGCATTCTACTCTGAATAAGTCTGACCTTTTTTAGATTTCACATGTAAATAGGATCATGCAATATTTGCCTTTTTAAATTTGGCTTCTGATTTAAATTTAGCAGGATTACTCTAACGTCTCTGTTGAAAATAGTTGGAAGATGCCTGGGCGCCAGGGTGGCTCAGTGGGTTAAGCATCTACCTTCTGCTTGGGTCACGATCCCAGAGTCCTGGAATCAAGCCCCACATGGGGCTCTCTGCTCAGTGGGGAGCCTGCTTCTCCCTCTCTCTCTGCCACCTCCCCTGCTTGTGCTCTCTCACTCTCTCCCTCAAATAAATGAGTAAATAAAAACATCTTTTAAAAAAATACTTGGAAGAAACCTAAGGTGGGAAACAAGAACAATGCTCCAAGAGAGAGACAGGTGGAGGCAAAGGAGGTAGCCAGAAGGGGCCAGATTCACTGTATCCCATCCAATTCCCATATTCCCTACTCATACCAACGCTCCACCCACCTTGCTCATAGCACAGCATTGCCTTTTCTCATGCTTTTCCCACAAGGTAGATGCAGCTATTTCTCTAACAAAAATTATCATTCAAGTCCCTCTAACAAACAAATTCCTCCACAAAAGTTTCCTTGATTCCTCCCAAACCTACTGCTCTCCATGGTACAATTTGTTCTGTCAAGTGTTGACTTTCAAATGCTAATCTGCCAGATTCCCAGGAGTATTAAATTATTCCTCATCTAACAAGAGCCCTCCAAAGAAGAGATGATCCCTCTTCCCTAGGCATAATGAAATCTAAGACACAGAGAGTTTAAATGATGTCTCAGAAACTGTCCAATTGATATAGTACAGTGCTAGATCTTAAAGCTGGTACTATTTTGCTTCAAAGCTCAAAAATTTTTCACCCTGCCACATAGCCACCTTATGTGTAATTTATACCATCATATGTAATAACAGCAGTTGCAGCAATTCCTATTAATATAATCCAAGCTGCTTAATACAGGAGCTCTTTTTCACTCACCTTGGAATTTATTTCAATTGACCATAAAAGGGAGATAACAGTGATGGTTATTTTGGTAACTTTCCGGTAACTTACTCTCCTAAAGAGCCTGAACTGTTCTGTTTTACTCCATTATTGTAACTCTGTGTTCATCTCTACTTTCCCCTTACATTTTTTCCCCTTACATTTTAAATTAGCTGTTTTAGCAATATAAAGTAATTTAAAATGTCTGATAGAAGTTGATTTAACTTTTAACAAGTAAAATAATTAAAAATTACAAAATCAGCCCACTGTGTAATTTAAGCTCTTTTCCCACTGCTTAAATTAGGATTCAAATTAGGATTTATGATTAGGACTAGATTTTAGGATTTGATCATAGAATAATGAATTTATATCAATTGTATATTGCATTTTGAAAGCTTTATGATTAATACCTAAATCACTATTATGATATTATCATATAATTATAAAGATGATGATCGTTACTATTGTACGATTACTTTAAAATTAAAGATTCTAGAGATTCTAATTATAGGATACACTTATTTTACTTTTTCACAGTTTCACTAATTGAGAAATGTGTGAGACTTGATAAAATAGAGTTAGGCAGAAATTAGAATTAAACTTTTCAAATGGAGTAAAATAAGAGTACATTTTTCTAGAAAACTCCCTACTAAAGGTACTTCCTGTGCTGGAAAAGTATTAAATTGTTTTGGGGAAATGCTAAAAACCACCCATGTTTTAATATAATTACTGAGCCTTCAAAGATTGCATTCCATAGACCATTTTCAATATTTTTCCCTGAAAGTATATATTAACATAGAACATTTTTTAAATGTATAATAAAATAGAAATATCTTTGAGAGACCTATTAATAATTTATTTCTAATCTTATTAAATAATTAATTTAAAAATGAATGTAACCTTAAGATCATCAGATTTATGGGACATACATATAATTCAATAAAGGAATTTATCATTAAAAAGGTAATTTTGGTTGGTCATACTATTTCTTTAATGTCTTTCCAAAATTTCATTAACTTTCTTGGCGTTAAGAAAACCTTATACAAAGTTCTGAAGAACTGAGAAAGGTTTATATATTCCTTATATGTTTTTAAAATTTTAAATGAGGAAGCCATAGATGAGACCTTATTAGGGTTTGCTCTGTTTTGATTTTGTCTAAAATTTCAATCAACTTAAGTTTAAATATTTGAATCATTAAATTAATCATTTATATATTATTAATCATTATATTAATAATTTAAATATTTGAACCATTAAATATTGAATCTTAAAATATTTGAATCATTATTGTTATAGATATTGTCTAGTGATAATTATTAAAATAATATTAACCTTATTATCTAACTAATAGACAATTTTTTTCCTTTAGAAATATGGCATTTTGAAGTATTTGGGACCTAACAATTAGTAGTCAAAAGGCCAGCTGCCATTATTTTTATAACACTGTGTGTTATAGTAAACATTGATGTTTGGAAAATATGGTTCCTCGGTTTTAATATGTTTTTCAGACCAATCTGCCTGTTTATTGTAACCTTCACAAATAATCAATTCAATATATATTTAAGTGTTTTCTATGCCCTCTGTGCAAGGCATTTGAGGGAGTGTAAGGATAAATGGAAAAATACTACACAATTTATTCCACAGTCTTTTTTGAAATGAATTGAGCAAGAGGATAGAGGGTAGGCCAGAGAGAAATGTGTACACTTTTTATGAAGTGTACATTAAATAAAAAAGAAAATATTTTTCAAAAATATATCAAAAAAAGTTATACTCGAACAGTACAATGAAAATAAAAGAAATTTTAGTGCAAAGAAATGGGTGTAACGCATACCACAAATGTCCTAAATCTGTGATACATGAAGGATTACTTCCTGGTCATCAGTGCAAAGCAGCTAAAACTGATCATTTATAGAATTCAATGTTTAATATACCCAATATTTCAATAAATCCAAAGTGAACATTTCCCTTGATTCTTAAATATGTAAAAACATCTTGTAGTGAGGTTGTCACAAAGGGACAATTTAAATATTTACAGAATATGGCCTCTGACATAATCCAACAATTAAAATCACAGAGATTTTTATATGGCTATCTGTTAAATGTATGTGCTTTTTGTTTGCTTGTTTTGTTTATATATTCATTTAAGGAATTATACTTTAAAAATTAACTCCTCTTTCTCTCTCCACTTGAATTACTTTGACAACTACTACTCTACTTTCTGTCTCCATGACTTTAATTATTTTGAGGACCTCTTATAAGTGGATTATACAATATTTGTCCTTTTGCGTCTGACTTATTTCACTTAGCATAACTTTCTCAAGATTCATCCCTGTTGTAGCATGTATCAAAATTTCATTTCTTTTTAAGATCAAATAATATTCCATTGTATGTACATACTGCATTTGGCTTATCTGTATTCATCCAATGTTGAGTAGGTCGTTTCCACCGTTGAGCTAGTGTGAATAATGTTGCCATGAACATTGTGAACAGCTATCTCTTTGAGTCCCTGATTTCATTGCTTTGGGGTATATACCTAGAAGTGGGGTTTCTGGTCATATGGTAATTTTGTTTAATTTTGGGGGAACCTGCCATATGTTCTCCACAGAAGCTGAACCATTTTATATTCCCACTAGGAATGCACGAGTGTTCCAATTTCTCCACATCCTTGCTAACACTGGTGATTTCTTTTTTTTTTTTCTTTAAAAAATATTTCATTTATTCATTTGAGAGAGAGAGCACAAGCAGGGGGAGAGGCAGAGGGAGAAGAGGAAGCAGGCTCCCCGTTGAGCAGGGAGCCTGACACGGGGCTGGATCCCCAGACTCTGAGATCATGACCTGAGCTGAAAGCAGATGCTTAACAGACTGAGCCACCCAGGTGCCCCACTTTATTGCTTTTTTTTTCAAATGATAGTCATTCAAATGTGTATAAAGTAGAATCTCACTGTGGTTTTGACTTGCATTTCTGTAATGATTATTGATGTTGGGCATCTTTTTAAGAGTTATTAGTATATCCTCTTGGAAGAAATATCTATTTAATATATATAAAGACTTTTCTATGGAGAAGTTTTAGACTTACAACAAAATATCAAGGAAGAGATTTCCCATATATCTCCCATCCTGACACATGTACGGCCTCCTTCATTAAGAACATCTCCCACAAGGCTGATGAATTTATTACAACTGATGACCTACATCGACACAACATAATCCCAAGGTCTAGTTTACTTTAGGGTTTACTCTCCATGCTGTACATTCTATGGGTTTAGACAAATGTTTAATGGCTTATATCCATCATTATAATATTATACACAATGTTTTTCACTTCCCTAAAAATCCTTTGTTTTCTGCCTATTCATCTCTCCCCCACTACCCCAATCCCTGATAAAACTGATCTTTTTACTGTCTCCATAGTTTTGCCTTTTCCAGCATATCATATAGTTAGAATCACACAGTATGTAGCCTTTCTGATTGACTTCTTTCCCTTAATGATATGCATTTAAGTTTTCTCTATGTCTTTTCATGACTTGATGGCTTCTTTCCTTTTAGTGCTCAGTAATACTCTATTGCGTGGATGTACCATCGTGTATTTAACCATTCACTAACTGGAGGACATCTTGGTTGCTTCCAAGCTTTGGTACCTATGAATATAACCGCTATAAACTTCCACATGCAGGTTTTGTGTGGACATAAGTTCTCAACTCCTTTGAGTAAATACCAAGGGGCATAATTACTGTATCATATGGCAAGACTGCGGTTAGTTTTGCAAAAAGTGCCAAACTGTCTTCCGAAAGTGTCTGTACCACTTTGCATTCCCATCAGCAATGAATAAGTGTTCCTGTTACTCTATATCCTAGCCAGCAATGTCAACCTGAGATTAGTAACAACTTGATACCAGTAAAGATACTGGTACAATAGGATATCTTTTTCCTATATATATCCACATCCATATCCGTATCCATTTTATTGTTATACATATCAAGCCTGCATATGTTGTAAACCAAAGAAAACATTATGCTTATTGCTTTGTAATATTTTATGTCCTTTGAACAGCTAAAAGAAGGAAAGAAGAGCAAGTATTTGTATTTTTTATATTAACCTTGTTTACCATTTCTGATTTTCTTCATTTTTTCTATAGATTCACATTATTACCTGGTGTTATGTCCTTATTCCTATGCAGCTTGGTTCCTCTCTACTACCTATGTGCTGTAATTGTTGAGTATATTATATTTATATATGTTGTAAGCCCCAAGATACAATTATATGCATATTGTTTTGTGGACTTATTTTCTAAAAATTACTTCAGAGAAGAAAAGGGGGGAAAAGAGAAGGAAAAGGAGCAAGGGAGGAAGTCAAAAGAAAAGTTTTTTTTTTTTTAATTTTAGACAATCATGATAGTTTTGAGCAGTATTTCTGAAGTGTTTGATGCAAAACACCACTTCTAGGAGTTGTAAAATCAGGTTGCATGGTCAAACTAATGTAAAGAATGCAGATGCTCTGTTTTTTCTCTTGAAAGTTGGAAGAGTACATTTCTAATATGAAGGATTCTGAGAAATCTCACCATAGATTTTTTTTTAACCAAACGTCTCATAAAGCATTATAATTACCTTGGACAATTCATTCATGAAACAAACATTTCAAGAAGGTTTCAGATTATGCAGAAGCATCAAAATGAATATGGATTAAGGGGAGCCATCATACATGGTGACTGGGAATTCACTGGTGTTTTATAAGATGGAAGGTTTAGGAGGATGTGGGACTGCAAGATACTGGGGATTATGAAGGGGAAAGTAAGATATGATAACAGTAGGTGTGGAACCCTCAGTTCAAAGGATAAGGAATATTTATAACATGAATGAGAGAAGAGGGAAAGTGCAATAGATAGTTTTTGTCGATCTGGATTTAGCACCTTTAGTTTTAATTATGGTATAGCAATGGATCTAAAATTGGATATATTCTTAAAAATGAATTTAGACTTCGTAGTATAGTGGAAAAGGAAATATAGTAGTATAATGGAAAAAGGAAAAAGAGCTCTTAAAACAATGTCTCTCACAATATGATATTAGGTCCACTAGCCTCAAAAGGCCCCTAGGGCATGGGGCCGACCAAACTGCATTTTAGAAAAGTACTCCCAGTGAGAGAAGTGTACTTTGATGGTTCACCATATCATTTGTGTCAGTCTAGCTCTGTCCTCAGATGCTGCTTAAACTTTCCACTTCCAAACATTTTGATCAACCAGTTCCTTGAGTCATTAGATCTCTTAGGACCTCTGTCTCCCTGGACTCAAAGTTCATCAGAGACATCATGACAGCTTGTTCCTTTTCTGATTCATCTTAAATTCTTAAGAAAAAACTCACTGTCCCTTACAGTGAACTTTTTCAGAGAAGCTCAATGACAACGAATGTGGAACTGTCACTATTAAACACACTGTAACAGGGTTGGTTTTTTTGTTGTTGTTTTTGGTTTTTTTTTCTACATATCAAATTACCAATTCATTAATGTTAGGCAGCCACTTTACAATTACTACATGACACTACATCCATGGAGAAAATGTAGATGAAGCCATCCTTCCCATCACACTCTTGTTCAGGCTGTGTTTTAGGTCACCAGCTCTGAGTAGACACTAGAGAAATTCTGGGGAAGAGAGACAAGGTACCTATGTGTACAGAAATGTCTCTGCTCCTGCATTTAAGTTGTGCTGCAGATAATCAGTCTGTTCTCTACATGCAGCTTTAACTCAATGGTGGCTTTAGTTCTTCATAGAAAAGTTTCCCTTTTCTTTCAGAAGCTTTTATACTTTTGTTTAAATTAGAATATAACTTTTTGTTCTGTTGATTTCTTTGTATGTAATTTAATCAGTGTACTTCTTGCATTTTAAATCACTTTATGATTATCTTATAGCAATCACGTGATCTTAACTTTGAATATAAATAAAAATGTGTGTAGTTATTCTAACATGTTAACGCCTGAATTATTGAAAATCAAGACAACACTGCTTCCTTTGAATTAATATTCAAATATATATTCATTTCAAACTGCACTCAGAATATTGTATCTTTACATGTAGGTCTGTATGAAGAAGAAATAAGAGCAAGTAAATCAATAAATCAATTTTATTTTTGGCAGTGTAGAAAGGAACTTTCTTTTGATTTCTGCAGAAAATGAATAAATATACTTTAACATGAACAACTTCATGACCTTATGACTTGACTGTGACATTTGAAAAAATCATTTAATTTCAGATAAACTTTCAAAATAAAATATTATATGAATTTGCATATATAGAAAGCAAAGCCTAAAAATATTTCACTTGGAGAAAGTGAAATTAGGAAACTTCATTAATACTTTTTGAAATTAAAATATTAGATATATGCATGATAAACACCTGCATATATACATTACACATACATATTCACTCAGATCCTATGCCAACATATCTCATTTTTAGTTCTATCAGCTCTATTTTCTTTTCTTTTTAAAAAAAAAAGTTATTTATTTGAGAGAGAGAGGGAGAACGAGCAGAGAGAGGGACAGAGGGAGAGGGAGAAGCAGACTCCCCACTGAGCAGGGAGCCCGATGTGGGGCTCAATCCCAGGACCCTGGGGTCATGGCCTGAGCTGAAGGCAGACACCTAACCGACTGAGCCACCCAGGCACCCAGCTCTGTTTTCTTGACATTCATTTGCTACATTATTTTAATTTTAAGACAGTATTGTTAAATGTTGTATAAATTATGGATGGAGTTAAGAGAAACATGCAGTGTTTCTGTACTTCTGTTTCATCAGTCAGAAAATATATGTGGCCCATTTTAAGATCTATTTTTTTTATTTTAATGTTTTTTTATTATATTATGTTAGTCACCATACTGTAGAAACCATCCCTGGTTTCTGATGCAAAGTTCGATGATTCATTAGTTGCGTATAACACCCAGTGCACCATGCAATATGTGCCCTCCTTACTACCCATCACCAGTCTATCCCATTCCCCCACCCCCTTCCCCTCTGAAGCCCTCAGTTTGTTTTTATTCCAATTTGACATCTATCAGTGAGGAAACCAACTAAATATACAGTTGACCCTTGAAAGCCATAGGGGTTAGAAACACTAACACTCTTCTCTCTGTGTAGTTGAAAATCCAAGTATAACTTTTGATTCCCCTAAAACTTAACTGCTAATAGCCTGCAGTTGACTGGAAACCTTACAATAACATAAATAGTTGATTCACACATATCTTGTATGTTATATGTATGGTATATTGTATTCTTACAATAAAGTAGTTAGAGAAAGGAAAATGCTATTAAGAAAATCATAAAAGAGACACCTGGCTGGCACAGTTGGAAGAGTGTGTGACTCTTGATCTTGGGGTCATGAGATCGAGCCCCACCTTGGGTGTAGAGATTACTTAAATAAATAAAACTTAAAAAAATATCATGTTAAAAAATGTATTTACAGTACTGTACTGTATTGATTGAAAAAAATGCAAATGAGTGAACCCAGTCAGTTCAAACCTGTGTTGTGCAAGGGTCAACTGTACGATTTCCCTTCACTCTCTACAAAAGATCTACAAATGATGGACAAATGATCCTAGCTTTAGAGGGACTCTTGAGTGTGTCTCTGTTCCATGTTTCATTATTTTATTCTTTGATAAAAGATAAATTAAAGCAATAACCAGTAATTTTCCAGGGCTTTTAATAATCAAGTACATTTTTAATAATTCAAAGTTTAATTTATTTAATGAAATGGAGAAAATTTTTCCTTAAGTCTTGGACAAATGAGATTTTTCAACACTGATGGCAATGCTGTAGTTTGAATGAAATATCAAAATCAGTCCTATGGTGCTGGCTAATTTTCCCTGCAACACTGCATAGCTTAGACTTGTTTAAATATTTACAATAGCCATTGTTGTAGTTAGTTTGGACGGTTGTAACAGAATATTATATACTGGTAGCTTAAACAACAAACATTTATTTCTCACAGTTCTGAAGGCTGAGAGGGCTAAGATCAAGATGGAGGCAAGCCTGGTGTCTGGTGATACCATGATCACAGATGGCTGTCTTCTTGCTCGGTGCTCACATGACAGAGAGAGAAGGAGCAAGCTCTCTGATTTCTGCTTATAAGGGTACTAATCTCATCTTGAAGACCCAACTCATGACCACATCTAAACCTAATCATCTTCCAAAGGCCACACTTCCCAATACCATCACCTTGGGGGTTAGAGTTTCAACATATGAATTTGGGAGAAATGTGAACATTCAGTCCACAGAACCTACCCTCTCTATCTCTAATATGATCACTTTAAGAGCATGGACAGAGATATTTATAGAATCTATTAGTAAAATTATTAAACTAGAAGACTGGTTTGTTCTAGGAACCGCTCTAAAATCATTATAAAACTGATTACGTATTGTTTTCTGTTTTAAATGTGAGTAGTGTCATATATTCTTGGAAAGAGATATTTTCTTTATGAATATTATTCAAAAAATAAGCACAGTATTTATTCTTTCATCTGCCAACTTCTTCTGATATCATGTTCAAATTTACTCTCTTCATTAAACATGTAATTACTTTGCATCTGTATCTTCATTCCATATTATATAAGCAAAAAATCAGAGAGAGAAGAAGAATGCGTATTTTTTCAATCCCATGAGAGATTGTACAATTGATCTTCAATTTTAAAATAAGTATTACATTTTATTATGTTATTTATCTCCTTTTTGTTTTTCTAATATTTAAATTCTTAGAATGTTTGAGAGTTAGGGAAATATAAATTTTAAGATAATTTTATTGTTTAAACAAGATTATCAATAACCATGTTTTTTAATTAAAAATAAATATATATGTAAAATTATAAAATATATATAAAATTATATAACTTTAATTAATATTTCTTTCCCATCATTATTCTTTTGTAATCTTTTTAAAATTTATTCTTTAGAGATATGACCTCATAACTGTATGGCTTTCAGTATCTCCTGACCATCAGTGTAGAACAAATTATTCATGTTTCAGTACTTCAATAATGAGATGTCAGCCCATAATCCTTGCTGTTGAAGGGATTGTCAGAAATGATTGAATCCCTGGTGATATGACCTCAATGCCATTGAAGACTTGCCCTCATAAGAGAGTACATGCTATCTCAAAAGCTCCTCTAATTCCTCTTAGCTTTTTTGTTGTTGTTTTGCATAATATCACTTATGTACGTCACGTATATACATAATTCAAAGTGAAAAATGCATGTAATGTATGAATATGCGTAACTCAAACTGAAAATCAATTTAGCAATAATCATATACACACTGAACATGTATTAAACACTATTTATTTTGAACACTTATCATGGTGGTCTACAAATATTTTAATCTTTATTTCATAAAATCCAAAATGGATTGTTAGAGCTACTAATTTTCAGTTGCTTCGTGATAGATGTGTTTGCCCGCTGAGTTTTGTTTGTTTAGTTTAAATATCATGCCTTTGACAATGTTAAAGCAAGTACAAATATGTACCTAATGATTTTATATCCATGAGAGTTTCCTTTGCCATTGTAAGTTTGCAAAGCAGAGAGGGTATGTATCAGTCAGGGTTCTATCAGAAGGGGGGGGAATAAAACAGTAAAATATATATATTAAGAGATTTATTGCAAGGAATTGGCTCATAAAATTGTGGAGGCTGCCTAAGCAAGTATGAGATTTATAAGACAGGCCATCAGGAAGGAGAGGCTGAAACTCTCGGGCAAGAGCAGAAGCTACAGCCCATGGGCACTTTTTTTTTTTCCCCCAAGGAAACTTCAGTTCTGCTCATGACTTTAAACTGATTGTGTTGGGCCCACCCAGAATATCTGGGATGATCTCCTTAAAGTCAACTCCTTATGGATTTAAATCACATCTATAAAATAATCTTCACAGCAACACCTAGAACAGTGTTTGATTGAATAATAGTGGACTACAGACTAGCAAATTGACACAGAAAATTGACCTTTATAGGTTATTTCTTGTTTTTATAGGATTAACATTAGAAGAAGGACAAAATTGTGAGTGCTTACCTCACCTCTTAATGATCTTAAATCATATCACTGCAGGTATCATAAGATTTTTAAAACTTACATTTATATATGCAAGTTCTATATTATGGTTACATATATTTCAGTGCTACTTATAAATTTTAAGATCTTATGGCTGGTAGGTGCTTATAGCTTTAACCTATTTTATACATCATATTTTGACCAAGATCTAGATATGATTATAAAAAAATAACTTGATTGTGCTTATGAGCATATAATAAAAACAAATTCAAATCAACTTATACCATGGACAATATTCCAAATTCAATTCATTCTTTCTGTACTGGTCTTTCTGTATTGGTCTGTATTGGTCTTAATGTATAAATGATAAAAAACAAAAATATAAGAATAATTTTCTGGCTTAAATATACATGACACAGTATAAATATATGAAATTAATTTTTCACTAAAACACTTTGTGATTTACTAGGTTAGTGGACAATGGCTAAGACAGAGGACTTCTGGCCTGGGAACTTCATTACAAAGAGTAGGAAATCTGACACAAGATACCTTATGCTTCAACTTTTTCTTTCTTGTTTTTTTTTAATAATATTTTTTTATTATATTATGTTAGTCATCATACAGTACATCCCTAGTTTTTGATGTAAAGTTCCATGATTCATTACTTGCGTATAACACCCAGTGCACCATGCAATACGTGCCCTCCTTAATACCCATCACCGGCCTATCCCATTCCCTATCTTTTTATTTTACAATTTCCTAATATATCTCTACATCCCTCTATTCCTTGTCTTTATAGTATATATTAGTATCCTATTGCTTCATAACAAATTATTATGAACTCCTTGCTTGAAACAAAACAAATTCATTATCTCACAATTTCTGTAGGTCAGGAATCTGGGTTATGGAGTAACTGAGCTCTTTGCTCAGAGTCTCACTAATCTGAAATTAAGGTGTCAGCCAGGTCTGTCAACTCATCTGAGGCTGAGTCCTCTTCCAAACTCACTGGTTTTGTCACAATGCAGCTCCTTGCAGGTGTTGTAATGAAGTCCCATTTCCTAACTGGCTGCTGGCCAGGGCCTGCTCTCAGCACCTTTGGGCCCCCTTTCGCTTGCCCTCCATAGGCGTTCACAGCATATTTATTTGTTTCTTAGAGGGTGAGAGGAGTACTTCTTTTGCTTTGAATGTTCTTGCTGATTTGAGTTTCTTTAAAAAGAGCCACCTGATTAGGTCTGTCCCACCCATGGGAATCTCTGTTGGTTATACAAAGTCAACTGATTAGGGACCTTGATTATATCTTTCAAAATATCTTTTGCCCTGTAAAGTAGTCTAACCATGTGAGTGATATTCTATCATATTCACAGGTCCTTCCCACACACAAGGGGTGATTATGGAAGGGTATAAATCATCTTAGCAATCTTCCTACTGCATATCTTAAAATAAAATTTCCCAATAATATGTTGAAAATAAGACTGACCAAGTAATATAGACTAATTTGCTTTACAACTTACTTGCTTTAGGGCTTCTTGGTTGTGAAGGGGTTAAATAGAAATCAGAAATGCCAGTGTTTCAACTACTAAGACTCTGGTTTTATTTTCCATTTCTTCAACTCTGAGTGAAATACAGGCTTCCATGGGACAGTAATAAAAAAAAATCACGAAGTAGAACCAGTTTTAATGCAAGAGAAGCATTACCCCTGTCCATTAAAAAAAATACATGTATTTTACACTTACACACATGTGGGTATATGTATTTAATACAGATATCAAAGTAAGAAAGAAAACATGCTATTGTTATTCTCCAGGGATAATTGAATAGACAACAGGATATAATTTCCACGTAGATTTTTAAATTTGCAAATCACTTATCATTTTTTAATAATGTGTATAAAGGGGAACAATGAATAGTAAAATGTATTATTATACTCCAAAATTTGAGGTTTTAAAAATAAATTATGAGTGCTCCTTTGTAGAGTTCAAGTCCCTTAAAGAGGGGTTATGCTTCATTTATACATGCTACCATTTATCATTGTGATTGAGTAATTATGTATTGTTGACATTTTTAATGTATTTATGCTTCTTTTTATGATCCTAGGATGCAACACATTGTCACATGGTATAAATATATTTTAGTTTCATGTTACTTTGAAAAATAAAGGATGAATCAAATTGCTCTTCGTACATACCCATCCCCTCTGAAGCATGCACTTGGCATTGCACATTGTGCAGTATTAACTGCTGTGGTACATGCAATATTGCCCTGAGTCAAAGAGGCTTAGTCCCCAAACACATATAGTAATGCAAAGGAGTAATATGCCCTAGTAGAAATAAGCAACATACACATTATGAAATATTTTGAAAGGAAATTAGAACCTGTCCCTCTTGAGTCTATGAACTCACATTTTTATGAGCAAATAAGTGGTTTAAGACAGTTAATATAATAGTGAGTGGTACATTAACAGCAAATGTTATAATCATTAATGATTTTTTTTCTGGCTATATGAAATTAAAATCATACTTGAGTAATTCACTGCAAAAAATGGATAGAAAAGTAAACTTTAATTAAAAATTAGTCTTTTAAATGTAATTATCCAGCAATACTGGAAAGCAAATCATTTGCTTATAATGAAATAATTATGATTTTAAAATATTTGGCAGTATTAAGAATAATTTAGTAGCTGTAACTATGATTATTTTAAGATAAGAACAACAAAAATATGAAGATAGTGGTATATATTATATCAAATATAAAGGTATAAAGTACAAAGATGAAACAAACATCATACATAAGTAAGAATTAATGAAATACAATATTGGCAACAATAATATTAAATGTCTTAAAAATGTAAAGGTGAAATTTTTATAAAGCTTTTTAATGGATTGCCATTATTCATTAGCTTGGGTAAAGCCTAGAGTTGAAAATCACATAATAAAAGCTATGCTTTGCAAAATAATATGACATTGAAACACTATATGAGCCTGAAAAGTAAACCTTTGGGAAATGATCTAATGGTAGCAATTATACAACACATAATAGGATAAAAGTTCAACCATATAAATATTGATGACAATTATCTAAGAATTAAATGCATGTTGAAACCATAAGTGCCATATGAGAATTAAATACTTCAAAAGAAATATTGTTTGGAAATAGCATGGGAGACCATTCTACAAATTGGTGCCTTATCATAAATGCATCATGATGTAGGGGCTCGGATTTGATAGTCTAAGAACAGGTTATGCAATTCGCCAGCATAAGAAATAGTGCTCTTCTCCATGGGGAGCTCATAAAGAACCTGACCAAATGCAAAATCACAAAGTAGACACTTCTAGAAGGATAGCTTATAGAACTAGGTTTAATTTAGAAACACAAACATAAAATTGAAAAAAAAATACTCTGAAAAAATTAGAACCATCTTCATATATTGCATTATGAGGACAACTATGACTGCTACTTCGTATAAAAACCGTAATTAATAATTTGATCTGCAGGGGCGCCTAGGTGGCTCAGCCGTTAAGCATCTGCCTTTGGCTCAGGTCATGATCCCAGGGTCCTGGGACCGAGCCCTGCTCAGTGAGAAGCCTGCTTCTCCCTCTCACACTCCCCTTGCTTGTGTTCTCTCTCTCACTGTCTCTCTCTGTCAAATAAATAAATAAAATCTTTAAAAAATAATAATAATAATTTTATCTGGAAAGGAGCAATATCATTATATTTTAAATGTGTAGTTTCAATTGGAAGCACACACATCTCAATTTTAAAACCATGTTATTATTTTTAAAGTTGTGCAGAGTAATAAAATGTAACAGCGTCAGAAGTAGATTTATTTTCATTTTCATTAAAAGCAGTTATCCTGGTCACATGATTATTCTTCCATAAAGATATAATTTAGCATGTCTTATCAAATCATTTGATTTGCTGATAATCTTTTATTAACAAAAAGTTATCACTGAAAATAAATGTGGAAGAAAATACTTAAGGGCAGTATAAGTTCATAATATGTTAGGGAAATAATACTCTAACAGGAGATTTTCTCCTTGTTTGGAAAAAATATGTTCTGAATTTAATGCCATATTAATAAATATTCCTTCAAAAACATGAATATTTTTTAAGTTTTTTTTATTTATTTGACAGAGACGGAGAGAGAGAAAGCCAGAGAGCACAAGCAGGGGGAGCAGCAGAGGGAGAGGGAGAAGCAGAACCCCGCTGAGCAGGGACCCTAATTGGGGCTGGAATCACAAACCCCAGAGTCACAAACTGAGCCAAAGGCAAATGCTGAATCCACTGAACCACCCAGGCACCCCATGAATATGGTTTTATATAAGTGTTTATTCAATGTTAACACAAATGAACAATATATTTTTTCCAAAAGATGGTATAAAACAGAAATGAGAAAGCAAGAATACGTAGTAATTCAGAGCAGTCATAGGAGGACAAAACCCCTTGGAAAACAGTAGCAATGGGGCGGACGGTAAGGGGAAAGAGAAAATATTTGAGAGATCTGTTTAAGCTCAGTTTTACTTCCTATATAATTTACATCAACTTATTGTCTTCCAATTATTATAGCTTGCGTGCTTTATATTGAAGACCAAAACACAACTAAACACCACAGACAACAAAAGGAGCAGACATGGTTATGCTAATATAATGCTGCTGAGCAAAATGCATTTGACATTTTAAAATGGGATAAAAGACAAAATTCGTCTGTGATCCTCACTGAATTTATGCTTATTTGAGTTTAATAGAGCCTTGACATACTTCAGGGGGAAAAAAAAAGGAATTAGTACTAGGTTCATGTATTTTGTAAGAAGAAGAATCAAGTAAAACAAAAAATGAAGACGTAAATACCATTCTTTGCAATGCACCAGTGATTATTTCCTTAATTGGATAAATAACTTTTAGCTGATCCAGTACAAGGTGTATTTTGACACAGTGTCAATTTTCAGTTTGCTTTCAAGTCTTAATTAGAATCATACTTTTCCATGCAATTTCTGTTTGAATAATTGAGATCTTTCTAGGTTATAACGTGCTTGCTAGCTGAGTGCAATTAAATCTATTGTTTAACTTTTGTTTTACTTGCAACAGTGCTTTTATATCAGGTGATACTATACCAGTGTGTGATCATCAATGATTTTCATTTTGCAGTTATTAAATAATACTTTTTGAAAATTTTCTCCACATAATTTGTTTTACTTTTTTAAGCTTTTGCTGTATAAGGAGGAGTTTTAAAAATTTCTTTCTACTCAGTAGTTGAAAATACTAGGTGAAGAAAGGATGCAGGAACAATTGATTGTAGGAGAAGAGAGATGGGTGGGATACTCAAATGATGAAAAGGAGGAGGAGGATGACAGCATGTATCGGCATCTATCTATATGTTAGACACTATTAAGCAATTTACATACAATTAACTAATTGAATCTTCACAACACTCCTATGGAGTATACATAATTGTTTATAATTTTCAGATATCTCCTAAAGATTAGAGAGGCAAATAACACAACCAAGTTCATAGTAAATAGTAGAAGCAAAAGTCAAAACCCATCTAATCAATACAATACTCACACAAGTAATTGTGTGATTACAATGTCTGATTGCACAATGAAAAAAATGCACCAATATGATAATGGAAATAAGAGAAGGACCCTCAAGAAGGGACATGAGGTTGATATCCAAAGAAGAAACAGTAGTGCCCATTCACGATGACTATTTTATAGCACTCTTTTAAACACTATTTTAGTGTCTTTCAGAAAATTAGGAGCACTGAAAATATGAACAAAATATTCTGATATGCTGCATTTCGAATCTTAAAGATGGAATAATTAAATGAATAGCAGGTTATACAGTGTGAAAGGAACTTGACAGGGAAGGACATAAGAAAATATACTATATTATACTCAAGAGTCTGGAGTGATATGATATATAGTTTATTTAGAACATTGTAAAAACAATTGAATGGACTAGAACAAAAATCATGGGGGATAGTGTAGCAAAATGAAATTGCAGTGGCTGAAACCAAACTGTGCAGAACCTTCTATTACATGTTAACAGTTTAATCCCTGCTCTCTGTTGTAGAAACAACATAAAGCCACAAAAGGGTTTTAAGCTGGTGGGTATCACATGATCACAGATGTGTTTTGAGAAATATCACTCCAGTTTCAATGTATGTGGAAGATAGGTGAGGGAGATGAGTGCCCAAGTTAAGAGGGAATAAAAATTTGGACTAGGGCTGGAGACATGAAAATGGAGGGAAATTCACCATAAAATTGACAGCAATAGAAGATGCTTTCCATGCTCTGCCTGAATCCATTCAGCCTGCCTTGGAGGCCACCTGTCAATAGTTCCAAGCATGCTGATGGCACCAGGTCTCTTGCTGGAGTATGCACTGTCTTCCAGGCAGGAAGAGCTAGAGAGTTAAGGCCCTGGGAGCAATCCTCACCCAATGACAAATAAAAGGAGGCTGGTGGATAAATACCCAGCCTCTTCTTCCTTCACAGAGGAGAGACAATTCAGAGGTTTAGTACTTAGTGTATCAGAGATTGCTCACAGGGGCTGCGCCCCATTGCTCACAGCAGTAACCTCCACACTAGAACATCTGTTATAAGCTTTTCTGCCTTGTCTTGTTACCTCCTCCACTTTCCCCCTTAGCATCCTAGGATCTCCTCCCAAATAAGATCCTCTTGTAATCAGCTCCCGGCTTTATGGACACCTGTGCCTGGAAACAAAACAAAGACAACAGCAAAAGTGATTTATTGCAAATGGCAGAGTAGAATAAAAGGAAAACTTGATGACACCAGGTTTCTGTCCTTTAGAAGAGGATGAATACTGGAGCCATTTTCCAAGTACAGATCATCGGAGAAGGGCTACTTTTGGAGGAAGCTCACGGGATCCACGTTTCAGCATTCTGTGCTTGATTTCCTGTGTAGGCATCCAACAGCAACATCAAGGAGGCAATTTTTTTTGCACATGCATAGGTTAGAACTATATGAATTTGAAAATCATTGGCATATATGTAGTGATAAGATTGCGCATGAAATTTCCTAGGCATAGTACATGCAGTGAGATGAGGATCTAGAAAGAAGCCATAAGAAACCCTACATTTAATGGCTAATTGGGAGAGAAGGAGAACGAAGTTGGGAGAGAAGATAGAAAAGAAGCCGGCCAAGTCACCCATTAGGAACCTGAAGAGACTTCAATGTCACAACAATAAGAAAGGAGTGCCTCCTCTCTTGCTCTGAATCTTTCTGTAAATATCTTCTGGGTTTGGGGGGAGGGACACAGAAAGGATTGGGCAGGGGGAAGCATCTGATTTCAACCTTCTCACAAAGGTAGGGTTTGCTAGTTTAATACTATTTTTAACAGTCTGGTGGAAAGCAAGTATGTCTCTACCGCTTACCTGTATTTTATTCATCCTAATATAGTACAACAATGCTTTCAGTCTCCTTCTAGAAAGAGGCAGGACATTATTTTAAAATGCCATTTCCTTGTATTTCTATAAAAGTAATAATTGCAGAGCAATCACCAGCAGGAATGCTTGAGTCCTTTCTGGTGAAGAATTACAGAGAACTGCAAAACTAAAAACCTTCACTGTTACTGTATCATTAATTGCGATTCCATTTCTTTCTCCAAGGAAAGACTTATTCTAGAAAGGGTTGACAACATTGACCTTGAACACCTGCAGCTATGTTCCTTTAATCTATATCACTTGCCAGGAAAGAGTGTGGCTACTCATACTATGGATACATGGCTTATTAGTTTATTGGTCCGTCAGTGCTATTTTGGTCTCATAACTGTTTCTGCTAAATATGAAGGGCTTTTATTCAGTCAGTGAAGACATCTGATAAACCCCTCGGTCGTATATGAATACTCAGAACTCAAGCGATGAGCTCATGATTGGAGATCATCCAGGATACTGGATCAGATAACTAAAAGAAAAAGAGCATACTTTTTTTTTTACAAGCCATCTGGTATATTACATTGCATCATATTGTGAGACCACTTACATTGGAAAATACAGCTTAAAATTTTAAAAAATTTGATACTAGCTGGGAATCACTTTTCATTGTTCACTCTTCCATCAACTGCCATCTTCAGGGAATTGATTAACTCTAAATTCTGACTCTAATTTTTAAGAATTTGTAAACTGATTTTTTCCATTCTGTCAACATTTTTGAAGTAGAATCAAGCAACTTGCAAAATCTATGGGAAATTTCAGCCATTTTCCTTCTAGTACTCAGTGCATAAAGGCCCAATACAATACAAAGTCAGGTTTGTATCTTCATGGTCTAATGCATTTTCATTTGGATTTTTTATGCATATTTTTAGATACTTTCCTCCAGTTGAAAATGCTTTGATTATGTCTTCTGTCAGTCCAAGTCATTGCCATTTATCAAGCACAGGCTAAGTTCCAAGACTTCCACAGCCTCTTCAACCAGTAGAGCCAACAGTGCAATGAGAGTCACCGGTCGAGTTGCCTGCTATAGAACCTGGATGTATATTTTGCTGTTTCCTGTGTATCTTTAACTCTTCAACAGGATTACAATCTCATTGAGAACATGTTTCCTACCTATTCACACCAGTTTACCACACCAATGTGTTTATCATCAGTCAGGTCACATCTCAATTCAAGTCGCAGTGTGCACTGTCTTAGAGACTTGAGATCAACTATTTAAGTTCTGTCTAAATCTCCTCATCTGTCAAATGGAAATGGTTATAGCACCTACCACCAAAGGAATTTTTGAGGGAGAAATCAGATAACTCACACAATAAAATTAGTGAAGTGGGTATACACACTATTTTCTCCATAAATGCAATTGGTAATTTTGAGATACAGACAAGCAAAATAAACTGTCCCACTTGCTAATTGTAAAATTCAAAAATCGTATTGTTCAATATAGGTTTTTGAAATTAGGAAGGAAACATTTTAATATTCTTTTTATAACATACTTCTGCATAAATAACATATATTTAAAAGATTCCAAATTCAGAATTCTAATCCCACCATTGTTGCACTTTACTGAACCTGGAAATGAACCCATGGCTTTATGAAAAATAAAATGCATTCAGTAGATATGCCATAGTTATGAGAATGTGTTTTTTTCCCCATAATATAAAATTACCTATTGCAATTAACACTAAATAAATAGAATTTAATTTAAATATATAAATGAGTGATAAAATATTTGTACAGTAAATAAAGCATATATATTTTTAACTTATTAAGCTATTTTGAGAGCTTTAAGGAAGTGACACCTGCCAGGGACCAAAGGAATAAGACTGATTAATAAAGAAATAGGATTTATAAAGGAAAACTGCAGCATTCTCTTATGTATTATCTCCAACTGATTTCACAGAAGCTTAAGGATCATCCTTCACAAAACATTGAAATAAATATATTCAACAGCATTCACATGTTAAACTAGAAAGGTGTCTAATTATATTTTAATTTTATAGTATTTGAGGGAGTTTGATTAATATTTTTGATCAAAGTTGAGCCAATTTATAGTTAAATTAGCTTATTCTCTGGGTGATTCCTAGGGGTTACACATTTGTTCTTTTTGAAGGCAATATAGTCTAAAATGAGGTAAGATTATTTTTTCTATAATACAATTTAGCACCAGAAAGGATTCAGTATAAACATACTATTTAGTCCAGTATAACATGTTTTTATTTAAGTACCACGAAGTAAATTGTGGTGCATAAATATGGCAGCAGAATTGTCACAATTATTTTGTCTTTTTTGTTTTTGCTAAACTTGCTCTTGGGTTTTATCGAAATGTAAATACTAAAAAAGGAGTATATTAGAATGTGAAAGATGTAACAGTGAGGTTTAGCCACATGTGTGAGACTGAACTTCATAGTAGTTAGTAAAACCAGGTAGATTGGAATCGCTCATTTTTCTTGATCTGTAGTTGGTATGCCCAAGATTCAACACTTCCTCATACATGGTAGAATTGTGTCTGTGTGATAAATTTCATAATTTTAAGATTAATGTTCTTTCCACAAACATATTAAAAACAATGAATGTGTTTAAAGAGACTCATACTATGAATATCAATTGTGAGTTATTTCTTAAAAGAAATAAAGTTATATTGCATTGAGTCTAATTTCAAACACCAAAAGTCTTACCAAAGTTCTTCCATTACATAAGTGTGTATATTATTGGGTAGTAGTGAAGGTTGTACAATAACGTGAAGATAATTACTGCTACTGCGCTGTACATTTAAAAATGGCTAAAATGGCAAATTTTATGATAGTATATTTTATTACAATAAAAAATATTACTATATTTAGTGACTTCGTCTTATATTTCTGGCACCTCTCATTAAATTTGCAAATTTTAAATATTTTGCATTATAAGTTTGATATTATTTGACTTTAACTTGTTACGTTATGATATATGAAAAGCTCAATGAAAAACAGAAAATTTGTTCAATCTAGAAATACACATATTTAGGATAAAAGCAAAATATTGGTAAGTCTTAATGTTTGATGAATGCATCTTTTTAATTATAATTTTGAAGATTTTATTCATTTATTTGAGAAAGAGAGAGCAGTAGGAGGAGCAGAGGGAGAGGGACAAGTGGACTCCACGCTGAGTGTGGAGCCTCATGTGGGCTCAATCCCATGACCCTGAGATCAGACCTGAGCCAAAGCAAGAGTTGGACACTTAACTGACTGAGCCCCATGAATTATTTTAACTCTCTGTAATTTGGGGCACATTTTAAAAATAATTTCTGTTCTAATGGAATTAGACATAATTCCATTGTCTTTGGTTGTAATCTTAACTTTTTTGAGTGCCAAAGTGGAAAGAATCAAAGTATTAATATAAAACATGATACTGAAATTTCTGCAAGAGCATTGTTCAAGATCTGCAACTGGTAGGCTTGTCGCACTAGAAGCTGTTATGCTGTTCCTGCAGATAACATTTAGCTGTTTTCCATTATGCAAGGGTGTTTCCTTTTGAAAAATTGTTTTTCATAAAAGTGATATCTAACCATGAATTAGGAAACCTCATTTTGTGGGGGTCTATATAACCTGTTAATGAGCAATGGAACAAATCAGGAGCAATCCCTAATATTTTCCTCATTGGTATCACATATAGCTAGTAGGAGAGACATACTCCTATAAACAGTCATCCATTTCTCCAAGCTCTGAAAAGAAAAAAAAAATCAGAAGATAAAAATTTTCAATTTGATAGGAAGGTGATTAGTGTTTTCTGTCATGGTATAATAAAATGATTTTTCCTCTTTTTTTTTTTTTTTACTATCTTGACACATCTCTCTCTTTCCATTTGTTTTTTCCCCTTCCTGGATGCAGCTCAATTTATTTACTGTTAAACTATTTATTTTATATAGTATAACATGATTTGGGAACTCTTCTGATTAATTCCCCACTGACAGAGTATGAAATTAGCAGACTGTTTGGTAGCCTAAAATTTGATGTCCTGAGAAGTCAGAAGAGTTGACAAGATGTATGAGGACTTAACTGTGAATAGGGTTAAATTTTTATCTCCTTTATCTTCATTATCATTCCAAAACATCAACCTCCAATTTAAAAGAGTAGTCAGCTATATTTGAGACAGGGACTGAGGTGGGGGCAGGAGAGGACCAGGTTCTTCTATGTTATTCCTTGTCGGGAAAGTGAGCAGTCAAGCCACAGAGGAGAGAAAATATTTGCAAAAGACACATCTGATAAAAGGACTCTTATCCAAATATCTACAAAGATGTCTTAACTCAATCATAAGAAAACAGTCTGAGCAAGGAATGAGCAAAAGACCGTGATCTCACCAAAGAAGAGAGATACACAGTTAGCAAATAAGCCCATGAAAAGATGCTCTGTGTTCTATATCATCGAGGCATTAAAAAGTAAAACAATGAGATACTACTACACACCTATTAGAATGGCCAAAATCCAGAACACTGACACACCAATTGCTGGTAAAGGCATGGAGCAAAGGAACTGCTATTCAGTGCTGGTTGGAACGCAAAATTGTATAGTTACTTTGGTAAACAGTGTGGCAATTTATTTATTTATTAGTTTTTACAAAACTAAACATATTCTTACCGTAAGATCCATAAACATGCTCCTCGGTATTTACCAAAGGAACAGAAAACTTACGTCCACACAGAAACCTCACGTAGGTGTCTATAGCAGCTTTATTCATAATTGCCCAAACTTGGGAAAAAATCATGATATTCTCTGGTCTGTAAATGGATAAATAAATTGCGGTCCATTCAAGACAATGGAATATTATTCAGCATTAAAAGAAATTAGCTATCAAGCTGTGAAAAAACATGAGTGCACATTATTAAGTGAAAGAAGCCAAATTGTAAAGGCTACATACTGTACTGTATGATTTCAACTATATGATCTTCTGGGAAGGGCAAAACTATGGAGATAGTCAGGGTATCCGTGGTGGCCAGGGTAAGTAGGAGGAATGAATATGTGGAGCCCAGAGGATTTCTAGGGCAGTGAAACTACTCTTCACCCTGCAGTAATGGTGGGTGTATGTCATTTTACATTTTCCCAAACCCAGAGAATAGAGGACATCAAAAATGAACTGCAATGTGAACTATGGACTCAGGGATTATGATGTGTCGATATAGGTTCATCAGTTGTAACGAATGTACATTCTGGTGGTGGATGTTGATAATAGCAAAGCTTATGCATGTGTGGGGGTGGGGGCATATGAGAAATCTCTGTATCTTCTGTTCAAGTTTGCTATGAACTTGAAGCTGCTCTAAGAATTAAGTCAGTTAAAACAAAAACAAACAAAAAAAACAATATATAGCGAGTTTATCTGAAGCATTTTACATTATTTGAATTCTTCTGATTGACTTTACATCTATGATTCTAGACAAAAATCATCTTTTTTTAATGGGGAAGATTTTTGGATTAAGTACTTAATCATCAAAATTGTATTTTGTGGCATCGTGAAAAATCTGTGGGCGCTAGAATCATGTAGACCAGTATTTGAGGTTTTTCTCTGCCATGTGATATTCAGGACCACGTGCAAATGATTTAACCTTTGTGCCCATCAGCTTACCTACATATAATATGAAAGTAAAAATCACTCCTCAGAGTTGTGAGGAGGATACAATGAGATAAAAAGGCAGCCAGCCAACATAGAGGCTGGCTCAAAATAGGCATTAATAAATATTAATTACCTGCTAACATTGTCTCCAAAATCTGCTAATTAGGCAGTGAAACTTTTCTTATTTCAAATTGTATTTTGACATTTGGATTTCTTAATCTTTACTTGTAGTTGGAAAGTTAGCAGAACCCTCGAGTTACCAGTAAAACAAAAACTTTTACACAAAAGGAGAGTAGAGTGTGTACTTCAGTCATTCTTTACTAAAATTAATTAAAAGTTATGTTATTTATGCAGTTAAACTTTTTAGCCAATGGTATTTCCACAACTTACTGATTGATTTGTCAATTGCTTTTTAATTTTTCAGCAGAGCATTCTGAAGGGGGTTTTAGATAAATATAAAATTGGGTGTCTCTGGGGTTTTTTTTCAGAATAAGTTGAGAAGCAAAACTAATTTCTCCACATGCACACAATTTTAAAAATTCACTGAGAATTTCATGATGGTAGATATTTTTTAATTAAAGTTAGATTAGAAATGTAAAAAGAGAAATGAGGTTGTAAAAAATTATGTGTCAGTCTTAACCTGGTAAGCTCACGAAGAGTAAAAACAAGATGAATCCCAAATTGCTCTTCAAGCTCTAAGATAAATGAGAAAATCCTCCAAATCTGCTGAGTTGCAAAGCAGAAAGTACCAAATATACCTGAGAAGTTACATGTCAATGAGTTAGCTAGGTATCCTCCAGAATGCCTAGGCTATACCTCCTCACATAGATTTAATTGTCTTGTCGATGGCAAGTTTCTAATTTAGCCACTCTTATTAAACATCTGGATTGTGGTTGGCCTTTTCCTAGAAGGTTCTCACTTCATAGGTGGTGACACCAAAACTATTCAAAGCTGGGGTGGGGCATGTGAGAATAGGAATCTGATTATAAAGCTAGTATAAAAGCTCAGAAAAGAAAAATCTATCTGACATGTGCAAGACAGAGAAGGATAACATGTAAATTACAATTTGGGGGTTGGATCCACAAATGTTGATGATTACTTGCAGAGCGATTGGGAAAGTGAATGTGAGAAAATCTAAGAATCCAAATAATAGATTTTCCACTTTTGTCTACATTAACTGAGATAGGGAATTCTGGTGAAGAAGAGCCTTTGTGGAAAGATGATAAGTGTCACTGTTTTGGATGTATTGGAATAGAGGTTTCTGGGGAATTCCAAAAAGAGATATCCAAAGGTGTAGGTTTGAGATATGGATTTAGAAAAGCATGTATATAAAATTATATATCTGGTAATTAAAACACCCAAAAGTTTAATGTTTTATATATATACACCTTTGAGATACATACATACATATATATTAATGGTGTATGTGTATACATACATATATATAGGTATAGATATATACACATACATACAATATTTATAAATCATTGTATTTCTGATAATTAAACTTTTGGGTGTTATAATTTAAATGGGATCTGAAATATCATAAGTTGACAAGACCAAAAATATTGCATTAGAGGAAGTTGGGGGAGAACTCCTATTTAAAGGGTAAGCAAAAAAAGTAGAGCCCACGAAGAAAATTGAAAATGGATATCCAGGGAGTTATGAAAGAACCATAATAGAGTGATGTCAATTTGTTATGTTTCTTAACCTTTATAACAATTACATTGTTCTTGATGACTAAGATCATTAGTCTAATAACTATAATTAGTTATAATTATGCAAAATGGGAATGTAATTTAATGTGTTCTCTATTTACTGTTCTCAATAGAGCTCATTAATAGTGTTTATGAACAAAGTGTTTATCTCCGTCTTAAATTACCTCTAAGGTCCTTGCAGCTCTAAACTAGGATGTACATGAACTTACGCCATACTTAGAATCATAGATTGATTCCTAGAAATACAGGTGACTTACATGGAACTTTTCACATAATAGTTCCTGAAAAAATCCAGGGGCTATTTTAGCCTAATACTCACCTTATAGATAAGCAAATTGAAGCCAAGAAATAGTAATTCAAAAAGCTCAAAAGAATAACTAATGTGGTAATTGGGACTAAAATAGGACCTGATTTCCTTGTTTATCACCCATATTTTTTTTCACAGTGTTCCAACACCTCCTTTAGGGCAACTAGGAATATTTACAAACTCATGTGTCTTCAGTGATGCCAATAAAAACTACGAAACGAAAACCACCTTTCCATTATATTATAGGTTACATTAAGCCAAACAATTTATGTTTCTTTCATTTAATAAGCTGTTTTAGCATTCCATAAATATAGATTACTCTGATCTTCTCAGATAACATGCCAGTCTCCACAGTCATCAATAAATTGCAGGCAGAGTGCTTTCTCAAACACTCTCCTAAGTGCTTAAATAAGATACAAAATTTGCAAAGTACATGGTCATCATGTTCCTATTTTGTCTATTTATATTCAATATGTTTTTTGTGTCTCTAAGTGTACTGACAAAAGTCAACTACAGGATAATACAGGGATGAGACTATGAGAGACCCAGAACATGAAAAATTCACTAAGATAATGCCATCGAGAACCACCTGCCAGTCTGACACCTTTTTTTTTTTGCATTAGTGCCATAGTTAACATGCAGAAACATTGTGCATTTTCTATATTACCATCTAAGTGTATTAAATTTTGTATGTGGCTTTATATGGATCTTTGCAAATCAGATAGTGTAATATTTGAATATTAAAGATTGGTAGTAGCACCTAATAAAACTGCAAATACTTGTTTTCTACCCTTCCTGTTTGAGTAACTTTTTAAAAAATTCTTTTAAAATTATTTATTTATTTATTTATTTATTTATTTATTTATTTATTTATTTTAGAGAAAGAGAGAGTGGGAGGAGTGGGGGGAGAGGCAAAAGGAGAGAGAGGGAGAGAGAAACTTAAGTAGACTCCATGCTGAGTGCAGAGCCCAAGTGGGGCTTGATCTCACAACCCTGAGATCAAAACTTGACCTGAAACCAAGAGTTGGATGTTTAACCAACTGCGCCACCCAGGCCCCCCGAGTTACAACTTTTACGACATAAGATGATAAGAGCTATATCAATCCCAAAAGATCATTTTTCTTTAAAAAAATATGCTTGTGGGGGCACCTGGGTGGTTCAGTTAAGCATTTGCCTCAGATCATGATCCCAGGGTCCTGCTCTGCTTTGGGCTCCCTGCTCAGTGGGGAGCCTGCTTCTCCCTCTCCCTCTGCCCTTTCCACCCCCACTCATGTTCTCGCTCTCTCAAATAAATAAATATAAATCTTTAAAAACTATGCTTGTGATTCTAATTGTTTTTACAATGTATAAATTAATCTAAAATTATTTTATATACTGATAGAATCATATATATTATATACAAATCATAGTAATATATCATCATATACTAATATTTTATTATTAATAATATTGTAGAAATTATCTAAAATACTTATGGGGTGCCTGGGTGGCTCAGTGAGTTGAGTGACTCTTGATCTTAGCTTAGGTCTTGATCTCAAGGTCTTGAGTTGAAGTCCTGAGTTGGGCTCCATGCCCAGCATAGAGCCCATGTAAAAATAAATAAATAAATAAAATAAAATAAAATAGAATAAAATAAAATAAAATATTTGTTGTATAAACTACTCTTCAAAGATATTAGAAAGTCGAGAACATAAATTTTGAATAATTTTTAAATCTTAAAATTGATTCTTAAAAATTATTTTTAAAGAATAATTGATAGAAGAAAATGAATATATATATATGTAAATTGTGTTAGGAATTGTGAATGGCATAATGGAGAAATAAAACTTTTCACTCAATTACTTTTATAAATCTAATTAAATAGAAGTTTTATAAAGATTCATTTGTAAGCTATCCTAAATTTGCTTTGTTAAAATTTTGTCTAAAGTACAATTTGGATTTGAGAAGAAGTTAACTGTAAAAGTGCATGCTAACATATAGAGATTTATAAAATCATAAAATTGGATAGATCATTCGGCTTGAACATTTTTCTGTTATACCGAAGAAGTTAAATTCACAGTGTACTCAAGTCTACTTACTTCCAAAAACTCAAAATAAGAGGAATGATTTTTATACTTAAGCTGAAAGCATTTTAATAAACTGTATTTTGTATGTTTATTCTGATGAAGTTCACAAATGTCCAAATACTTAAATGTATTTTCTAGTTGAATTATAGTGATTAAAAAAAAAGAGTATTGAGTAGGAGTACCTTGAAATCTGTTGCTTTAAACATAAGGTACATAATGCCGTCAATCTATGTGATGTAAGCCAAACAAACCCAACTTTATAATCAATGGGAAAAAATGTACCACTTGAAGTGCTTCTGTGCTGCAAGTCTCTAAGAAGTCTTGCAGCTGTCATGATTTTACATGACCTTTTAGGTGATAAGACAAAGTAAACATGAGTTTTGAAAAGTAGTATGATATCCTATTTTCTGTGGATCGTAATAATCTGTAAAATAAGAAAGCTAGTAAGTTCTGGAATATTTCAGGTTGTAAATCATGTTTACTTTTCACTGTCCCTTGTTTAAGTAGCTATAGAGGAACAAATTGAGGAAAAATGATACAAATCGATATTAAAATAGTTTAATTAAAAAAATGAGCATTTAAGGGCTATAAACCCAAATACCATTGATATCACATCCTTTAGTCTTTATTATCCTTTGAAATCTGAAACATAGATAATATGGATGAAAAATGTGTTGAATCAATTACTCATATTTTACTAATTACTGAGTATTCATACTTGTACATTTGATATATTTATCACAATGGAAGGACTATTTCTAATACTCTCACAAAATAAAATGGTCGCTAAGAATCAGACCTAAATTTTCAATATTTCTTGATTTAGTTATGCTTATAAATAAATCCATCTACTGTCCATGTGTAGCATATGCTTTCAAAGGTAATAATTTTTGGCTAAAAACATTCTCTAAGCACCAGAAAAATACTTCCACTTAAATAGGAAACTAATTTTGAAGTGAAAAATTCCTCACTATGTGACAGAAAGTGTATTTAGAAATAAATATTTTACTGTTTTGATTTGCTTTCTAAAGTCAAAAGCAAAGTTACACCCTCAGACACACTGATCCACTTCTCTCTGTGCTCATTGGATAGTATTTATAGACTGTCTCTGTGATGTCATGTGTTAGAGTTCATCTCAAAACATAGGCAATTTGAGATTTTTTTCTTTGAATTTTCCTCTTTAATGTTAAAATTAAGTTCCGTACTGTACAGTAATTACATCTAACTGAATGAAGAACAGTCTGACAACCACTCTGAGAGCGTTAGAGTTGGCGATGCTCGGATGGAAGGATTTACCTGTTTTACAGGCGATCAGGGTGTCAGCTCACTTGATTAAGGAAGAGAAGCAGAAGGGTTTCCCTGGCCTCGAATTAAGGTGACAAGCATTTCTTGAGCATCTGACTTTAGTCTAGAGCTTAATTACTTCTTTGGCGAGGGGGGTGGGCGGAGTCCAGAGGAATGCTTAAACCAGTCATTTTGGGGGCTCATATTTCTCTAGATGTAGATGGTGTAGAATCTTTCTAAACACTGGTCCTAAATAATTTTTTGAAGTAGTAAAAAATCCTGAATCTCTCTAGACTGCAGATGTTATCTCATTAACAGAGGAATGATTAACCATTGATTTTTTTTTTTTTTTTTTTTTTTTTTTTTTTTTAGTATGACATTTCTTGAATTGTGCTTATTTTGAGCCTGTATCCTAGGGAGGCTGAGCCATTCAAGGAGTAGTACCTACACATTTTCTTACTAATTCAGAATTAACTCTTACCATGGAAAAGAAAGTCTACTGATTCCCATTAAACACGAGACAAAATGATACTGCTTTAGACTTTTCTTTGCCTTCTCAAATCCACAAAATTTTTGGATTGTCGCTACAATTACTTTATACAGCAATTATAAAACAAAGAGACAAATTATGCAACTGCACAGGAAAATGTATCATTATATTAGAGCTACAAACCATGAAGAAAGAAGAAAGGAGGGAGGAAGGAAAGAATGTAGGAAGGAAGGAGATTATTAGCAGAAATAATTCAAGGTGTTGCAAAAAAAAGTAGAAGAAGGAATTGATATAATTTCTTGTCCAAGACCATCTGCATAAATTAATATTATATACACACATATTTTTAAACAATAAAAATAGTGTTTATTACATGAAAATAACACTAATTTTGGGCACATAACATAATGAAATTGGAGAATCATAGTGACTCAAACCCAAAAGCAATACAAGACAGAAAAATTACACATTTTACTATAAAAATTTAAAAAGATGGCAAAAACAAAACAAAAAAACAAAAAACCTACATGAAGAAGTCAAAGGGAAATTGCACACGGGGACTATTTTGGCCACCAGTCTATAGTATTTTTGTTATAGTAGCCTGAACAGACTAAGACAGCGAGATTAAGTCCCTTGTAAGCTTAATTAGATGAATAAAATGTAGAATATGAAGAGACCCCTTATATATAAGTTGTTGAAAAGGCCCCTATGTGAGAAAGATAGAGTAGGCATACCTTTTCCCTATTTCTGCCTGTAAGTATGGCTAAAATACCTGGATATTACATAAATCAAGCACAAGCAGACTCTGAAAGATGGAGAGCAGAGGCAAACTGACTACGTACCTTGGGACCCAAGGAAGTCTCTTGGGTTTTATTTTTACCTCATAAATCATGCACTCTGTCAAAGAAATCAGCCACCCAGTAAACACCAATGCAGGCAAAATAAAAATATGGATAAATAAAACAAAAACCACTAAAAAAAAAAAAAAAACAACTAGAGAATCCTTTTTTCCAGCCAAAGGATCAGGACATAAAGTGTTTATACAATAACAACTTTACTCCAGCCACATGCCACCAACCACCCCAAAGCAAACCAAAAAAGCCCCCCAAAACACTCTTCCCCTCCCCCTGTCAGCAAAAGCCTGGTGGAGACCCTAGATTTGCATCCCTGTTTTGCTATAATGAGATGCTCCTATCCTCCTCATCCCCTTTTCTGGCCAGGTGGTATCAGAGAAGGCTGAGTGGGGAGTGAAACTTTACCTCCACCAAATGTAACGAGTCCTACCTTCTTTGCCCCAAAGTGTTATTATCAGAGGGAGGGAATAGAAGTCCACACTTCTATAATGGCCATTCATGAATCTTGAAAAAATAAAATAAACTTTCATTCAATGCTAGTTTCAAATGCATGTAGATGGATAAGCATTCCCTGATAAAATGTACATAAATACAGAAGTCAGAACAATTATCCTATATTTGGTACTTATTCCAAAGAATGTCATGTGGTGAACAAATCTTTTAAAATTTCATTTAAAAAATCAATTTATTACACACATTAGGTGGTTATATTGTGAAGAATATACACACACACACATCTCTATATATGCATATGTATGCAAGATTGATGATTGTAACTATTAAAGATATGTGAACAGGTACTTGTGGCTTTGAGTAAATTTTGAATGATAGCATCATGTGTGGACTTAAAAACCACCACAGTACATCAAGTATTCCTAGTGGAGGAAAGCATGATGTACTTGTAAACTATTTTGATTATTCAAAAGTGGCTCATGTAGTGATAAAAGAATTGATGAGAAAGATGAATGTAACATGATTCAGTAGGAGTCTTTTCATAAATTGTGTTAGTGGATGAAAGAAGTATGGCAAATAATATATTATACCTGCTATTATATAACAATTATTGCTTTTTTTCCCCTTAAGATATATTCCTCCATGCTAAAAGAGAATCATTTTATGCTCTCAATTATACCTTACACGTTGCTCCATTTCTGATGTACATACTAAGAACCTAATACATGTGTTTTTAGTGAGTGGACTAATACACATTTTATTGAAAAAGGACCATTTGATAACTTTCTGGAAACATGGAAATTTTATTCTCTACTAATATGAAAATGAATATATAGAAACTATATATATCAGTATTTTTTTTAAAGATTTGTTTATTTATTGTAGAGAGAGAGAGGGAGAGAGAAAGAGAGAGAGAATCCTTAAGCAGACTCCCAGCTGAGTGCAAGCCCACACAGGACTGGATCCCAGGACCCTGAGATCATGACCTTAGAGGAAGCCAAAAGCTGGCCACTCAACCGACTGAGCCACTCAGGCGCTCCTACATATCAGCATTTTAAACAATTCTACTAAATACACAAACACGGCAACTCTTGGTAACATATTGCCGAAATACGGTTCTTGACTTTCTCGTGTCCTCGTGTTAACTCTTGCGAGGCAAATAAGCCAATATTCTTCCCATTATCGTAAGAGAAAGGGCCATTTGATCTTCATAAGAAAAAAACAACAATAAACCTTTTTTCACTCCTAAGGGCAGTGCCAAAGCCATGAGGGTTTGCATTCGCTGGGGGTTCACGGGGCCCAGGGCCTGATGCCGGCAGGGGTGCGGTGTGAACGCCACAGCAGACAGCCCTGTCCACCAGGACAGTTGCTCTCGGTGCCCTTCAGGGCTGTGATCTTCCCCGAGAGGGGCCGGCTGGTAGGGATTGAGATCCATCCCTAATAGGAATCACCTGGGGCCTTGCATTAGTCACCAGAATGGGGAAAGAGGGACAAAAGGATGCAAAGGACCAAAGTGAGCCTTATCATAAATCTCCCAGAGAAGACTGATGGTAGTAAATCTGTGGTGTGGGCTGGCAAGATCTTTGGAATGGACTAAAGGAAACCCAGACACCAGTTTAGGAGTATGACCTCTGCATCTTGGCCTCTCATTTACACAATTAAAGGACAAAGTCAAGTTATCTCAGAGGTTCCTTCTTGGGGTTCCGTGGAATTGTCATTATTAATAATCACAGCACTACCTACCATTTCGCAGATCTTCACTGTGTGTTGGGAATGATACCAAGTACTATCACATGTATTCTTTTATTTAAGCCTCACAAAAACCCTATGGGGTGGCCCTATTATTGTCATCCCATCCCTTACAAATGAGCAAGGTCACACAGCTAGCAAGGGCTTCACCCAGAACTCATAGCTGTCTGAATCAAAAACCTGTGCTTTTTTATTTGTATTTCGTGGTTACTATATTTACATATGTATTTTTACAAATAACTTATTGTGGTGAAATTCATATAATGTAGAAGTAACCACTTTAAAGTGAGCACTTCAGTGGCATTTAATACATTCACAAAATTGTACAGCTACCACTTTTATTCACTTACAAAACTTTTCCATTTCTCCAAAGCAAAACCCCGTTACCCCCATTCCTTCTCCTCTCTGCCTTGGCAACCACAAATCTGCATTCCGTCTGATGGAATTAACTATTCTGAATATCTAGATTTCATATAAATAGAATCATACAATATGCATGATATAAAAAATAATTGAATGAATAAGGCCAGGTTTGTAGAGTTTTTAAACTCTATACTTAAATACTTTTGACACAGCGTGTCTAAGGAAGGAGCCAAAGGCCTCTGAGATATGTGACATTTCTTCAATATCACCAAGCACAGCAGTTTCCTTCAGATGTGTTTACTCAATTTTATTAGAAAGGAGCACCTAGAATACTTATTTTAATATGTCCAGTCTAAAATTTTCACATTTCTCATCATTTATGTTGTTTTTGTCCTTTGTCTTTTGAATCTGCTTTTTGGGAGAGGTTCTCAAATTTATCTTCCGCATTGCTGATATAGTTTTCTATAAAATCAACTCTGCTCTTCTCTGACGCCAATAAAAATGTTAATTTTGTTACTGCTCTTTACGTTTCTAAGCAGCTAATCTTATTGTCTTTTTATACAGGCACCTTTACTGTATGTGGCTTTCTGCCACCACTTCATAAAAGCCATAATTCTTTGTCTTTCATAAATGCTAAATAATTTTCTAGGATAATTTTAATTTTTTGTATTTGCGAAGGTTTGATTATTTCAAAAACAATACATTTTTTGCAATAATCTAAAGGCAACAGATAAAAGGATAGTACTTAATTTTAACATAATTTACTTGTATCACTTGTAATTAATATCTATTTTATAATTCTTATTTTTGAATATTAAATTATTTGTAGTCTTATATAAATTACTTGGACATATGTTCGTCCAAACTGATGCAAACCTTTGCATGATAAAGTAGGGATCTTGAAGATACTGTATCATCAACATGCAACCTATATTTGATGTGATAGAAGCTCAGATGTGGCTTTTAATAACAGATTTTTAACAGTTTCAACATAATTGGTTATCTGTCTTTTTTCCTTTTGATAAAGCTATCTCTAAAATTTGTCCAATATCAAAGTGAATGACCTCTATTTTCCTAACAAACACAATCTTGCTTCAAATTTTGCCTTGTGAATTTAACCTATATTCAAGGTATCTTTTCAACTTTTGTGTTAATCACCAATACACATTTTGTTTAAAACTTGCAATTTATAAACATGTCAATTAAATGAATAAAATTAGTGTTATGTTGAAAAGTTGTAAGAAAAGTTAAAATCATAACTTAGTAGCAGGAAGTTTAAGTTGGTGTGAATCGAATTGAATTCTTCAAGTATAGAAAATAAATAAACGTAAGAGTTCATGAGTGTTAGTTAAAATTATTTCCAGAACATCAAAGACTATCTGTTCATACAGCAATTGGGATTCGTGACTGGACATAGCAAAGCTGACATTGTACAATTTTATGACAAGGACAGAACTGCACGAAAAAACAAGTGTATCATTCACTTCAATTAAAAAATCACTTTGTTACCATCAACTCAAATTAATCCAATAGTTACACAGCTTTGGTTTCACAATGGGTGTCTGTTCAAATAGAGACATTGAAAAAAAAGTCTGATACTTCTAATCTTGACTATTTTACATAGGAGAAACAATTATGCAGGATTTCATTTTCACACACTTGCAAGGGCTGACTGAGAACTCAGTTCTCAGTTTAAAACTCAGTTTAAAAAAGTGGGGGGCCAGGAAGAAGAGGGGGTGTGATGGTGAAATGGAGAATGCTCTGACAATCGCACTCAGCTAATTGAAAAACAATATATACAAAAATTACAAACAAACACAAATCAGTCCGAAAGATCTCATGTGACTAAAAGGGGAAATATATCTAGATACTAGAAAATAAATGCCCAGCAATTAACTTAGTCTAATTGATTTTTTTTCACTCAGAAGCATTTAGTTACTATGTTACAAAACATTATTTAAATGACCATTAAGGAGATATCATCGTTTATTGATTTTAGAGTCACTGGTCATATGTTTTAGTAAATGCGAAGTATCAGCATTATAAGTCACAAGAAAACTGGTAATATTTGGAGAATCTTCATGCTATGACCAACCATGGTACAGAATTTCATGTGATGTGTCTCTGCCTAGACCATTTGCAAGGGAAATAATTTACTAGGGGGAGGACACTATAGTTAAATCACATATTTAATAAGACCCATTGATATTATTAATATAGAAATATTTAAATATCAAGAGAATAAAGATGTTACAATCCTCTGCTAATTTGAAAGAATTCAATAAAACAATTTAAAGACACTTTTACTCTTCATACATTCTAGGTGTTTTATATAGAGAAATTCAGTTATAACAAAAATGAATGTGATGGTCTAGAATCAGCTTAGAGACTTCATTTAATCAACATATTTATTGGCAGCCTCTATGGAGGAAGCTGTTATTAGAGAGAAGAGCAAACAGACAGCAAAGAAAGATGGAACCATTTGAAGCATCAAAGTACGTCTATTGCACCTATTATAGACAGTCTGCCATTTTAAAATTGAAATGAATGACTTTTCCAAAATATTGGAAACAGAAATACATGAACAATTTAAGAAAACTGGGAAGAGATTTATGATTCCAATTTTGTATTTGTAGGGGAGAAGCCTAGACTCAGGCCACAAAGTAAGTTTCAAAAATTTTAGAAGAATTGAAATATTATAGGGAGTGTTCTTTGAAGGGCTTGAAATGGATGTGAAAACCAACCAAAACTGACAGCTAGAACATCCCCAATGCCTAGAAATTAAGCCATAAACTTCTGTATAACCAAGAGTTACAGAAGAAATTGCAATGCATATTTAGAAATGTTTTAAAGAAAATAATGAAGGAAGGATATATTAAATTTGGGTAATATAGCTAATATAGTGTTCATATGAAAATTCCTGATCTTAAATTGCAATTATTAGCAATGAAGACAGGCAAGAGCTGATCTCCTATCTCAAGAATCTAGAAAAACAGCAGAAAATTAATAGAGAAAAGTAGAAAGGAGAAAATAATAAAGGAAAACTCAGAAATTCATGAAATAGAAAATGCAATTGAACAAATCAACAAAATGTCTGAAATGTTTGCAGATTAATAAGCTTGATAAACCCCCAGTGCGAAGATAAATAAGATTGATAAACTCTTGAAACGAAGTAAAATGAGACAAATGCAAATGAGATAAGAGATAATACTACATTCCCAACAGAATCGCTAAAGTGAAAAAAAAAGAAAGAAAAAGACAAAATATGAAACAAATGAAACTCTCATACATAGCTGGTGAGTAAACTGCTACCACCACGTTGAAAAGCTATTTGGTACTACTAAGCTGAACACTGGCATAAGTATGGTAAAGCATATACCCCAAACCGATGTATGTATATTCACCAAAAGGTATATCCTAGAAAGTTCATGGTATCACTATTCATAATAGTTCAAATTGGGAACATCCAAATGTCCATGAACTATAGAATACATATATATTTTGCCAATGTGATAGCTGTGAAATGGAATCTAATATTTGTGTCCCTGAACAAATAGACCATTTTTGTACAGGGCTTCACTTTTTTCCTCTTACTTAATAGTACAGAGTATTGACATACCAATTAGTGTTCTTTTGGTTAAACATGATTAATTTGGTCTGGATTATGCACTTTATCCCTTGGGGCAGGAGCTGAATGTTCATACATAAAATCCTGAGAACTAGCAGTAGCAATGTTTTGACAAAATCTTGAGGCATTAGGAAAAAAGGTATGGGGCATATATAGAAGCAGAAAAAAGTACATATAGCTCTCTCCTTGAATGCAGTTCAGGAAATGGGGAAATTGCAAAAAGAATAATAAGCACAAATTAACATCTCAAAATATTAACTAATAACACAAGATTTTATATTATACATCAGAAATTTATAGTAATCACAAATAGTGACAATTGAGTTTCAAGATGCTAGAATCTCAGATACCTTGTTGTATAATAGAAATGAGTATGATGCATCAATCCTTTTCACTGTCATAATCAGTACTCTGACATGAACATGTTTGTTCCCTTCATACTCTACAACAAAAGGAATCATGATAAATAACTTTTTTCAGAAGGTCAGGATTTTAAAAATTATTTTCCTCTAAGAGGTCAATAAATACTATTGCACTAGTAATGTTGTTTCTGTTAAAGTAGGACTAATTTTGGATGATGCAGGCTCGCAACCCAAACCATGCATGTGAATCAACAGAAAAGCTAATGATAAATAATAATGTCCATATTCCAACTGTGTAGAGTTTGACCTGATGGATTGAGGCTCAGGTCTAAATAAAGTGACAATAATCATCAAGTTGGTAATGGAAATGCTTCAACAATACTTCCACTAAAAATATTCTAGCATATGCAAAAGCAGAGCATAATAAACTTCATCAGTCAAATTAATAACCTCTTGGCAAATTATGTGACACTTGTACCTCCATCCACCTCCCCCCTTGATTATTTTGAAGCGAAACAAGACATTATATATTTTAATATGTAAATACTTCAGTATGCGTTTTAGTATTATCTAAAAGATAAACTCTTTAAAAATCATCACTGTAATTCTGTTATCATACTTTAAATGATTAATAATTCTTTAATGTCTTCAAATTTTCAGCCAGTGATTATATTTCCACTGTTGTGTCTCTCTCTTTTTAAAAATTTTAAAATCCACCCACAGATCTTCATAGATTCAACTGGCTGTTATATTTCTTATTTAGAGTCATATGTCCCAGATGCCTGGGTTCCATCCCTGTTTAACCCCTTGTCCAAGCCATAATTTTTAATAACAATCACTTTTACACTCAAAGTGTCCTTTTTGGATAGCCAATTATATAATTATTCTTCTCTTAAGTATCCTTTGATCTGTAGGTTCTGTTTTTCTCTTTATTTTTCCCTTAGAGTGTATTTTTATGTTGAAGAAAGCAAGTTGGCTATCCTATAGATTTGTTTGCATTCTGTATTTTGCCAATTGCATCCTTTTTTTATTGTCAGACATGCTACTTCCTGTAAATTGGCCCCTGCACTTCCTGTAAATTGGTTGTCAGATACAGAGGCACGGTTAGATTTGAGTTTGATTTTCAGAGGAAGCACATTTCCTTGCTGGTATTCCATACTTCTACAAAATGTTTTCTCTTCTCTTATGATGCTTGCATGCACTGATGTGCATTCTCTAGATCCATTGTTTCACTAGGGGTTAAAATGGTGAACACCTGTAATTCCTTTTTAAATTTTTGGTGGAATATTTCTTCAGTAAGAAATGTCCCCAGTAAATATTTAGATTCTCTAAGGTAGAGTTTGTATAGGAAATGCAGGTTAGATGCTTGATGTTTCTCTTTATTTGCTAGTTTTCCAAATGTTGAATTGCTTCCTTAGCAACAACAAAAATGGCAATTATGAGCTCATGGATTTAAAACACTGGATTTGTTTCAAGTCATTGTGGTTATTATTCTTTTTGAAGCTCAGTTTTTCCCCATCTTTTACCAATGGTGGACTCCTCTTGCTGTCTCCTCTGTTCTTTAGACAAGAGCACTGTAATCTTTAATAGCTTACTGGCATTGTAGTTTGGCAAGATATTCCATGCTCATGTCATAGCCCCAGGCATGATATCAGCTGATTTGTCTAAGGAGCCCTGATTTCCCCTCCTCCTTTTTTTTTGGAGGGTGTGTGGGATTGAGGGGAATGGTGCAGAGGGAGACAATGGCATTTAGAGAATACAATCTAGGTCTCAGGGATGATCAATGCTATTAGGTGGGTCTTCTCAGAAGAAAGAGAGGAAGTATATTTGCTTTATTAAAGTCTCCATACATCATATGCTTATTCTCCTACATTCAGGAATACAGGTGTTTTACTTGTAGATATTACTATTCCTTTTACACAGAAAATCCCAGCTGGCTATGACATCAACATAGTTACTTACATCAATTCACAATAAACTCAATGCAATGTCAGAATAATGAGAGCTACACTGTCACCATGACAGCTGAAGATATTTTCCTCATTTTTCCCCTTTAAGGTATATTACACAAGAGAGTTACACTCAAATTACTGTGTGCTAACCTCTCTTGAAAAAACTTCCACATCACATGTCATGCAAGTGCTCAATATACTAAAAAAAATTAGTTAATTTTTAAATGTTTCTAATGACTACATTTTATAATAATACTTGCCTTTTTTACTATAAAAGTTTTACATGGGTGAAATCAAATGTACTGAGCAGGATAAGTCTAGGGAAGTCCAATTTCTACCCTGGTAACCTCCAACTCTGCGCTTCAATTCCCTCCCTTATGTGTAAGCATTTTTAAAAAATAGTTTGTTCACCCAAATTTTATATTAATTCAATATATCTGCTATATACATATATATTATATATATATATATAAATTTGTATGTGTACATATATGTTCCCCATTCTTAGATAAGTAGTGACATATTATACATACTTTATATGCCTTTTTAATTATAATTTTCTTGAATATCATTTCATAGATGGTTTATAAAAATGCCCCCCCTTCCTTTTCAGAGTTGCCTGGTACCCCATTATATGATGTACTATGTCTTGTTCATCATTTCTGATTGATGACATTTTTTTCTTCATCTTCTGCTAAAGTAATGGAAGGAATGATAACCTTATGTATAGTGATGATTCTAATTGAAAGGCATTGGAAAGCTACTTTGAGCAAAAAGATGCCAATACTTAACACAGAAAGTTTTGTGCTAACTCTATGGTCTGCCAAAATTAGAGATTCTTTCCCTCTGTTGATAGATTTCATTTGAATTATTTTTATTGCATTGAGCTAGGACTCTCTCGACATGCTGAGCCAGAGACCACCTCAGTAACTTTATATATTAAGTGCATTGCCAAATACTATCTAGATATTATTCACACCTTGTGTAGGCTTCTGAATAAAGGAAGGGTCATCTGATCAATGCAATGATACTGAACCCTGGAACTTTTGTTGCTAAGTATTAGATATCTGGTGGGTTTTGTCTGAAGTCAACAGCTCATTGGGAGAACTACATGGTATTTATAATCCCTTTAATTACTTTCTGCAAAACAGAAATTAGGGACTAATCACAAATTTCTTTCACATTCTTTAGATACAAAGGAAAAATGTCATTTTTGGCTTGTTTCTGGTTTATAAGTGAAGAAAACATACACAAATTGTGGGAAAAAATGAATTCTTTTCAAACAAAGGGACTTTAAGCAGGGATTTGCAGATATGTCTTTTTTCCCTCCTCTAAAACGATAGATCTGTGCTCTGCTTTATAATGGGACACCAGAATTTAGCAAATCTTGAGAAAAAAATGGTTATGGTCTAATAGTCACATTTCTTTCTGAGAAGAAAAACAATTTCACATGGTGTAGTTCTCAGGCCAGATTTGAAGACTTTTCTGAGCGTCTTACATAATAACAAGAAAAATAGTGTTTTCAACTCCAAACTTCATCAAATTTGTGTATTAAAACTCTCAACTGGTTTAGACATTCAACAGAACTTTTATATTAGGGAGGTTAGATTTATGTCTAATATATATTTGAAAAGTATACATTTGTTTATTATTCTCTTGTTCATTTGGGTCATGTTGGATATGTATTTATGAAAATAATTTCTAATAACAGTATCCTAACATATTCATTATGCAGGAAATAAAATTTTAATTACACCTACTGTGACTGCTAGTTTTTTGATCATTTTCTAGAAAATAATCTAAAAACAATCTGAATGTATCCTCTAGCCATAGTTCTGTGAAATATATTTTATCTTCTTTAATGTTATTAAGAATACTGCTTATATCATCAAAAGTATCTCAGTGGAGGAAAGGTGAGAAGAAATTATTTTTCTTTTTTCTATGACAGATATTCTTCTTTTGAGTAAGTAGGTTTTTATCTTATGAATGCAGTAATTTGTGTAACTAATAAGATTTCCCTGTTAAAATGTGCAAAAACAAAACTGTAGACCAGTTCTAGCTATGTTTTTATAATACGTGTTTCTGAACATTTTTATGTACACATCATTGTTTTACTTTTATGTTTCTCATGGTATAATTTATATTATCTGATCAGTATATCAACCTACTTTTTTAAAAAATAATTTTTATTTTGTTATGTTAGTCACCATACAGTACATTCCCAGTTTTTGATGCAATGTTCCATGATTCATTATTTGCATATAACACCCAGTGCACCATGCAATACGTGCCCTCCTTAATACCCATCACCGACCTAACCCAATCCCCCACCCCTCTCCCCTCTGAAGCCCTCAGTTTGTTTCCCAGAGTCCGCCTACTTTTTATACCAAAAGAAATATGTTATTACCATCGTGTTATTATTATTATATTAATATACTATATTATATATATTATGCATGATATATTATATATTTTATTAACAATGGCAAGAATAATAATTATATTTCACTTCCAAGATCACTCTGTATCCACAATATTAAAAACTGAACACCCTTGTTTTAAAACAAGGTTTTAAATTGATACATAAGGTTTTATTTTGACACATAAAAAATACTTTTTGTCTTGTCTACTTAAAAGAAATTAAAGATTCTTCTTCACTGGAAATTTACATATAAGAAAAAACGCACTTTATTTATTGAAGTCTTTCAGCATATGTAATCAAAGTACTTTTTTCCTTTTTTGGGGGGGAAGGTTGTCAG